>NC_071514.1:43594352-43897510 GCF_027887155.1 Malaclemys terrapin pileata | reverse complement strand
GAGCACTTAAGCACATACCTAAACTCTACTCCAGTTAATTTCAGTAGGATTTATAATATGCTTTAAATAAAGCACATGCATAACTGCTTTGCTGAACCAGGGCCTCTGATGCCATAAAAGCCAATTCATAGAAACATTCCCCATTTGCAGAAGTGTGGTTCCCCTAACTTGGGCCTGCAGGTCTGATTCTGATCTCACACCAGAGGAATCAGGAGGAACTCCACAGAAATGAATGGCAGGCACAGGGGTGAAACTGGGGGGAGGGAGTGGGAGGAGAAAAAGGGCCAGTGTCACTATCTGCAACAGCAGCTTCCCTGGGTAAAGGCAGAGATGCTAGTTGTCATGGAAACATGGAAAATATAACAGATATTTCCCAAAGCATTTCTTATGTGGGGATTTCAATGAAGTACCCATCTCCAGGTGCTCCTGCTATCAGTTTATGTATTATACAATATGGGCTAGTTCCTGAGACAAACCCCCAAATTTGGGCCCTGTCTCTTTCCCTATTTCACCCCAGACCCTGATGTTAAACAGACATTTAGGTGGCAAAGCCAATCACTCACAAGCTCAGAAGTGCCTGAGTTACCATTTCCCGAGGATCCTTAACTCAGTCACCCTGTGCTGTATTTTGGGGTTGACACTAATGGATCACACTTAGGGCCTTTGCAGAGAGATTATTGTAAATCAGGAGAATGCCAGGGACCTGCATCCCAGAGAGTAAGGCACTTTCCTCAAAGGCCCCCTCTAACCATCAGGTTGGAGCTCTCCTCCCCCAAGTATCTCCTCAGTTTCGTCCAGTGTAACCTTCCCCCCAGGAAACCTCGACAACCAAGAGTCATTTATCTGCAGCCACAAAGCTGGGCCCAAAACTCTACTCCAGGGTTCCCTGACACTAGTCCCTTCCCCCCAGAGATGGGCCCTGAGAGCCCTGCAGAGGAGTCCCCTAGCCAGACCCAGATCCTCAAAGGGTTTGGGCCGCTGGACCAGGGATTTGACGCTTCCAAACAGCCACAATGTGGAAAATGAAGCCAAGGGAAGAGCCAATGAGTGCAAATGAGACCCAGCGTGGGGGCCAGGGCTCCTGCAACCAATGCCCAACCCATGAGGCCATTGCACCCCTAGCCACGGGCCTGCACCGCCCAGAGACCTAGTTACCCCTTGCCATGGGGTCCACACTAACATGCTCACTTGAGCTCTCCCATCCCCCCCCTCCGAGTGGTGACTCTGCTGCCCAGCATTAGCCCAGTGTCACTGTCCACTTTCCAGGATCAGACTCCTGAAATGAGCATGTCCAGCTGTCCCAGCTGTAAGGAGCCATGGCAGATGCCTACCTCCTCCTCCTCCTCACAACAGGGATAGAGCCTCTCAGTATGATAGGGCCCTGTTCTGAGTGGAACAGGTACAGAGAAGGGCTACTAGGATGATCCGAGGAATGGGAGCTATGATTGCTCTCTATAAATATATCAGAGGGATAAATACCAGGGAGGGAGAAGAATTATTTAAACTCAGTACCAATGTGGACACAAGAACAAATGGATATAAACTGGCCATCAGGTGTTAATTTCAGTTTACATGTTTGCCAAATTATTAGGTATAAAAGTTAAATCAAAAGGCTATTTTGTTTTGGTAAAAGGATAAGGTGACCTCCATTTTGGGTCAGGTTCTTGTTCCTCAGAAAAGGTGGGAAAATGGAAAGAGCCGGAATCTGACTTTGCCCAGCAACAGTTCCCTATAAAGACCAATGAGGGGAGGAGTCAGGAGCTTTTGGGCTCTTGAGCTTTTAAGCGGTCAGGAGTTCAAGTGCCCAGTTCTCTCTCTCGTAGTGCAGTACCATCTTGGCACTGACTATTGGCCTGCAATGGTTACTTACTAATTAAGTTGGGGTTGTTTGTTTGTTGTTTTGGGAAAGCAAACTTGCATACACGGACCTGGTCCGATTAAGTTAGATCAATCGTGCACTCAGGACGACGCAAAGCGGGTTAGGGTGGGAGTTAATATAGGGATACGTACCTGTCTATTTCATCTGTCGTCCACGGTCGGGTGTTCATTGTTGGCTTCTGTCACCTGGATCCTGCAGCTCCGTTATCACAGACATCTGTAAAGGTAGAAGAACATCTTGTATTATAAGTGCATGTGTGTGCCTGTGTGTTATTCAAATCTCCAAAATCATTAATCCACTCCCCTTTCCTTCCTTTCCTTGGTCCCTTAGTAAATAAAGTGCTGTTGGTTATTTTTGTGTGTTATTCATTTGGAATCCAACTCTGATAGATGGGCTTAAAAGGGGGACTCAGCAGGAGGTAAACTGTAAGGCTCCCCGAAGTCTTCTGATCAGATCGGCCTGAGAGAGATAAAAATCCTTACAGATTTGGCGACCACTAAGGGACCCCTAATAGATTTGTTAGGGGATTCCTTGTTTTCCATCAGTCAATAGGACTCCCTTCCCTTTATTTCAGTTGTCCCTGTTTATTTTATTTTACTACTGGAGATTCGAGGCTCCTTTGGGCTGTGAGAGTGAGTGCAAGAGAGAGTCCCGTTCCGCAGCATACGTGGAATTTGGGAGTGAGCGGAGGTGGCAAGGCAGCCGGCGACAGTGGCCGTTGAATCCGTTCGGGGTAAGCCACTGTGGCTGGCAGTACGGAGGGGCAGTAAGCAGCTTGGCCGCAGGGAATCGCTGTACTGTTGAGACCCCATTGAGGTGATTACGCCTCTGGATCTTCCCGTCTAGTACGGTGCTGGGAGGGTGGATCTGGCGCAGCAATGCCATTTTGAGACTTAAGGTCTCAATTTCTCGGCTGGGTTGAGGTGCCCAAGAGAAGGGATGCTGTGTGAGGTACTGGTGACCGGATTAGCTACCCGGGACGCAGTTCTCTGCAGTGACCAATCGCTAAATAGCAGCTGATGGTTGGAGGTTTGAGTGAGTGTAGCCTCAGGAGCACGTGTACTCTCTGGCAGGGAACCGGGAGAGGTCTCTCGCTCCCAAGGAGGGGTGGTGAGGGTGCTGACAGGCAGACACCTCATTACACAGTGCAGTACTGGTGCAGGGTCCAGTAGGGGGGCGCTCAAGGACAGTGCAGCGTTGCTGTCGCCTAGCTTAGGTGTAAGTGGGCATTCCCCACTGCACTAAGCAATCCCAGAGGCCTGAGAGAAGGGGAACCGCTCTCATATAGCCGCAGTAACAACAAGACCTGCTGGGAAGGAACCAAGGTTCCTTTTAGGGGGTGGTTAAACACTTTGCCAGAGTTTACCTGATCATTAACTAAGATGTGTGCTTGGGTAAACTGTTTCAGGTCGTGGGTAACGTCAGAGGGAGACGCACCCATTAGGGCAGCAGTAAAAAGACTAGCAAAGGGAAATGATCCCTGGAGGCTAGGAGTGTTCCAGGGGCTGGAAGCCTGGAATATTTTACAACAACTGTGGGTAGGCTTTGTCGACGGACGACCAAAACCACCTCACAAGAAACAAAAACAAGCACTACTGTTTGGACTCCTGTCAGTGACTGAGGAGTTAGTCACGATTGCTGCGCAGGACGACCAAATAGCGAATGCTAAAGCTCAGACCTCAGCACAGGAAGCTGAAGTAGGTAGGCTGTCCTCCCGAATTGAGACGCTTAATGATCAGGCCTCAGCGGGTGTGACACAAATAGGCAGATTAACCGGTCAAATTCAAGACCTGACCGATCAATTATCTAGAAAAGAACAGGAGGTTGCAATCCTTAATACGCAGCTCGAGGAAACTCAGGCCGCTCTGTGTCGGTTAATTAAAACTATGCAGGAAGGTATGAGTGAAGCAGCGAACCATTCAGGCTGCCAAAGACGGGAAGCACGTCTGAGGGCTTGATTGGCCCGTTCTAAGGGAACTATCAGGGCTCTCCAGGCTGATCCTCTCCCTCAAAGGTTTAGTTCCTCGGAGAGTGAGAGTGAAGGGGAGAGCCATGGAAGTCCCAAGCAGAGGCCCGAGTCTCATCAAGACAAAGACATTGCGAGGGAGGGGACCACTCCATCAGCCTCTATTGCAATGGACCCAGCACTCCCCTTGGCTCCGATCACTACTACTGTGGTGACTTGAGATGGTCAGCAGGGCCAAGGTGGAGAAACAAGACAAGAGAGCAAAGTGTTTTCCCCTGAGCAAGCGCGTGCTCTGGGAAAATCACTGGGCCCGTTAACTAGGGAAACCATTTTGGATTGGATGGCTAGGGCAGCGGCCATCCCTAATCTGGTAGTGGGAGACATAGCTGCTCTAATAAGAGAATGGGGGGAAAGCCGACTGCTGCAGAGGAGCATGTGGCTCAGACAGAGACTTCTCTTAGGGGAGAGTCTAATGATAGAGAATCTCCAGGTTATAGTCAAGAGCAGAGGATGGAAGAGGATAAAGTAGGGGCCAGATCAGATGATAAACATTCACATAAAAAAGAATCTGATACATCAGAAAAGGGCAGACAACTAAACAGTGACGAGTTTTTAAAGTGCTTGTACACAAATGCTAGAAGTCTAAATAATAAGATGGGTGAACTAGAGTGCCTTGTGATAAAGGAGGATATTGATATAATAGGCATCACAGAAACCTGGTGGACTGAGAGCAATCAATGGGACACAATCATTCCGGGGTACAAAATATATCGGAAGGACAGAACAGGTCGTGCGGGGGGGGAGGGGGGGGGAGTGGCACTATATGTGAAAGAAAATGTACAATCAAATGAAATAAAAATCTTAAGCGAATCCGCATGTTCCATAGAATCTCTATGGATAGAAATTTCATGCTCTAATAAGAATATAACATTAGGGATCTATTATCGACCACCTGACCAGGACGGTGATAGTGATGATGAAATGCTAAGGGAAATTAGAGAGGCTATCAAAATTAAGAACTCAATAATAATGGGGGATTTCAATTATCCCCATATTGACTGGGAACATTTCACTTCAGGACGAAATGCAGAGATAAAATTTCTTGATGCTTTAAATGACTGCTTCATGGAGCAGCTGGTACGGGAACCCACAAGGGGAGAGGCAACTCTAGATTTAGTCCTGAGTGGAGCGCAGAAGCTGGTCCAAGAGGTAACTATAGCAGGACCGCTTGGAAATAGTGACCATAATACAATAGCGTTCAACATCCCTGTGGTGGGAAGACCATCTCAACAGCCCAACACTGTGGCATTTAATTTCAAAAGGGGGAACTATGCAAAAATGAGGGGGTTAGTTAAACAGAAGTTAAAAGGTACAGTGACTAAAGTGAAATCCCTGCAAGCTGCATGGGTGCTTTTTAAAGACACCATAATAGAGGCCCAACTTCAACGTATACCCCAAATTAAGAAACACAGTAAAAGAACTAAAAGAGAGCCACCGTGGCTTAACAACCATGTAAAAGAAGCAGTGAGAGATAAAAAGACTTCCTTTAAAAAGTGGAAGTCAAATCCTAGTGAGACAAATAGAAAGGAGCATAAACGCTGCCAAATTAAGTGCAAGAATGTAGTAAGAAAAGCCAAAGAGGAGTTTGAAGAACGGCTAGCCAAAAACTCCAAAGGTAATAACAAAATGTTTTTTAAGTACATCAGAAGCAGGAAGCCTGCTAAACAACCAGTGGGGCCCCTTGATGATCGAGATACAAAAGGAGTGCTTAAAGACGATAAAGTCATTGCGGAGAAACTAAATGGATTCTTTGCTTCAGTCTTCATGGCTGAGGATGTTAGGGAGATTCCCAAACCTGAGCTGGCTTTTTAGGTGACAAATCTGAGGAACTGTCACGGATTGAAGTGTCACGAGAGGAGGTTTTGGAATTAATTGATAAACTTAACATTAACAAGTCACCGGGACCAGATGGCATTCACCCAAGAGTTCTGAAAGAACTCAAATGTGAAGTTGTGGAACTGTTAACTAATGTTTGTAACCTGTCCTTTAAATCGGCTTCTGTACCCAATGACTGGAAGTTAGTTAAGGTAACGCCAATATTTAAAAAGGGCTCTAGAGGTGATCCCGGAAATTACAGACCGGTAAGTCTAACGTCTGTACCGGGCAAATTAGTCGAAACAATAGTTAAGAATAAAATTGTCCGACACATAGAAAAACATAAACTGTTGAGCAATAGTCAACATGGTTTCTGTAAAGGGAAATCGTGTCTTACTAATCTATTAGAATTCTTTGAAGGGGTCAACAAACATGTGGACAAGGGGGATCCAGTGGACATAGTGTACTTAGATTTCCAGAAAGCCTTTGACAAGGTCCCTCACCAAAGGCTCTTATGTAAATTAAGCTGCCATGGGATAAAAGGGAAGGTCCTTTCATGGATTGAGAACTGGTTAAAAGAGAGGGAAGGAATAAATGGTAGGAATAAAAGGGTAGGAATAAATGGTAAATTCTCAGAATGGAGAGGGGTAACTAGTGGTGTTCCCCAAGGGTCAGTCCTCGGACCGATCCTATTCAACTTATTCATAAATGATCTGGAGAAAGGGGTAAACAGTGAGGTGGCAAAGTTTGCAGATGATACTAAACTGCTCAAGATAGTTAAGACCAAAGCAGACTGTGAAGAACTTCAAAAAGATCTCACAAAATTAAGTGATTGGGCAACAAAATGGCAAATGAAATTTAATGTGTATAAATGTAAAGTAATGCACATTGGAAAAAATAACCCCAACTATACATACAATATGATGGGGGCTAATTTAGCTACAAGAAGTCAGGAAAAAGATCTTGGAGTTATTGTGGATAGTTCTCTGAAAATGTCCATGCAGTGTGCAGAGGCGGTCAAAAAAGCAAACAGGATGTTAGGAATCATTAAAAAGGGGATAGAGAATAAGACTGAGAATATATTATTGCCCTTATATAAATCGATGGTACGCCCTCATCTCGAATACTGTGTACAGATGTGGTCTCCTCATCTCAAAAAAGATATACTGGCACTAGAAAAGGTTCAGAAAAGGGCAACTAAAAAGATTAAGGGTTTGGAACGGGTCCCATATGAGGAGAGATTAAAGAGGCTAGGACTCTTCAGCTTGGAAAAGAGGAGACTAAGGGGGGATATGATAGAGGTATATAAAATCATGAGTGATGTGGAGAAAGTGGATAAGGAAAAGTTATTTACTTATTCCCAAAATACAAGAACTAGGGGTCATCAAATGAAATTAATAGGCAGCAGGTATAAAACAAATTAAAGGAAGTTCTTCTTCACGCAGCGCACAGTCAACTTGCGGAACCCCTTACCTGTGAAGGTTGTGAAGGCTAGGACTATAACAGAGTTTAAAAGAGAACTGGATAAATTCATGGTGGTTAAGTCCATTAATGGCTATTAGCCAGGACGGGTAAGGAATGGTGTCCCTAGCCTCTGTCTGTCAGAGGGTGGATATGGATGGCAGGAGAGAGATCACTTAATCATTGCCTGTTAGGTTCACTCCCTCTGGGGCACCTGGCATTGGCCACTGTCAGTAGACAGGATACTGGGCTAGATGGACCTTTGGTCTGACCCGGTACGGCCTTTCTTATGTTCTTATGTTCTTAATGCATTCGTCTGGAGGAGTATTTGTGCCTCCCAATAGAGATCCAGGGAGCCAATGTGCAGACTCCTATCCAAATGTACATGGAGTTGTATCAGTTCTTTTATCCCAGAAGTAGTGTAATCGGTCGGTTCTATTCAGAACGACAGAGGGTAGAGGAACGTCCGGAGTGCTACTTGGGGAGGAAAAAACTTTTATATCTACTAGCAGGCAGTAATAGTTGGGATACAAATGAATTCAAGGATTCCATGGTCCAGGGGTTAGCACCAGCCCTTCGGATTGTGGTAGGATCCTTTGATCCCTACTCTCTTACCATCCGCGAAATAGAAAATAAACTGAGGGAGGGTTATGAGTTGCAGAGGGGTGCATTCTCTAATCCAAAAGAAAGAGAACAGCAGCTGTCATCAGTGAAAAACAAGGCGGGGGTGGTAGCCCAAAGACGGGGAAAAGGAGCCAGCCATCCGTCCAACAGAAAGGATATACTGAGAATAGAGGTTTCCGTAAGGAACAACCCAGATAGCAAACACAAAGACAACCTGAAAATGATTGGAAGGCCTTTCGTAGGCTGGTGTGGGGACAGTTATTGGCGTTCGAGCACAAGCAGGACATCGATGGCCTTCCCACTCCAGAGCTGACAAGACGGCTTGTCAACCATCAGCAGCGGGCCATGAAACCACAGGGGGATGGGCCTCCTGACCTCTTATGACGCTTACCCAATTCCCTTGCCATTCCTAGTACTGCCCGTATTTACAACGACCGTTGGGGTTGGCTGGTCACCTTGTTAGTTATTAAAGGGGAATTTGGTAGCCTAAAACAAGAAGCTTTGGTGGACACTGTGGCAGCGATGTCTATTCTTTGTAAGGATGGGAACGCCAGGGTGGGACAAATTCCTGTGGCCTTTTCGCAGACTGTGGAAGGGTATACAGGAGGGGATTCCACCACTATCCCATTCACTGTGCCAATTAGTTGCACAATGGGACCTTTCACTGTCACAGCTTTATTTGGCATCCACCGTTTAGGGGGCACTGGCATATTGGGCAATGATCTTTTAAAACGGTTACAGGTGATAATTGACTTGCCCAATTGCCAGTTGCTACCTTCAAAATGTACTAACCAAGCGGGAACAATTGTTCCTGCCTCACATAGAGTGGCAGCTATAAAAGCCATGGAAGGGTATAGTGCACCGCCCCAAGAACTTGAAGTAGAAAAGCTTCTACTTAAATACCCAGATGCTTTCGCTAGGCACAAGCTTCACTGTGGGTTGGTAAAAGGGGAGATCAGTATTCCAGGACCAGATCCCCGATCATTAAAACAGTATAAGTTCCCAGAGGAAGCCATTCCCAGTGTCAAAAAGGCAGTAGAGTCACTGGAAAACCAAGACAGCAAGGAGTCTGGTGGCACCTTAAAGACTAACAGATTTATTTGGGCATAAGCTTTCGTGAGTAAAAACCTCACTTCTTCGGATGCATAGAGTGAAAGTTACAGATGCAGGCATTATATACTGACACATGGAGAGCAGGGAGTTACTTCGCAAGTGGAGAACCAGTGTTGACAGGGCCAATTCAATCAGGGTGGATGTAGTCCACTCCCAATAATAGATGAGGAGGTGTCAATTCCAGGAGAGGAAAAGCTGCTTCTATAATGAGCCAGCCACTCCCAGTCCCTATTCAAGCCACCACACTCCTTGTTGTTGTTGTTTTTGTAGATACAGACTAACACGGCTACCCCCTGATACTGGAAAACCAAGGTGTGTTAAAAGTTGTCAATAGTCCCTGTAACTCCCCAGTGTGGCCAGTAAGGAAAGCAGATGGCCGTACGTGGAAACTGACTGTAGACTATCGGGAATTAAACAGGGTAACCCCACGTTTAGCACCAGTAGTAGCCAAGTACCAGAAGCTTATAGCAACTATCGATGGAGGTGCTCGCTGGTTCAGCGTCCTGGACTTGGCAAATGCTTTCTTTAGCATACCAGTCAGGGAGGCTGACCAACATAAATTCGCTTTTACCTTTGAAGGGAAGCAATTAACATTCACACGTACTCCCCAAGGGTTACATAACAGCCTCACTATCTCTCACCAGTGGGTGTACGCTATGTGTCAGGCATTGGAGTGTCGTCGGAGCATCTTAAGTTACGTCGATGATATTCTAATAGCCACAGAGACTCGGGAACAAAATCTATCTGCCCTTGAAGAAGTTATAAAGGCGATTCAAAACACCGGATTTAAAGTGAACCCTGAAAAGGCACAACTGGTCCAACAAACTGTGTCGTATTTGGGTATTACCTTGGGTCAAGAAGGGAAGTCCCTGAATAAGAACAGGGTAGAACTTATTACCAAACTGCCAGTCCCTAGAGATGTTTCCACTCTCCGGTCGTTTCTGGGATTAACTGGGTTTTCTCGTGAATTCATTGAGAACTATGCAGGAATTGCTAAGCCCTTATATCAGCTCCTTAAAAAGGGTGCCTCTTGGAGGTGTGGAACAGAAGAAGAAAATGCTTTTAATGATCTTAAAAAGGCTCTAGCAGCTGCACCAGCGCTAGCCTATCCAAAACAAGGCCTGCCATTTTACTTTCACCTTGCAACTACTCCGGCAAGCATTGGAGCTGTTTTGCTGCAAAAACAAGCTGGCCAGTTGAGACCGGTGACCTACCGTTCCAAAACTCTCAGTGAGGTGGAAGCGAGGTTTTCAGCTTGCAAATGCAAGGTATTCGCCCTGGTATGGTCCCTAACACATTGAGAGTATCTAACTGGCACAGCTCCCATTGTGGTGTGTAAAAGCTCCCATTTAATCCAGTAAAATATGTCATCTCTGGAAGAATTAATGAGGGCAGGGTATCCTCACCACGGCTGGCAGGATGGACTCTGAGTCTGGTCAATCGGGATATTCATACTGAAAATGTCCCCCATATGGGAATCCTTCCCTATGCTCTAATCACCGAAAAAGATGGGCATGAATGTCCGTTGCCAGATCTTGATTTAGACTTACTATCTCCCGTTCTTATTAGCAACATCCTGGGAAGAAGTACAAGGAAAAGGATTAACACTCTGGGCAGTCGATGGGAGTGCATATTATCACGACGGGCATCCTGTTGCAGGGTATGCTGCAATCAAGGAGGGGACACAGCAAGTGTTGCAGGGTACAGTTAGGCCGCCATCGGCCTAACTGCAGAATTAATTGTGGTACTGGCAGTATTGTCTGAGGTAGCACATGAGGAAAACATCTGCCTGTGTTCTGATTCTAGTTGGGTGGTTCAAGCCCTTACTAGCTGGCTTCCCATCTGGAAGAAAAGAGGAATGAACACCACAGATGGGAAGTCTGTCAAATATACATCTTATTTAAACCATGCTTGGCAGTTAGCTTCATCAAGAGAGGGTCATACCTATTTGTTGAAAGTAAAAGCCCATACAAAGGGGAGGTCGGTTCTGGCCATGCTCAACAATCAGGCCGATAAGCTAGCAAAACAAGCTGCAAGGCTAGGATCAGAATATACATGGGATAAGACCCCTATTGCAGCTGCTGTAGTTAAGATGCCGTCTCCAGATGTGTCAGCAGGCCATGACATCTTGACCCTGCAAAACCAGGATAAAGATCTCCAGGCCCTTTTAACAGCAGGGAAACATCAAGGATATACTATATGTAAGGACAACAATGGATTGATTATACCAACATCACCGAACTGTGAATTACCTGTACTGGTTATGCCAGTAAGTCTACGAAAAGAACTAATGACTTTAGCTCATAGCCAGGGACACTATGTGGCATCCAAAACTCTGGAACGGATGTCCAGAGTGGCATGGTGGCCTAATATGAAGGAAGAAATAATTAATCATATTAAATCATGTCTTTGGTGTGTGGAAAATAACATCGATACCAGGCCCATCAAGCGTCCCATGTATCACCATGTGGCGGATGGTCCCTGGTACCACCTTCAAATTGATTTCATAGGGCCCCTCCCTCGATCCAAAAAGGCTAACCTGTATTGTCTAGTAGTGGTAGATGTCTTTACGTGGTGGGTGGAGGCCTATCCTACAAGAAATGCCACGGCATTAACAGCTACTCGGGTTCTACTGGAACAAACCTTTTCTCGATTCGGTATCCCATCAGAAATAGATTCAGACAGAGGACCACACTTTGTGGGTGAAATCACAAAAGCGCTGTGTGCAGCCTTAAACATCAAACAGCGGTTGCACATAGCTGCTCACACGCAAAGTTCTGGTATCGTCGAGAGAGCTAAGAGAACCATCAAAACTGCTCTAAGGAAATTAATAGATGCGCAGGGAAGGGATTGGGATAACAAACTCCCATATATCCTAATGGCCATGTGATCTACTAAAACTGTGCATGGGTTTTCACCCCACGAGGTGTTAACTGGGAGAGTAATGCGTACCCCTGAACTTTGGTGGGTGGGAGGAGTCCCTCCGAATGAGTACCAACCTAGGGTGCAAATAGACTCATACATGCGACAGGTGCTGAACACCATCAGTAATATCCAACATCAGGTGGCTCTTCAATTAAAAGCCAACAACCAGGCCCTAACTACTCGCTTAGGCCACGTTAATGATGTAGGATGGGAAGTTGGTACAAAGGTAATGTTCCGGTATTATACAGAAAAAAGCCATGTCCTTAGTCCTCGTTGGATGGGTCCAGTTATTATAACAAACAGAGCAAGTACCTCTGTATATCAGGTTCGAATACCAGGAAAGAAGGGGACCAAGTTGAAGTGGTTCCATAGCAGCCAGTTAAAGGAATGGAAAGGAAATCAACCCATTTAACTGTGCTAATCATATTTTCTCTTCCACCCCTAGATCGACATGAGTACGATCGTCCTATTCTCTGTGTATATAGTTGGCATTGTATTTGTTAAGGTGGAAGCTTTTATTGATTTGGTTGAAGGTGACCATCTGTTCTGTATAACAGGGAGTCATTATGCCACAGAGGATCCCATGGCCACCCCGGATCCTTTGGAACAAAATGAACCTATTTCTGTTTTAATTATCAAGGAAGAACCGTACTGTGTGCTAAAATGGGTCAAAGAAAGACCAAACAAGGCAGGTATAATTCAAGCAATAATTTCAGAAACTTACCGTAACTATAAGGCTGCACCTGTGGGATGCATAGAAAAGCCAAAGATGTCATGTAAGTGGGAGATAGTAAAACCTCTGTTTGGGAATTGTACCAAAGTTAGGGTGCTCGACAGTTCTCAAATTTGTGGTTGCATTAAATTGGAAGTACCTAAGCATGTACCCATGGGGTGGATTTCTGGAAATATATCAGCTTTCTGGGTTCATGGAAGTCCTACTGCCATGTTCAGAATTAGTACTCCAGCACAGTCCTTCCTTCTCGGCTCTCAATGTAACGTTGCCTCTACACCTTGTTGTGATAGCTCGTCTATGCAGGGAAATGGTTGTAAAGTAGGAAGAGGTCTTTTCATTGCAAAACTTTCTACTAAAGTAAGATCAAAGTTAATTTTTCCTGTAAATAGTTATAATTGTGTAGAGAAGTTTAAAATTAACATTACAATGGCAGACTCTGGTAAATGGTCTATGGTAGGTCCCTATGGAATAGGAATAGATCAATTCGTTTTGGTTCTTCCTTCTCCTATTTCTAGTTTAATTGGTCCTGTGGCAATTAGGGAAGAAGCGAATCAAACAGTTATTACACATTCCCAGTTTGCGATAAAAAATGTTTTAATCATCACTACCCCCTCTGTAATTAATTTATACCCGGCATGTGCTTTGTTTGTGCCATTATTAGACCTTGGGTGGGAAGCGTGGCTCGGTACAGTATCTACTGCCCACCTTAGACTCGAGACACAGCATCAATTTTGGGAGGAATTGGAACAGGGGTAGGAGTTGCAGGGCTTTTAAATTCTGGATCTGTGGCCAGTAAATTATCCAATCTAGGACATAGGTTGTCCGAATTAAAAGAACCTTTCTCAAATTCATTTAATTCCATCACTCATTTGAATCTGGACCTTATAGATACCCTTCACTCCTGGTATGCCATACAAGAGTTCAACTTTGATAAAGTGGTACAGGAATTGGGAAAGTTGCAAAGAGATTCTTCTGAGGCCATCTTATGTACTCAGATACAGATGTGGTTACAAATCATTTTGCATAATATCATTCGAGAGGGTTATAACGGAGTCATTGCTCCAGAAGTAAAGCAAGCCATCATAAATAAGGTTAGCCCCTTTGAACAAGAACATCATACATTTTGGAAAGTATTGCATTTTGCATATGATCCGAAGGCAAAAGGAATACAGTATATTATACTTACTGTTAGGGATGGAGAAAACTTACAAATCTGGCCAATAGTACCCCTGGGAATATATGTCAACCATACTCTTATGATTCCGCAGGACATCCCACCTTGGGTCACCTATAACAATCAGGAGTACCACCATATCATCACAGACTCATGCCAGTGGTATCCTTAAGCAGGGTACCTCTGTCCCTCAAAAGTATACAAAGGTCCTCATATATGTCTAGCTAAAGAGGGAAAATGCCATTATGGTTTCATGATACAAAATAATACCATGTCAGAGATAGTCGTCATAAAACTGGGATGTGTTTGCATACGAAGTAAATGTCCAAAGTTTACTGTAAATCAAGTATATAATGTAATCAGTCCAAAGGACAGTAATCTGTGTTTATGCTCTGTCTTTACGTTGATGGGATGTGATATTAATTTCAATTCAAGAATGTGAGAAAGTCAACATTTATCATTATCTTATAAGCTATATAAGCATCTCAACCCAATCCATTTGGGAATGAATTTAAGTTTACTAAATCAGTTACTCAAACACCTTGAATTGGAAGCTAAATTAAACCAATTGCAACATCAAGGACAAATATTAGAAGCTACAGTCCATCATTCTATAAATTCCATCACTAATATATTAGATAGAGTGCAGAAAACAGCTACCTTTTCTTATTGGTGGCATCGCTTCTTTTCCTTCCCTGGAGAATCCTCCAATCTTGTAAATTGGATTTCTCATCCTTTGGTTATTATAGTTTTAATTGAAGTGGGTTTAGTTTTAACTATAACTGTACTTACTATTTGGGTCCACTGTAAATTTTATGCTATGTGACAATTCATTCATCAGGTAGGTCATAATTTGGCAAAGCCATAGGTGTCAGCAGTTACATCCTTTTAAAACAGGTGTAACACCAACAAGGAGGGGAAATGTTAATTTCAGTTTACATGTTTGCCAAATTATTAGGTATAAAAGTTAAATCAAAAGGCCATTTTCTTTTGGTAAAAGGACAAGGTGATCTCAATTTTGGGTCGGGTTCTTGTTCCTCAGAAAAGGCGGGAAAATGGAAAGAGCGGGAATCTGACCTTGCCCAGCAACAGTTCCCTATAAAGACCAATGAGGGGAGGAGTCAGGAGCTTTTGGGCTCTTGAGCTTTTAAGCGGTCAGGAGTTCAAGTGCCCAGTTCTCTCTCTCGTAGTGCAGTACCATCTTGGCACTGACTATTGGCCTGCAATGGTTACTTACTAATTAAGTTAGGGTTGTTTGTTTGTTGTTTTGGGAAAGCAAACTTGCATACACGGACCTGGTCCGATTAAGTTAGATCAATCGTGCACTCAGGACGACGCAAAGCGGGTTAGGGTGGGACTTAATATAGGGATACATACCTATCTATTTCATCTGTCGTCCACGGTCGGTGTTCATTGCTGGCTTCTGTCACCTGGATCCTGCAGTCTCGTTATCACGGACGTCTGTAAAGGTAGAAGAACATCTTGTATTATAAGTGCATGTGTGTGCCTGTGTGTTATTTGAATCTCCAAAATCATTAATCCACTCCTCTTTCCTTCCTTTCTTTGGTCCCTTAGTAAATAAAGTGTTGTTGGTTGTTTTCGTGTGTTATTCATTTGGAATCCAGCTCTGATAGATGGGCTTAAAAGGGGGACTCAGCAGGAGGTAAACTGTAAGGCTCCCCGAAGTCTTCTGATCAGATCGGCCTGAGAGAGATAAAAATCCTTACACAGGAAGTTTAGACTTTAAATTAGACGAAGGTTTCTAACCATCAGAGGAGTGAAGTTCTGGAACAGCCTTCCAAGGGGAGCAGTGGGGGCAAAAGACATATCTGGCTTCAAGACTAAGCTTGATAAATGTATGGAGGGATGGTATGATGGGATAGCCTAATTTTGGCAATTAATTGATCTTTGACTATTAGCGGTAAATATGCCCGATGGCCTGTAATGGGATGTTAGATGGGGTGGGATCTGAGTTACTACAGAGAATTCTTTCCTGGGTGTCTGGCTGGTGAGTCTTGCTCACATGATCAGGGTTTAGCTGATCGCCATATTTGGGGTCAGGAAGGAATTTTCCTCCAGGGCAGATTGGCAGAGGCCCTGGGTTTTTTTCGCCTTCCTCTGCAGCGTGCGGCACGGGTCACTTGCTGGAGGATTCTCTGCACCTTGAAGTCTTTAAACCACTATTTGAGGACTTCAGTGGCTCAGACGTAGGTTAGGGGTTTGATGCAGGAGTGGGTGGATGAGATTCTGTGTTGTGCAGAAGGTCAGACTAGATGATCATAATGGTCCCTTCTCATCTTAAAGTCTATGACTCTATGACTCCATCAGGACCAGTATCCTGTCTTCTGACAGTGGCCGGTGCCAGATGTTTCTGTGACGAAGTGGGAATGTTCTTAATGTTTTCTCTGAATACTGTGTGGGTACTTCAGTTTCCCCTATGCATGTCTGAAGTATCTAGGTGGTGGAATAAGGGTGTGTAATTGTTGCAGAGCCCTAGAGGTTGGGAAATATCTCACCTTCTGACTTCACCACCTCAACCAAGCTTCACAATCATCATCGCTGTGTACCAGTATTAAATTAAAAAGAAGAACAGGAGTACTTGTGGCACCTTAGAGACTAACAAATTTATTAGAGCATAAGCTTTCGTGGACTACAGCCCACTTCTTCGGATACATCCGAAGAAGTGGGCTGTAGTCCACGAAAGCTTATGCTCTAATAAATTTGTTAGTCTCTAAGGTGCCACAAGTACTCCTGTTCTTCTTTTTGCGGATACAGACTAACACGGCTGTTACTCTGAAACTTGTCAGTATTAAATTGTTTGTTTAAAACTTATACTGTGTGTGTATATATATAAATTTTTTTTCACCAGATATATAAGACTATATATAAAAACAACAACAACAAAGAGTCTGATGGCACCTTAAAGACTAACAGATTTATTTGGGCATAAGCTTTCGTGAGTAAAAACCTCACTTCTTCGGATGCATAGAGTCATATATATATAGTCTTTTGTCTGGTGAAAAAAATTTCCCTGGAACCTAACCCCCCCTATTTACATGAATTCTTATGGGGAAATTGGATTCGCTTAACATCATTTCGCTTAAAGTTGCATTTTTCAGGAACATAACTACAACATTAAGTGAGGAATTACTGTATCTATACAGCCAATTATACTCTTAAGGTCTTGGAGTCAAGGCAGGTCACCAGGAGGTGTCATACCTCAGAGATGTTCCTTTCAGGCAGGAGATAACTGACACTATCTCCCCATCTGGCCATGGGTGTATTGTCTGCCTCACAGTGGAGGCCTCTAAGCAACATAAGAGATTGCAAAATCTACAAGATGAAAGAAACAGCGGGGGTAGGAGGGACAAGGGTCCTGATTATGAATAAAGACAAAGGATTGTTCTGGTGTATGTGGGGTAAAAGGAAACACAGGGGACCCTTTGCCGAGGAGGCAAGCTGACAGTTTATCTGTCTCATAAAAAGAGCGTCACAGCCAACCTGGCTGTAAAGTGTTGCAAAGACTCTGGGTGTTATCTACTTGTTATCACTTGAATCTCTGGGCTTTGCTAAATAAACTTATCCTTGATTTCACTATCAACAAATCAAAGTGCTGTGTGTTAAGCAGAGTGATGATCTCAGGTGGGATGGGTAAGCTAGGGTGTGCTGGGTTTTGAAAGCAGCGGATCTGTGAATACTGCAAGTGTCCAGTGGATCAGGGGCTGGACACTCCAGGGAGTGCTCGGAGGGCCCGTGGCCAGTGGCATTGGGGAGCTGACCCCCACCCAGCACAGACACAGCTTTCTCACACTAAGGGCAGGTGGTAGTGAGGTGCTTCACACCCTGGCTACTCCTGGGAAGAGTCACACTGGCCCTGGGGACCCACTGGGCTGTTCCCATGGGGGTGAGTTGTATGTCCTTACAGACGCTGACCCCAGGGGATTTTGGGGTCCCCACAATCTGACCTTCTCTGGGCCTCACCACAGTCCCCATCCCTTTGCAGGAACTGGTTGTGGTTCTGGGTGCCAGCGACTGCAGCTCTCCCTCTCCCGGGAGCTCAATAACAAGTCGAAGTCAGAAGCAGCTCCTGCCTAAGAACCTGAAATCGCAGAGGCACGAAACCACCCTACACTTCTGTCCACACTGGTGTTGCTCATGGGCACCTCTAGCTGGGACACAAAGCATGGGCTGGGCCCAGCTGCAGATATGATGAGGGAAAACCGCAAATTCCACCCCATCCCAGATCCCACTCATCCCTAGTTAAGGCTGCCCCCTGCCCCACTGAGTGAGAACTGACCTATTCCCATCCCCAGCCTGATACCCCCCCCAGCCTCTGTGCCCCCTGGGGATCCACCCAATCTCCCCAGCAAAGGCCCCAAAGAAACCACTGAGCTCCCGTCTGCCCAACAAAACAAGCTGGAAGTGGCTCCCATCCCACCTATGGCCCAGAGTACCAGGGTGCGAGTCCCTCCCCATCCCCAGAACAGGTCCTTCCGCAAGGACAAACACAAAGCAGCAGGAATCAGGGGACTCACCCCCAATCTGCACTATGGACACTTCTCAGTTCCCTCCCCATGGCTCAGCCCCCTCCAGCCCAATGGAAAAGCTGAAAAGAACAGCTGAGCAATGGATCCTACATCTAATTCTGGTCTGAAACCTGCTCAGGGGTCACAAGGCTTCTTGCCATCTTGTACATAGCAATATGTGATAGAAGAGGCAATAGCGATGTTTGGAGTTTGGACAGTGCAGTTCTGCTATTTCTCTGGAGCCCGCTCTTCTTATGTGATTAAATATTAGTACTGCTTTTGGACAGACCAGCCACCATAGAAATACAGGGTAAACTGAGGGTGGTTTCCTCCTCCTGAAATAGGAGCAAGGAAAAGAAAAAAAGTGTGTGTGTGAAGCTATGTGGCATTGTTATAAGGTGAAAAACAGAAGAAACTTAGGGGCCTGCCAACTCCAATATGCCCTGGATGTTGCCATGTGACTGATAAGTCATTTCCAGGGCAGTAGAGACAAGTCACGCTTCATGTTCCAGTCCAAAACCACATTTGTTTTATTTCATAGAATCATAGCATATCAGGGTTGGAAGGGACCTCAGGAGGTCATCTAGTCCAATCCCCTGCTCAAAGTAGGACCAATCCCCAACTAAATCATCCCAGCCAGGGCTTTGTCAAGCCGGGCCTTAAAAACCTCTAAGGAAGGAGATTCCACCACCTCCCTAGGCAACCCCTTCCAGTGCTCATGGTGTTCAAACTCTTCATTCCCTCCCAAGCAGCTCTCTTCATCATTGACATATTATTTGCACTATTTTTCTGTCATTGCAAGTTACAGAGTCAACCGAGAGGCCTTTGGGAGCCATCTTTCAGCTGAACCTGTTAACTATAAGGCATTGCAGATTGCTACCAACACTGACAGTTTGGGGCTCCTTGAAAGGCTCCCCTGACAAGTGAGATTAATGACAGTGTCTAATCTGTAATTATAAAACCCAGCCAGTAGTGTAGTCAAGTGTAAACAGAGTATTGGTATATCCATTAGGGGTGTAATTTTTATTGACCAATATAGCTGTACAGCCCCTACATAGGACATAGCTATAAAGCTCTCTTACACTGGGACAGCACATTCTCCTTCCCATGGGGGAATAGCTGTATAAGGCTACATCTATGCTACAGAAGCAAAGCTACAACATGGCACTGTAGATGCTTCCTACCTCGATGGAAGGGGGCTTTCTGCCATTGTAATTAATCTATCTCGCTGGGAGGCAGTAGCTGGGTGGCAGATAGAATTCTTACGTCCCCCTAGCAGTGTCATGCACCCTTAGTACAGTACTCAGCGCCTGCCTTGAACGACGCAGCTGGTTGATCTAATATTTAAGTGCAAATGAAACCAGGCCCCAGTATAAGCAGCCTTGTGTGGTAAATGTGCACCATGTGGGTGGACTAGGCCCTCTAGAGGCTCTGTACCCTCCTGTAACAGGGGGCTAGGCGCTCCCCTACCCCCAGGGCAGGAGGCTGAAGGGTTAGAGGGAATGAGGTGTCCAGATGCTGTGGTGAGAGGCTGTGCAAGACCCTTGGCTAGATGGGGTGTGAAGCCGAGGCCCTGACCGGAGAACACCCTGCTTTCTAGGCCCCCCTGGACAGACTCCTGGGAGACCTGGTTCCTGCGGCCAGAGCCCTGGACTCCACGGCCACTGCCCCCGCCCCCTCTGGAGAAGCCCCACCCTCTCCGGTGGACGCTTCGCTCCTCTCAGTGGCCCGCGGGGGCGATTGTCACGCGGCTCGCCGTCACCTGACCAGTGTGGAGTCACATGACCGGTGCTGGTTGTCATGGCCGAGCTGGCGTTGGTGCTACTGCTGGTGGGGTTGGTGCCCACGGGCGCCGTGTGGCCACAACCCCAGCTGGTTCGCGAGTCGCCGGGTCGCTGCCGCCTGAGCCCCGGCCGGTTCCGGTTCGGCTACGCGCGCTCGTCGGCGGTGGGACCGGGATGCGCGGTGCTGGACCAGGCCTTCCGGCGCTACTGGCGGCTGCTACGCGACGCCGGCCCGCGCGCGCCAGGTGAGGGGCCCGAGGCCGCGGGGGCTCCACGGTTATAGCGCTTCTTGGTGGGGGGGAGCGGTATGGGGGGGGGGGGAGGCGGGCTGCCGTGGAGTTTGGAAGAGGGTTATGGTGAGAAGGGGATGGGGTGTGATGTTCTAGTGAAGCAGGGGGTATAGTCGGGGGAGGATGTGGTGAACTGCTTTAGAGTGGAAGGTGTGATCCTGCTGTACTAAATGGTTCCCCAGTGTGCGAAGCCCCCACATTTTGGTATTCCCAATGAAGACTTGAGGCTGGCAGGCCAGGTACCATCTTGCTTCCCCTGTGGTGCAGGTACTCAGCCTGGTCTCAGGAATACTGCAGACCAGAGTGCTTATATGTGTTGGGGTGCTTCACATTGCTACCTCCCTTCTGTTCGGGAAGCGCAAAATAAAACACTAACTCCTTTTGTAAAGTGGGGTGCTTGGCTGGACTGGAGGCTGATGGGGCTGGGATAGCTTGCTCTATGTCAGCACTGGACATTGAATTAATGCATGTCAAGGGACTTCAAAACTCAAGACCAGTAGCACTATTTCCATGAAGTTTTAAAAGAGAGACCTATAGAGACACTTCTTCAGGCACACATCTTCCACTGCAGTCTTTGCAGCACTGGCAAACTTGAAATAAAAAATTACTACAAACAAAGATGCTACCGGCTTCATGACTCCTGATTCTGAGACTGAGGGAAATGGAGTGCTTTGGTTTATCACAATGTAGGTTAATAATGTGACTGTATTGACTAACCAGTAGCCCCTCTTCCTGTCAGTTGCAAAACTGCAGCCTTTGGGCAAGATGTCCTCAAAGTGTTTGCGTGTCTGATTATGAAAAGTGCATGCACTGGGTTGGCTTTTGGTTACAGCAGCCAAAAGTCTGTGCATGGCCTTGTTCCTCAAGGCAGGTTTTACAGTTGGAAATTAACATGTATGGATAGAGGGCAACAAATAGCAGCTGCACAAAAATAATTCAGGTGATACTTTTAGATCACATCTATGGTATGTGTTTTATAATAATAGCTTATGAAACATCTGTGTTCTAACACAACTTTTTATTTGTAGTGAGTACTGGACTTGTTGGGCTGTAACACAGATCTATAGCTGTTATCCCACAAATACTACAAGCCAAAACCATGTTAGCCTAATTGGGGTAGGAGGCTGAGAGTGGGTACAGTTAGATTTGTATATATGAGCCCAGCTGCCTCTCCCTGGGTCACACAAGTAATATATAATTTCTTCCTTTAAATGCACGCACGTCTGTTTTCTGTCTTCTAAAAAGCTTAATCTTGTTAAATTTCATAGTAAGATTATATGTTGATAAACTGGGAGCCAAAGTGGGCTCCTCATTTAAAACGAACCCATGCACTAAAACATCTGGTACGGTGCTGTGAATTCTGAGTTTTCAAGACATTGGAAAGTAAGTTGCTTCAACCCTCCTAATGGGTCCCTTCCCTTGACTCATACCCAAACTGGCTTCCTTTGAGACCAAAACTGGCTATTAGTTGTCTATTGGAGTCTAGTAGCCCCAGTCATAGATTAAGGTCCCATTGTACTAGTTGCTGAATGAAAATAATACCTAGTTCTTACATCAGACTTTTCGTCAGTATCTGTCAAAGTGCTTCACAAAGGAGGTCAGTAACATTATCCTCATTTACCAGATGGAGAAACTGGAGCACGGGAAGGTAAAATGACTTGCCCAAGGTCACCCTGCAGGCTAGTGCTAGAGCTGGAGTAAAACCCAGGTCTTCTAATTCCTAGTTCAGTGTTCTCCCTGCACCAAAGTGTTAACAATTTTAACATAAAACTGTAAGAAACACAAACAAAATCACACTGAGATGTCAGGTTAAACATTTGTAACAGATATCCCAATCCTTAATACCAGATGAAGCACAGCAGTGACTTGGCAAACATCTCCTGAACATGTGTATATAAAATTCAAGCACACTCAAACAATACACTGTAGATTGTTTAAATAAAAGAAGCTTGTTCTGGTTTATTAAAGTCAATGATTACCAAACCTCCACCCCCAAGCCTCCAGACAGGTGAACAAAGCAGTTTCGCTCCCCATCTCACTTCCTGGATCTTGTTCGTCAGTTCTGTCAAACACAGGCAGACACTAGATCCCATTTTCATTGGCAATCCAGTCTTAATTCTAAGAGTGATGATAAATTGACCATACCTGATTAACTATGGAAGTAACCTGAACACTCATTGAGCTCTCATCTGTATGGGATGAGGCTGCTGAATTGGCCTGTGTGTTCTGTTCTGAATACATTCCTCCCTTTTGTGCATGGGCCTCAAGGTGCTTCATAAATATCAATGAATTAACCTGTACTGCCCATCAGGGAAGTGTCACCCCCATTCTACAGATGGAGAAACAGGCAGAGCTGACAGGCCAGATCCTTGCTTAACGCCAAGTCAATGAGAGTTAGGTGCTTAAGTGCCTTTGAGGATCTGGACGTAAGTGACTTGCCCAAACTCATAACTGTTTATAAGTATGGGAACAGAATCCAGAGCAGTCCTCCACACTAGACTTCAACTACTCGCCCATGCTCCTGCTCTGAAGATGAAAGTGGCACTTATTTTATTCCACCCACACCCCCTTTGGGTGTTCACAGGGTGTGATGGTAACCTAGGCATAGATGGTGTGAGGCCTACAATTCTGGTAAGTGTGCTTGTAACCCAAGGTCAGTACTTGGAGGATTGCCCTTTATTGGAGTTCATTACTGTTGTAAATATAGGAGGGCATTCACTGCAGGAGAATGTGTCTAGTCCAGAGGTCCCCAAAGTGTGGGATAGGCCCTCATAGGGGGTGTGGAGAAATGTTGGGGAGAGGGTGCGGTGGGCCTGGGCCAGCCCCTATGGGGGGCAGGGAGGGAACACCACCCAGCCCCTCTCAGCTCTGCTCCAGTCCTGTCCCCAGCCACCTCCTGGCCTCGTTCCCAGCCTCAGCACAACTTCGCCCTCGGCCACTGGCCGCAGTTCTGTTCCCAGTCCAGGGCTGAGGCTGGGGTGGGAGCAGAGCACCTGGCTGTGGGTCTGGCTGTCGGCTCCCACCGCAGCCCTCCTACAGCTCCGCTCCCCCGCCCAGGCTTGGCCATTGGCCCCGCTCCCAGCCCAAGACCCACTCCCAGCTCTGGCCCCAGCCTCGGCCCCCTTACCCCTGTCCGCGTCTCCCCCCATCCCCTTGGGCAGGTGGTTGTAGACAGGGGTGGGGGGTGACCTTCAAAAGTTTGGGGACTACTGGTCTAGTCTCTTATTAAAACAAGCTGGGTCAGTTCCAGGCCTTCATGCTGTCAGTGCAGAGGCAATAAGGAATCAGCTGCCTCACTTCGCTCTCTGGGAGGGTTCTATGTGTGAATACGTTCTCTGTCGCTTTCTCCTTGGGTCTCTTGGTTTCTTTCATTCTCTTCAAATCCCATCCATGGAATCGGGGTTCTACTTTTTACCTTGCTTCCCCGCCCCTCCCTTGTGGTGGCTGCTGCTGCTGTAACTGCACCAGCTTTGGTTTTCTCCACTGTCTCAGCTCTTTCCCTTTCTAGCACAGCCCTGGCCCTGAACATGCTGCTCGCTATTTGAAGAGTAGTTGAAAGGATTCCCCTCCACATGTTACCCCTCACAAAGGCATCTGTATCCTCAGCACATTCTCTCCGTCCAGGAAATTGTCAAGCACCCCTGTCCCCAAGACAAAAAGCAAGGTTTTTCTAATCCTGGCAGGAAGGGGACATGACTTACTCCCGAGTTCATGCTACACGATCAAGTGCTGAAGGGCAGAAACTTGGTGTGGGATGGCTCATGACTTCCCAGTAAGCTGGTACCTTTTTGTTGTGGCTGTGGTCATGTCCTCCAGAATCTAAACTTCCATTTAAAAATATTCCCCTAGCCCTTGTTGTCATGATAGCTCAGTGGTATGAGCATTGGCCTGCTAAACCCAGGGTTGTGAGTTCAATCCTTGAGGGAGCCATTTAGGGATCTGGGGCAAAAATCTGTCTGGGGATTGGTCCTGCTTGAGGTTTTTAAGGTCAGGCTTGACAAAGTCCTGGATGGGATGATTTAGTTGGTGTTGGTCCTGTTTTGAGCAGCGGGTTGGGCTAGCTGACCTCCTGAGGTCCCCTCCAACCCTGATATTCTATGACAAGAGCTCTGTGTGGCTTAAAATCTCATCTCTTTTACCAACAGAAGTTGGTCCAATAAAAGATCTTACTTCATCTGCCTTGTCTTGCTAATATTCTTGGACTAACATGGCTACAACTACATTGAAAACAAAGAATAAAACCATTATTCACACTTCACCATCTATACCAGCAGGAAAATATGACCATCAAATCACTTGGAACATTTCTTAGTGTTTGGGCTCGTGATTGTGTGTGCCCACATCTTCCTCCTCAGCTTCAACATGTCTTCGCATTCTTTCCAAAGTACAGTGGCTCATGCAGTGCTCAAATTACTCCCTTGTGACTTGTCTAATTGTGTTGATTTAAAAAAAAAATCTTATTGCAAGGTTTTGTTAGCTATAACAGAGAAAAGGGAAAAATCCAAGCCATATATGGAAAGGAATATTGTGTTCCATTGAACTAGTGTTGAAGTGGAGTTCCAGTTAGAAAGGGGCCTAGTGATCATATTTCAGAGAGTTGGGGAGACTTCAATGTGGATTAGCTACTTATTCAAAATGTGCCCATGCAGAACTCTGATCTAGTTGGTCTGGATTATTTGTATTTGGAGTGAGGATCCAGTGCCCACAAACTAAACCCTCTGTGAGCTCCCCAAAATATTCCCATCTACTCAACCTCCTCTTGCCCTCGTTGAAAGAACCTGTTCAAACAAATAAACTTTGCAGCCTGACCACCTGGTTGCTAAACTTGGCCTTTGGCAGATGGAGGAGTTGTTTCACACTGATACTGAGAACACCCTCCCAGCAGTACTCTCTCATCCACACAGGCGGCTGTAAACTCAAATTGCCTTAGCTGGTGGCAGCTGTCATGGTATCAGGTGGTGAGAGAGGCAGTTGCTTAGGTAGTCAGAACCCCAACCATTTAAGGGTTTGTAGGTCATAGAAAATCTGGGTCGGAAGGGACCTCAGGAGGTCATCTAGTCCAACACCCTGCTCAAAGCAGGACCAATCCCCAACTAAATCATTCCAGCCAGGGCTTTGTCAAGCCTGACCTTAATAACCTCCAAGGAAGGAGATTCCACCACCTCCCTAGGTAACCCATTCCAGTAGTTCACTACCCTCCTAGTGAAAAAGTTTTTCCTAATATCCAACCTAAACCTCCCCCACTGCAACTTGAGACCATTACTCCTTGTTCTGTCATCTGGTACAGGTGAGAACAGTCTAGATCCATCCTCTTTGGAACCCCCTTTCAGGTAGTTGAAAGCAGCTATCAAATCCCCCCTCATTCTTCTCTTCTGCAGATTAAATAATCCCAGTTCATAGACTTTAAGGTCAGAAGGGACCATTATGATCATCTGGTCTGACCCCCTGCATGCTGCAGGCCACAAAACCGTCCCTACCCTTCCCTTGACTCTGCCGATGAAGTCCCCAAATCCTGTGTTTTAGTGACTTCAATTGGCAGAGAACCCTCCTGCCAGCGATCCCTGCCCCATGCTGCGGAGGAAGGCGAAAAACTTCCAGGGCCTCAGCCAATCTACCCTGAAGGAAAATTCCTTCCCGACCCCAAATATGGCGATCAGCAAGACCCCGAGCATGTAGGCAAGAGTCACCAGCCTGACCCTTGTGAGCCATTATACTATTTACCTTCCATTACTCTGTATTCCTCAGCTAATATGTTTTACCATTAAACCATTCCCTCCATAAACTTATCTAACTTAATCTTAAAACCAGACAGGTCCCTCGCCCCCACCGTTTCCCTCGGAAGGCCGTTCCAATATTTCACCCCTCTGACGGTCAGAAACCTTCGTCTAATTTCAAGCCTAAACTTCCCCACGGCCAGTTTATATCCATTCGTTCTCGTGTCCACATTAGTACTAAGCTGGAATAATTCCTCTCCCTCCCTTGTATTTATCCCTCTGATATATTTAAAGAGAGCAATCATATCCCCCCTCAGCCTTCATTTCGTCAGATTAAACAACCCGAGCTCCTCTAGTCTCTTTTCATACGACAGGTTTTCCATTCCTCTGATCATCCTAGTGGCCCTTCTCTGCACCCGTTCCAATTTGAGTTCATCTTTTTTAAACATGGGAGACCAGAACTGCACACAGTACTCCAAATGAGGTCTCACCAGCGCCTTATACAACGGAAGCAGCACCTCCTTATCCCTACTAGATATCCCTCGCCTAATGCATCCCAAGACCGCATTGGCTTTTTTCACCGCCAGTTCCCTCAGCTCTCCTCATAAGTCATGTGCTCCAGCCCCCTAATCATTTTTGTTGCCCTCCACTGGACTCTTTCCAATTTTTCCACATCCTTCTTGTAGTATGGAGCCCAAAACTAGACACAGTACTCCAGATGAGGCCTCACCAACGCCAAATAGAGGGGAATGATCACGTCCTTCTATCTGCTGGCAATGCTCCTACTTATACAGCCCAAAATGCCGTTAGCCTTCTTGCCAACAAGGGCACACTGTTGACTCATATCCAGCTTCTCATCTACTGCAATCCCTAGTCTTTTTCTGCAGAACTGCTGCCTAGCCAATCGGTCCCTAGTCTGTAGCAGTGCATGGGATTCTTCCATCCTAAGTGCAGGACTCTGCACTTGTCCTTGTTGAACCTCATCAGATTTCTTTTGGCCCAATCCTCTAATTATATCCCTCTGTGTCCTATCCCTACCCTCCAGCGTATCTACCACTCCTCCCAGTTTAGTGTCATCTGCAAACTTGCTGAAGGTACAATGTACGCCATCCTCCAGATCATTAATGAAGATATTGAACAAAACCGGCCCCAGGACCGACCCTTGGGGCACTTCGCTTGATACCGGCTGCCAACTAGACATGGAGCCATTGATCACTACCCATTGAGCCCGACGATCTAGCCAGCTTTCTATCCGTCTTATAGTGAAGTCCATTCTTCCAGCCCATACTTTAACTTGCTGGCAAGAATGCTGTGGAAGACCATATCAAAAGCTTTGCTAAAGTCAAGGAATAACACATCCACTGCTTTCCCCTCATCCACAGAGCCAGTTATCTCGTCAAAAGGCAATTAGGTTAGTCGGGCATGACTTGCCCTTGGTGAATCCATGCTGCCTGTTCCTGATCACTTTCCTCTCCTCTAAGTGCTTCAGAATTGATTTCTTGAGGACCTGCTCCATGATTTTTCCAGGGACTGAGGTGAGGCTGACTAGCCTCTAGTTTCCCAGATCCTCCTCCTTCCCTTTTTAAAAGATGGGCACTACATTAGCCTTTTTCCAGTCATCTGGGACCTCCCCCGATCGCCATGAGTTTTCAAAGATAATGGCCGATGGCTCTGCAATCACATCCGCCAACTCCTTTAGCATCCTCGGATGCAGTGCATCCGGCCCCAGGGACTTGTGCTTGTCCAGCTCTTCTAAATAGTCCTGAACCACTTCCTTCTCCACAGAGGGCTGATCACCTCCTCTCCATACTGTGTTGCCCAGTGCAGCAGTCTGGGAGCTGACCTTCTTCATGAAGACAGAGGCAAAAAAAGCATTGAGTACATTAGCTTTTTCAACATCTTTTGTCACTAGGTTGCCTCCCTCATTCAGTAAGGGGCCCACACTTTCCTTGACCACCTTGTTGCTAACATACCTGAAGAAATCCTTCTTGTTACTCTTAATATCCCTTGCTAGCTGCAACTCCAAGTGTGATTTGGCCTTCCTGATTTCACTCCTGCATGCCTGAGCAATATTTTTATACTCCTCCCTGGTCATTTCCACTTCTTGTAAGCTGCTTTTTTGTGTTTAAGATCAGCAAGGATTTCACTGTTAAGCAAGGCTGGTTGCCTGCCATATTTACTATTCTTTCTACATATCGGGATGGTTTGTTCCTGCAACCTCAATAAGGATTCTTTAAAATACAGCCAGCTCTCCTGGACTCCTTTCCCCCTCATGTTATTCTCCCAGGGGATCCTGCCCATCAGTTCCCTGCGGGAGTCAAAGTCTGCTTTTCTGAAGTCCAGGGTCTGTATTCTGCTGCTCTCCTTTCTTCCTTGTGTCAGGATCCTGAACTCGACCATCTCATGGTCACTGCCTCCCAGGTTCCAATCCACTTTTGCTTCCCCTACTAATTCTTCCCTGTTTGTGAGCAGCAGGTCAAGAAGAGCTCTGCCCCTAGTTGGTTCCTCCAGCACTTGCACCAGGAAATTGTCCCCTACACTTTCCAAAAACTTGTCTGTGCCCTGCTGTATTGCTCTCCCTGCCGATATCGGGGTGATTGAAGTCCCCCATGAGAACCAGGGCCTGTGATCTAGTAACTTCTGTTACTTGCCTGAAGAAAGCAAACAACATCAAACCCAACGTCTTAAACTCCTGGAAATCAGGTGTGGCCAGTGCAGGTCTCAGGACCCTGCACTCCCGGTTCTAATCATCCTTGATGCTTCACTGTTCCTAATTTGCTGTGATTGTGTGTTTTTTTAAGATTCTTGCTTGTGTTCCAGTCCTTGACAATAGCTGATTCATACAACAACTTCCTGGCACTGCTTTTAGCCTGGATCCTTGGCCAACAGGGTTATTATGTGATTGTCTCCATGTCCCAGAGCTGGTCTCAGCTCAAATGGTGAGCATGTCCCCTTCCCTCTGGATGCCGGCTTTATCTATGTTTTTCAAAGGGGTGTGGTTGCTCTGCTGCTTGCTTGCTCTCTGACAGTCAAACATACTCTTTCTAGCTGAGATCCATGGGGCTGGCTGGGTGGGACTCCGCTGCAGGCCCTGCTTGGTTATTGTTGCCCCATTAAATTTCTTGCTGGCTGAGGATCTCGTCCTATCCTGGGGATGGCCCTCCCTCAAAGGCATATGGGTGCACTTTGCTCTGCTGATGATCACTGCACTCTCTGTATTAGAGGATTATCTGCGTTCAGTGGGGTTGGTTGCTAGATCTCACTGGGGTGAGGTTGTCGGGAGAGATTCCATCAAGGCTCAGTGCTTTCTTTACATAACCCACTTCTGTTGCATGTAGCATTCCCCTTCACATGCTCCTTGGAGAGCTGGGGCAGTGGTTTTCGTTTTTCTCTGGGACAGGTTAGAATCGTATGGGCTGTTTGGCTAGTGGGTGCCCTGCCAGCTCTCGGTTCATCATTGAGCAGACAACTCTACTGCTTCTCGGCGAGCCTGCTTCAAGAACAGCTGATGCCTGATGGAAAATTCTGAAAGGCCTTTGCATTAGAAACAGTTCTGCCCTTATTGGTTCAGCCTTGCAAGAGCAGAACCACAGCTATTGTTCTGCACTTGGAGAGAGCTGTTTATAGCCTGCACTATTAGCCTGCACTCTGCCTACTCAAAAAGAAGTCCATCTAAAAAAATCCCTTATTCACCTGACTCGATTCTCCACTTGACTAGGCTGGGAAATATTGTCCCTTGTTTCTCTTGGTCCCAGGAAGAGTCCTGGGGTGAGCCAAGGCCCTACCTCTTCAGTTCATTGCTGTGTCTCTCCCTCCAGTAGTGGGGTTGTGTGAAAGGGACATTCCCATCCCTGATACACTCAGGGATCTGGGTTTTCTGCTTTGCCTAGCCTGGCCAATGTGGCAGCCTTTGTTACTGACCTCTCTGTATTTGGGAGTTAAATTAAAAAACTTGCCACCCACCCCTTCTTCCCTCCTCATATCCTACAATCTGTCATGGAAGTATTTTTTGTGGTTCCTTAGAACTACTCTGCAAACAAAAAGCAATAGTAACATGACATTCAGCTCAGTCTAAATTTTGTCGCCTTAACTAGGCTGTTTGTAGAGTTTCTCTGCAGGACCTCTCTTCCAGACCTTAGTTCACTCTTCCCTGACAGCCCTTCCAACCTTCCTTAGCCCCAGCCTGTAGTTAAAAGCCACACCTACCACACACGTGAGCAGGGGTCAGCATTTCCATCACTTAACAGGCAGTAGGTATCCTGCAAAGCTGGGCTTGGGAGGCAGAGTGTGCTGAATCAGTGTTTGGTTAATCCATATTCTGTGTGTGTTGCAGAGGATACGCGACCCTGGGAGCCTCTTTGCGCTGAATTGCTGGTCTCCGTTGCCACGCCGCATTGTGATGGCTTTCCCAACATGGACTCTGTGGAGAGCTGTAAGCATCAGTCCATCACAAAGCAAGAACGGGGCTGGCTGGGTAGCAATGATCAGGACCAAAGTTCTAGGCCCGCTTTAAATCAGGAGGCGATATGCTGCAGCCAAATAGCATTGCCAGGAAGCCCTGGATGCAGTGTAACAAATGCAGTGTGTACACAGCTGTACAGAATGTGCCCTCTTTTAGGGAGTAATGACTTCTGGCAGCTGTCAATAAGACACTTAACCAGGGAGTCTCCTGTTCCCTGGAACCCACACTGCTGTGGTCCACCCCGGGTCACTGCTGTGGAAAACTTCAGAGCTCTGTCTGTTATACCCTGGATCTTGAGTCCTGCCTCACTGGCAAGCAAGTGGCTCTGTGGGGCTAGTTCTGGGCCTACAATTGTCAGGATTATATAGTACTCTCTATCCCTAGATCTCCAAGCCCTCTACAAAGGAGGACAGTATCATGATTTCCATTTTACATTTGAGGAAACCAAGGCACAGGCGGGGAAGTGACTACTGGCCCAAGGTCTCCCAGCAGGTCAGTGGCAGAACCAGGAGTAGAACCCAGGTCTCCTGACCCCATCTCTAGTGCTTTATCTGCTAGGCTATGCTGCTTTTCATACAAAAGTCAAGTTTACTATTGCCCTGTTCTTTCTTGAAACATTTTCACCTGAGACTGTATAAATGGGAAGGCTAAGGAGAGGGAGTTGATTATATCTAGCTCCCACACATCTTCCATTATTTCAGAAGTCCACCTTTCAGTCTCTCATCTGTTGGTGTACACCAGTTATTGTTGAAGTGACCCAAGAGTGCCAAAGGCACTAAGCTAGGCAAGCAGTGTGGATTGGACCCTGGGTGGGAGCGAGAGTTCCTGGTGAAATATTCCTCTTTAAGCTATCTAAAACTTGGCAGCGCCTGGTTCAATCCAGGTCATGGAGCTGGGGCTGTAATAACTCGCCGTCGGGTTCACCTGGCTGGGGAGGGCTGTCCTAGAGATACTAACATCCTGTGTGGTGCTGTGTTTCAGACAAGCTGTCCACTTCGGAGGACCTTTCGCTGCTGTCTTCAGAGAGTGTCTGGGGAGCTCTCCGAGGTGAGGCTGCATTTTCCATTTGGGGTGTCTGTCCCCATTAGTGCTTTCTGCTGAGCCTTATTGCTGCCTCTACTCCCAGGCCCATTGCATGGAGCCTGTTCCAGTGTGTTCTAGCTTGCTTTGTTAATTGGGCTCTTCTCCTTTGAGAGGAATCCAGGCCCAAAGCCTAACTCTGTCTGTCTGCTTCCCGCAGGCCTGGAGACCTTCAGCCAGCTCGTCTGGAGAGATGAGGACGGGATGGTGAGTGTGACACTTGCTGAGCTGGAGGGAGGCATTGGTGCAAACTCTGGTGGGGATGCCCTGCCCTGTTCTGCCTCATGGGGAAAGTATTGCTTAGCTGCTAAATGTGGCCGCGCTGTGGATGGACTGCAAAGAGAATTCTCTTGAGTCTTCTGCCTCAAGGATTGGGGCTTCAGGGGGGAATTTTGAAACCGGGGACACAAGTGGACTCCTGCAGCACCAATGAGATAGCACAAGTAGGGCTGGGGACCACATGATTTGACAGTATAAGGCTCTGAATAGTGCCCAGCCACTGGCTGGAAGGAGCCATGTCCTGGAGCTCTGTATTGATTCTTCTAGCTGGCTTCTCCAAAGTACCATCTTCAGGCTAATGAAGGTGCTCCTGCCCAGCCCTCCTGTGCTCCAGGGAGGTGGAGATCTCTGCCTGGGGAGGCAGCTAACCCTGCTGTAGAAAGCGCTGTCCTGGTGATGTTAGGGTGTCTGTGTATTTGCTCTGGCCCTTTCCTGAGTGGCTGCTTATCTCCCACATGCCCTTTCTTGCAGTTCTACCTCAACAAGACGGACATCGTGGACTTTCCCCGCTTTGCTCACCGGGGCCTGCTGCTGGACACGTCTCGCCACTATCTTCCTCTGAGAGCCATCCTAGAGACTCTGGTGTGTGCCCGGGTGCTCAAGCACATGCCCTCTCTTGCTGACAGGCTTGCCAGCCTTTGATGTGCATTGTAGGCAGAGCAGTCTGGCTAGCTGTTCCCTTCTGCAGGGCAGCTGGGGGCTTTCTGAGGGCCTCTGGCCTGGGCACTGCATTGGCTCTGCAGACATGTTGGATGGTGCTACAGGGTCAGATAGTTCTTCCCAGCCAGGGCCAGACCTTACAGCTGGGTATAGATAAAGCACCATGGCAACACTCAAGGGCGAGGAGAGGAGCTCACAGAGTGAAGCTGCCTGTTGGGTTTCAGCCACAGTGGAGAGAGGGGCTGTCGGAAGGGAGTTGGGTGGGGGTGGATCTAAACCAAGGACAAATGCTCCTAATGCCTTGTACCCCTTCTGGTTTGCTGTCCTCCTTAGGCCCCTTGTGGATTCACTTCCTGGGGAACTCTCAGCTGCCTCATTTGGGCTGTTTTCAATCTCTGTGCAGATGAATTGGAGAAAGAGAGAGCCCCACAGACTCTTCCCCTCCCCTCAAAGCTGGCCTTTTCTCTAGGCAGTAGGAACACTAGCCCATTGCATTTAGAGCAAGCCACAGTGGCTGATGTTTCTGTGCTTTTCCAGCGAGAATGGGGCCAGATGGAATCCTTGCAGATAGTCCCTTGGAATTATGCTTCTGGTATCTTTTCCCCAAGTCTCCCTCCCCCCCACCCATCCCTCCCCCCCCCCCCCCCCCCCCCCCCGCTGGGGAGCATTGATGTTTCCTGCCAGCCCCAGGGAGTAAAGGACTATAAACCAGTGTGACTAATGAAGGGGCCTCACCTGCCTCCACATGGGTTTCCCTTTTCTGTATAAAGGGAGTACCCCGGGGCCTTTCTGTGCTGTGCCTAGGGAATTTCCTTACTTGGCCTTATTTATAGGATCTTTGTAAATGAGGGACTCGTTCACCTCCTTGCCTAATCTCTCTCACCTCTCTCTTGATGCTGGCGTCCCTTTCATAGAGCCAAATGCAAAGCAGTTCCTACAGTAGGACAAGCTCGGTTTACAGGAACAAGTGTGGGGCAGTCTTGAGATGGACTAGTGTCTCTTTAAATGATTCCCAACTTAACTGAAATAAAGGGAGGAGAAGATGGATTAAAATTGTTGGGCTCGCTTCAGGAGAAACTGGGTGAAATTCCCTGGCCTGTGCTATTCAGGAGGTCAGACCAGATGATATAATGGTCCCTTCTGCCCTTCGAATCTTTGACTCTGAAAATGACAGGGAAGGAGAGAGTGATCTAGGGCTTGGAGAGATGTAAGAAGCCGTGGGAAGGTCTGGGTAACTCTGTCCCTTAGCAAGGGACCCCAGACCATTAGTCTGAAATAGAATATTTCCAGCCACTCCTCAGATTGGTGTTTGACTCTGAAAAATGGCCCTTACTGGTCTGCCCCCTTTGTGCTTGGAGTCTTAGTTGCCGACCTTAGTGACAAATCCCAGGCTTTACTGTGCTTGTAGCCCTGCCAAGCCAAGGTAAACAGGCTAGTGCAGGATTCCCTTGCATTGGCAACACAGTTATGTTCCATCAGTTCCTCCTGTGCAGATCCTGTGGTGGTTTCACAAGTGTCAAGGGCAGCCCTTGACCTGCAGAACCTCTTACCAGTGACAATGGGTAGATCCCCCATGACTCTCAGATCCCAGAGGGAACAGGAAGGGCTCGTGTGTGTGTGTATGAGCCTGTCCTTGTGTCTGCAGCTTATTCCAAATGGAAGTCGAGAGGGAATAGCCCTGGGTGCCCTGATCCCCACTGGGAGGCCACTTTGGCATAGAAGGGTGTGTGAAAGCAGGCTGGCTGAGCTGCCAGAGTACGGCGTGGGTGTGTTTGTCTGAACTGTTGCTCTCTTATGGCTCCCCAGGACGTCATGGCTTATAACAAGTTCAACGTATTTCACTGGCACATCGTGGATGACCCCTCCTTCCCGTATGAGAGCGCAGCCTTCCCGGAGCTCAGCCGAAAGGTAGCCATCCCCTTCCCTGTGCGGCACCCTAAACTCTGACATGCTCTCAGAGCAAGCGCCCTCAGGGGTCCTATTCTCCCACCACTGATATATGAGGCCCCCATTAAAGCCAGTGGGAATCCCGTGTCCTGCAAAGGAGAAGTGGGCCCTGTATTCTTATCCTCTCCTGATGGATGTCTGTGCATGTGCTCTCTATGTAAAAAGTGGTCCTCAGCCTATATGCCACCAGGCCAAACCTCTGTGCTGCCCTCAGTACCTGATTCTGTTAGTACCCCCTCTGTTAGAGACAGCAGCATTATGCGTTCTTTGGCTTTGTGTTGCAAGGAAAGATCAGGTTTGAAATAGAAGCCTGGATCACAAGTGAAATGAGTCCAGTGGTCTCAGTCCAGGCCCTGGACAATATTTGCATCACTGAATCGCAACATGCATAACTTAGCATAATTGGCACTGTTGGTGTCTGAGGGATCCAGGGCTGGGATAGCAGGGTGGGGGTTAGGGCAGGATTGAGGTGCACAGGCAATGCTGTGTGGGGTCAGAGCTGGGATAGTGGGGAATGCAGGTCCAGGGCTGCGAATGGGGAGACCGTGGCCATGGGCTGCACTTTAGCTGGCATGTCGGTCTCCGTTTAAGAACCGCATTCTCTATTTCAGCGGTTTTCAAACTATGCGTCGAGATCCCAAAGTGGGTATCGACCCCATTTTAATGGGATCATCAGGGCTGGCTTAGACTTGCTGGGGCTGAAGCCCAAGACCCACTGCCCGGGGACAAAGCGGAAACCTCTGGGCTTTCGCTCTGGGCATTGGGGTTCAAATTACAGGCCCCCTGCCTGGGACTAAAGCCCTTGGGCTTTGGCTTGCCCTCCCCCACACCCAGGGAGTAGGGCTTGAGCAGGCTCAGGCTTCAGTCCCCCCTCCTGGGGTCTTGTAGTAATTTTTGTTGTCACAAGGGGGTCGCGGTGCAATGAAGTTTCAGAACCCCTGCTCTAATTTCACCCTAGAATGTAAGGAGCAATGCTGGTGACCTGTAACGAGCAAGAGCTTCCTTGCTAGCAGCCCTGGGAACAGATCTGAGTCCACCAGGGGCAGCTCCCCATCTTCCTTCATTCTTACGTGACCGTGTCAGAACAGATGTAAGGAAAGAACTTATGCAGTTCCTGGAAACTTGCTGGAAACCCAGACTGGGCAGCAGCCTGGCAGGAGGAATTCCCAACCACACACTGGCCTGCTGGGGGAGCATGTAAAGTGTGGCCAGTTACTCGGCAGGGGTTATCTATGCAGACTCCTCCGCCCCAAGTGGGAAGTGGTGCTGGCAGTGGCTGCTGCCCAGCTGGTACTGTTGTGGGAGGGAGGCAGATCTCTGTGCGCTGCACCAAAGCTTTCCAGTCATTACACTGCTCTACAGCCAAAATGCTTCTGAAATAAATGTAGTCAAACTTTACTAATTCTGGGTCACTGAGAACAAAAATGATGCTTAAAATTGTTGATTGGCTCTAGTTTTCAAGATATGCTATTGGGTCAGTATATACGACCCTTGACTTGGGAATGGCAGAGAATAAGTGAGTTATAAAGGGAAGGGATCTCAATTTAAACTAGAAATGACTAAAATACATCTTTGACTGGATCTATGAATAAATCTATGACTGGGTTTGGACAGTACTTGCTTTTTAGGCAAAACAATGAATGATGCAATCTGAAGCTGGTATTGCATCATACATGATATGAATTGCATCATGTTATTCCTAGAAGTCATGGATGATGCAATCATAACGAAGCTTACATCACTCTGCTGAACAAATTGCCCCCTATATCAGCTCTAGAAATCATACAGTGTCATGCTCTCTTATTTGTCAGTGTTTGATTTTGCAAAGGGACACATTTCTGTTTAGCCAAAGTGAGCAGAGATGCCTCGTACTTGTGTGAACAGTGCAGATAACTTCTGCTATGTTTGTGGTGAAGTGACTTTTGCATCCCAAAAGCGCAGTATAACCACTATGGTTAAGAAAGCCTATCACCTTTTTTTGGCTGCAAAATTGGAGATCAGGACAAGAGGTGGGCACCACACATATGCTGCAACACTTGTGCAACAAATCTTCGCCAGTGGTTGAACAGGAAAAGGAAATCTATGCCTTCTGCAGTGCCAATGATTTGGAGAGGGCCAACAGATCATACCAGCAATTGTTACTTCTGCATGGTGCCTCCAGTTGGGAAAGGTGTGTCAAAGAAGAAAAAGTGGACTGTGCATTATCCAAACACTCCATCAGCTGTACGCCCAGTACCCCACGGAGAAGGACTGTCGGTTCCTGATGCACCAGAATCATTCTCACTTGAGTCAGACTAGGAAGAGGATGAAACTTCTGGTCCTGAACCATCAATGTCACAGGACCCACATTTTCTCCCATCCTCCTCCTCTGAACCACACCTCCTAACACAAGGTGAACTGAATGACCTTGTCAGGGATTTGGAACTACCCAAGAGTAAGGCAGAGCTGTTGGGCTCCAGACTACAGCAGTGGAATCTCCTGGCAGGTGATGTTAGGGTTTCCATGTTCTGTGACCGTCAAAAGGATCTTGTCCCATTCTTCTTCATGGAAGGTGATCTTGTAGCCTGCAACAACATCGATGGTGTGATGGCAGCCCTCAACATCATTCACGATCCAGATGAGTGGAGACTGTTCACTGATTCATCGAAGACGAGTCTTAAAGCTGTTTTACTGCATAATGGCATTGTTTTGCCATCAATTCCAGTTGGTCATGCAGTCCATATGAAGGAAACTATGACAACATGAAACAACTTTTGAGGTGCATAAACTATGACCAACATCAGTGGCAGCTTTGTGGCGATTTGAAGGTTGTTGCTCTCTTGCTTGGTCTGCAGACTGGATACACAAAGTACTGCTGTTTTCTCTGCGAATGGGATAGTCATGGAAGAGATTCCCACTAAATCAAGAAAGATTGGCCACTCCAACAGTCATTGTAGCCTGGGAGGAAAAGTGTTCAGCATCCACCACTCGTTGAATCAAGGAAGATTTTGTTACCACCCTTACACATCAAGCTGGGTCTGATGAAGAACTCTGTCAAGGCCATTGACAAAACGGGGCCATTGACAAAACAAGCAGCTTTCAAGTACCTCCATGGAAAATTTCCAAGGTTAAGTGAAGCTAAGATAAAGGAAGGTGTCTTTGTTGGTCCTCAGATTCGTGAACTTCTTCGAGATGATGCATTTGACCATGCACTGCGTGGCAAGGGAAAGACGGCATGGAAAGCCTTCCAGTTAGTGGCAATAAATTTTCTTGGGAACAACAAGGCAGACAACTACAGGTTGTTGGTGGAAAATCTCCTCAGGGCATACAAAAGCCTTGATTGCAACATGTCACTGAAGATACATTTTTTGCACTCTCATCTAGATTTTTTTCCAGCGAACTGCGGAGCAGTGAGCGACGAGCATGGCGAGCGATTTCACCAGCACATTGCAACAATGGAGAAATGCTATCAGGGCAAATGGAGCCCATCAATGCTTGCAGACTATTGCTGGACAGTGACAAGAGATGCTCCATCTAATGAATACAAGAGACAAGCCAAGAAGGGCTGAGTAGACACTGAATAGGACTAAACTATGTACATAATAGTTTGTTGCCTTTTGTTTCATAATACATTTTATTTATATAACCCTTTTGTTGATTTTTAAAGTGTTACATAAACAGGACAGGTGAAATATTATCATGTAAAGCAACCATAAACACATGAAAAGACCTAGGTTTACAATTTATGATTAAAACTCTACTATCTACACAATATACATAGACATAAAATGTAAAAACTTAAATATCTTAGAAACAGTAGCCAATCAGTTGTTTTAATTGTCATATTTGAATTCAGCACATCAAAATACATAATAAATAGCACATTTTATCTCTGAAGCAAATGACTTCTCAAAAATTGTAGACCAGTGTTATAGGTTGCTTGGGCTGGGCACAGGGCCTTTCCTGTCAGCGCAGCGGGGAGCTGACTAGTGGCAATGGCTAACAGTAGAGCGGGGTGGGTCTAAATGGGCGTACGTTGGAGCAATAGGGACATATGCTTCCTGTGCCCTCCCAGGGGGCTTACAATCCTGCCACCCACGTGTACACGCTGAACGACGTGAAACTGGTGATCGAGTACGCCAGGCTACGTGGGATCCGAGTCATTTCGGAGTTTGACACCCCTGGCCACACTCTCTCTTGGGGCCCAGGTAAGGAACTGGGCCTGCCAGGGGACCCAGAGCAAAGGGTGGGTTGGGGATTCTGGGGTTATGCCGAAAGATGGGTCTCCGTGATCTAGTTCTTAGCACTGATATCTAGCTAGATGTGTGTGCATCCCTTTGTCAGAGCCTGGGTCTGGCCAGTAACTTGCTCTTAGCTATCGTGTCTGATTGTCTGGTGGATGTGAGGAATTCAGGGGAGGATATAACCAGGTATAGTGCAGGGAGGCGCTGTTTGTGCTGTCCTCACCTGACTGCGCATCTCACTCCTGATCTACAGCATCCTTGCTATCCTAGTCGTGGGCCCCCAACGCCTCTGCCAGTACACCTCATCTCATCTCAGCACAGACCTGCTCCATGCCTGTCTCAGAACATTGCTTGCTAATCTGCTTTACAAGTATTGAATTTGTAAGGGAGGGGATGGGGTGTGTGTGTGTGTGGGCCTGTAATCCAGTCTAGGCCCAGATCTTGGCTAGTCCACATGCTTCCAGTCGGTTAGTATTGTGCTTTCCTTCGGGAGCACAATAGTCTGGAGCCATGGCCCCCTTGTGGGACCTTAATCCATGCAACTGTTACATTTCCCAGTTCATCTCCCCACGTAGGCTAAGAGCCTGATGTGGAGGGGGTCAGGTTCTGGCCCCTTCCCATCCTGCAGAGATGACTCCCTGCACCCAGCTACCCGCTCCAGCGCAGCCGCATAGTTCAGCCTTACTTGGCATGCTTGAGGCTGCCTGACCCGGATGAAGCACTGGACTGGGAGTCCAGTGGTCTGGGTCTATTCCCAGTCCTGCCACTGACCTGCTGGCTGACCTTAGGTACATCACTTCCCCTCTCTGTGCCACAGTCTGCCCCGTCCGGCAGGGTGATGGGACGTACCCCACTTGTGCGCTGTGTTGAGATCTGTGGCTGGGACATGCTCGCTTGGTGTTGGGGGCTGTGCTCTGGGATATGTGTCACTGAATCATGAGATGGGAGAAGATGGCTCCAACCAAGCAGCTGCCTGTCCTGGGTGGAGCCTTTGCTCTCTCCTCTTCCTGACCCCCCTTGTTTGCTCTGCCTGGAGTTGCCTGGCTGTCCCCTCCCGTGTTGGGGAGCAGCAGGCGGCATCGGCCAGCCAGTGACCCAGAGCTTGGTGGCACATAAACTCTTCCTTACAGCATTCTTTGGTATTGACCCAGGTGCTCCGGGCTTGCTGACGCCCTGCTATGCAGGCTCGATTCCCTCCGGGGCCTACGGGCCGGTCAACCCCATCCTCAACACCACTTACCAGTTCATGACAGAGCTCTTTAGGGAGGTCAGCACCGTGTTCCCAGACTTCTACCTCCACCTTGGCGGCGACGAGGTTGACTTCACCTGCTGGTGGGTTACACTTCTTTGTAGCTGCTCGGGGGCCGGGATAGCAGGGACAGGTCCATGGAGTAAATGGCCTTGGACTGTTGACTCTGATCGCTAGCTAGGAAGGGTCTGGATTATAGCAGTGCTTAGAAGCCCCAAATGAGCTTGGCACATTGCTGTGCTAGGCACTGTACGTAAACACAGCAAGAGACAGTCCCTGCCCCAGGGAGCTTCCAGGCTAAATAGAAAAGAGAGACAGGGAGGCAGGGCAGTGCTATTATCCCCATTGCACAGAGGGGGGACTGAGGCACAGAGAGGCATGAGATCACAGTGTGTTTGTGGCAGAGCTGGGAACACAACCCAAGTCCCCTGAGCTGTGCCATGGCCACAGACCATCCTTCCTCACTAGCAGTCACTCTTGGCCTAATAAAACAAATCAGCCCCCAGTCTTTGTCTAACTACACAGGCAAGAGACAGCGCTGAGCAGCTGCCTGAGGGAAGCAGACACCACCAGCTCATCCAGAGACAGCTCTCAGGCTTGCATCAATGGGGCCATCGGGGACGATCCCTCCCACTCTGGAGAGAGGGCCAGCGTGGCATAGCAACCCCGTGACTTGCTCTCCTTCCTGTCACTCTTGGCACATGTCCCCAGGGCACTGGACACTCTGCAGCGTGGCCTGTGATTTTATACTGCTCCTCTTTTTGGCGTGCAGGAGGTCGAATCCCGAAATCCAGGCCTTCATGCAGCAGATGGGGTTTGGCCAAGACTACGCCAAGCTGGAGTCTTTCTACATCCAGAGGTGAGGGCCGTGACAGGGGCCTACAGAGAGCAGCAGCTGCAGCACAACCAGTTTGCCTTCTGTGGCTCACACATCCACCCCACCACTCTATTTCCTCCTGGGGAGCAGGACCCCTTGAGAATACCCACCACCACTCCAAAGCTGGTACCTGGGTATGGCCCCACCATATCTTGTCCCGCACAGGCTTGTGTGAAGTTTACCCCAAAGGGGTCCAGGGTTGGTGATGGCTCTGGATAGTGGGTGGGGGATGGACTGGGAGCCCTGCTTAGGACCTGTCTTGGAATGGGGAAGGGAGAGAACCAAGGTAACTTCCTGTCTTGCTGCAAGCACCTGGTCTAGGTAATGTTCCTGTCTAGACACAGGCTCTTACTTAAGTGATGGAGGCTCTGGCTGTAGCTGTCCCTGTTTGTTCTGTACTGCTTCTCTCCTGGCTCCAGGTTGCTGGATATCATCTCTTCCTATGGCAAGGGCTACGTGGTGTGGCAGGAGGTGTTTGATAATGGTGTGAAGGTGAGAGCTGCTCTGTTTTCCCTACTACAGGCCCCTGGCTCTCAGCAACAACCAGTGCAGTGTGTCCCAGTGTGCCTTGGGAAGGGAGGGGCCTGGCTGCGTGTTGATGGAGGGATGTTTGCTTACTGCATGGTCTCCTCCTGCCCCATCCCCTGCTGGGCTCTGCCAGGCACTGGGTTTGCTCTTGGGCCAGGGGTTGGTGGGGGAGGAGGGGGAAATCCTCCACCCTCGCCCATGGGCTTTTTCCCTCTTTTGTTGGCCATGGCTCTTCCCCTGGCTCCTTGTGGCCTGATCCCATAAGAGGCAGATCTTTGATCCTGTCCCGGGCACGCTCTCCCTTTGGGCCCATAGCTTCCTCCACAGCAGGTGTGCTGTTCGCGACCTGTGGCTATTCGGTCACAGCCTACTGTATCAGCTACTCGCTATACCCACTCCAGGCCAGCGCAGGGCGCTGGCTCACACCACGGCCCTCCTGGTGGTGGGGATGGGTGAGGAATACAACCAGGCACTGTCATTTGCTGGCATGGCATTTGAGAACTTAGAGCTGCCCTGCTGCTGCAGCCTCGCTGCTACCCACTCAGGGAAGGCACTCCCAGCATCTCTCTCTCCAGGCCCCTTTTGCTTCTCTTTCCCCAGCTGAAGCCAGCCACTTCTGCCTGGTACCATGAGGGGATTGTGTGGGTCAGAGAGGGTGTCAGCTAGGGGAAGAGCAGCAGGGACTCCCCTGGGAGCGAGCTGTCTAGGTACTTACCCGGCCTTCATTGCCATAGAAACTGAGCACCTCACACTCTTTTCTCACTGGGAGGCTTGCACGGGGTGTAGTTTGGGGTGCTGAGGTGCAGGCAGAGCTCAGACACTTGCCCAAGGTCACGTAGGAAGTCCAGAGTCTCAGTCCAGTGCCCTGACTGCTAGAGCATCCTTCCTAGTTCACCCTTTGGGCTGGGCGCATGGAGTAGGAAGGACGACAGAAGTGTCCTCCATGGGGTCAGTTTCACATGAGGGCGCAGCGTGCCTGTGCTGCATTGCTGTCAGGTTGTGGTTGTCTAGAAGAATTGTCTTGCTAACTCTTGCCATTACCAATGCAGCAGTGACTTCCCATTTCTGCTGCAGGGTCCCGGGCTGAGCTAGCAGGAGGTAAGTGTGTACAGCTCAGGGGTGTGTGTGGCTCTGGGGAGTGTGAACTGAGGGTCTTCCTTGAGTTGCACTGTTCCCATGTCCCTGCTGAAGGTCCCCACGTGGGTGGTGTGTGCCTTGCAGTGCTGTGTGCTGCAGATTGCCTCGGGGGCTGTCGGCCTGGCTCTTCTCACGTGCTAGGGGAGTGGGGCACGCTGACCCCTTGCATGGAGCATCATGTGTGTTTCTGTCATGTGTGGCCAGGTGAAGCCAGACACCATCATCCACGTGTGGCGGGAGAACGCCGGGCCGTACCAGCAGGAGGTGGCTCGAGTCACCAAGGCCGGTTACAGGGCCCTGCTGTCTGCCCCCTGGTATCTCAACCGCATCTCATATGGGCAGGACTGGCAGACAGCTTACCAGGTGGAGCCTCTGGAGTTTGAAGGTGTGTCCCTTGCGCATGTGGGCTGTGTCAGCCTCCCCTGCAGGGCCTCACACACAGCTAGCTGTCAACGGGATGATGTGGCAATCCTGGCTGGTCAGTCAACTAACAAGCAGGCCAGTCGAGTACTTCCTACTGCTGAACCAAGTGAGCACAAGTGCCTGTGGCTTTGGCTCCAGTGACTGGCAGCTGCCCTGCCAGTCAGGGGATGGGCACTGAACAGCCCCCCTCTGGCGTGAAACAGTCAAACAGTCCTTCAGCACATGTAGCTGATGGCTGCCATCGGGGACCTCCAGGGGAAGCCTGAGTCTCTACGGCTTGAGCTGATGAGCCAGGCTCTGTAGCTGGAGGCTGTAACAGACTCTTCTCTGTGGGCTGGAGACAGAGGGGACATGGCACACACTGCTCCATGGGTCACACCCCATCTTCCGATCCGTTGTCATTTGAACAAGTGTCTCTTTTGACAGGCAGCCTCGAGCAGAAGGAGCTGGTGATTGGCGGAGAGGCCTGCATGTGGGGTGAATATGTGGATGTAACTAACCTGGCGCCCAGGCTCTGGTAAGAGAACCCATCAGAGGACCTGGGGATTACAGTGGATGATGCTGGATATGAGTCAGCAGTGTGCCTTTGTTGCCAAGAAGGCCAATGGCATATTGTGCTGTATTAGTAGGCGCATTGCCAGCAGATAGAGAGAAGTGATTATTCCCCTCTATTCGGCACTGGTGAGGCCACACCTGGAGTATTATGTCCAATTTTGGTTTCCCCCACTACAGAAGGGATGTGGACAAATTGGAGAGAGTCCAGCGGAGGGCAACGAAAATTATTAGGGGGCTGGGGCACATGACTTACGAGGCAAGGCTGAGGGAACTGGGCTTATTTAGTCAGCAGAAGAAAATAGTGAGGGGGAATTTGATAGCAGCCTTCAACTACCTGAAGGGGGGTTCCAAAGAGGATGGAGCTAGGCTGTTCTCAGAAGTGGCAGATGACAGAACAAGAAGCAACGGTCTCAAGTTGCAGTGGAGGAGGTCTGGGTTGGATATTAGGAAACACTATTTCACTAGGAGGGTGGTGAAGCACTGGATTGGGTTACCTAGGGAGGTGGTGGAATCTCCATCCTTAGAGGTTTTTATGACCTGGCTTGACAAGGTCCTGGCTGGGATGATTTAGTTGGTGTTGGTCCTGCTTTGAGCAGGGGATTGGACTAGATGACCTCCTGAGATCTCTTCCAACCTTAATATTCTATGGTGGGGGGCTGGCTTGAGCCCTTCTCTTCTAACATGGGCGACTGTCCTTGGCCCGATTGCCCACTGAGTTGTGTAAATTGCAGGGAATTCCACTCCGTTGGGGCCGATAGGGTGAGATTGTGGGAAGAAGAGAATTGGGCCCCTGTGTCTCAGTGGGAGTACAGCAGGTGTGGTGGTCTCCCGATCTGTCTCCCATCAGTGGCTGGCTCACCTATAAACCTGGATTTATGACTGTCTGCTTGGATATAGTGAAACTCCACAGAAGGGAGCAAAAGGGAAGCCCCACGTTGTGTGAGTGCGTCGCAGCATCCATAGCAGCTCAGGGTGTAGGGACCTGTGCCTAGCACAACACTTTATGAGAGGAAGACTATGCAGTGCAGGATGCCCGGTTTTCGGAATGTAGATGTACTGGCAGATCTTAGCAGACAGCGGCCTTCCAGGTGGGTATGTATCCAGTGTAACTGCACAGACCCCGACATGCAACCTTTGTAGATGAGCAGCTCTGCTTCAGTGCTTTAGAGTCCCCATCTTTTGGGTGCTGAATGGTACCAGGCTTTGGTTCTTGTGCCTTACAGTGAAATCCACCTCCATCTAACTGCCTTGTGCTGAACTGAATGGCCTTAATTATTTACAGTCTCCAGTTCCCGCTGGAGCAGAGTTAACTGGCTGTTACCGTAGGCTGGGCCCAAAGTGGTTCCTTGAGCTCTTGTTTTCCAAGGGCTTTTTTTTAAACACTTGCTAAATTATTATAAAAATAAAAAATAATTACATTGACTTAAAATGTTGTCCCACCAAACCAGTGGCCTTGCTCTGCTCCTGTCATTCTCACGCCAAACTGGCCTGTTCCAGGCCCCCCAGCTCAGTTGGCAAAGGAGAGGGGTCAGTAGTATTCTCTGGCCCTGTGGGACTCATTACCTCCTCCAAGAGGGAGGCATTGTAAAACCTCTATGAGGTTGTCATGCTGCCGTCCTCCTTTTGTTTCCTTCCTGCCTTCTCCCCTTTATGAAGCTCTAAATGAATGAATATAACTGTTGGTCAATACCTGATCCAGGGGCCCTTATACAGGATTTAGCCAACCTTCCTGTCTTAAATTCTCTATAGAAAGACTGGTCAACCTCAGCTCGACTTTCTCCTCTTCTCCACTTACACTTTACTACGCAGGGGTGGGGGCTCATGTTTTTGCTGCAAAATGTCAGTGAGCATGTAATCCTGTGTTATCTGCTCTGCCATCCCACCCCATTCAATCTGTTTCCAGGTATGGCAGTGATAGGCATGTTGGTGCACACGAGCAGTGTGCTGTTTGTTTAGGGAACATCTGCGAGGAACCAGCAGGTGGGTTTCCTTAAGTACACTCAGTGTATTGGCTGTGGACTGGCATAACATCCTGTTTGCTAAGAGACTCCTATTTCTCTTCTTTCCCATCACCCACCTTCTAGGGTCTGTCTACACTGCAATCACAGGGTGTGATTGCCACACGTGTAGACATATCCAAGCTAGCTTTAATTTAGCTCAGGTTCCAGTAACAGCGAAGCCATGGCAGTTGTGGGAAGATTTGTACAGCCTGTGCTGAAGTTCATGCTCCCACAACTTCACTAATCTGGGCCCTGAGCTAGATAGATTAAAGCTACTTTGGGTGTGCTGGCTTGAGCTGCAGCCACACCATTAATCCCGCAGGCAAATGACGCTCTGCTTTCCCAGTGACTTGGAAGCATGAATGGGTCAATGTTATTAATGTGCTCAGGTGCTAGTTAGATTTTAAAGCTGAAACCTAACAAACTAGATTTGTCAATTGAATAAATGTTCTAGCCAATATTGGAATGGAAAATAATTCAGACAACCCCTTTTTATTGAGTACAGGGAGCAATAGCTTACTCATTAACACTGCCTTCTTTTCAGATCCACTTTTACCTTGGGACAGTGCTTTTCTAATCAGGACACTGAGTTGTTCTTAACCAATCAACAAGTTTATTTATTCAGCCAGAACCACATAAGTATATAATCAATGGTTTATAGTCAAGTTTAGATGTCTGAAGTTCTAGCGTATGCTGAATACAACATGCTGTTTATATAATAGAATAGTACAAATAACCAATATTTCTTTATTATGCTTATAATTGTCAGTTATCAGTTCTTTAGTATCTGTAGTACATTTGTCATATTTCAAGTAATTCTGCAAAGAGTTAGGATGTACTTGTTTTAAGGCAATCTTAGCAGTGTGGTCCTAGTGTTTGGTACACAAAGGACTAGTTTAAAACATCAAAAGCAATTGCTTCAAGTTATTATCTGAGGTTCTCTTAAGCCAATTTTATATATTCAATATCGGGTTCCTTGAGGTCTCACTAGAAGGGCTGGTGATGCAACAAGGGAACTTTCAGGTTTTTATTTAAAGAACAGAAAGAAATACAATCTCTGAAATGAAATCTCACCCCTCCTTTGTGCTGGGAACCCTGGAAAGGGAGAGTCTTCCCATTCCAGGGGCTGGTCAGGTGTCTGGTATTGAATCTCACTTCTGCAGCATTTTTTTGGAGAGAAGATTCAGCAAACTGAGCCCCCCCCCCCCCCCCCCCATGGTCAGGGCCGGCTTTAGAAAGTGCGGGGCCTGATTCGAATACCTGGTGGCGGTCCGGGTCTTCAGCGGCACTTCGGCGGCAAGTCCTTCACTCGCTCCAGGTCTTCCGCAGCACTGAAGGACCCACCGCCGAAATGCCCGGAGCGAATGAAGGACCCACCGCCGAAGACCCGGACCACTGCCGGGTGAGTAAAAATTAAAAAGGCGCCTAAGTTAGGCGCTGTTCTTTAGGGCGCGGGGCCCTCTTAGGTGCGGGGCCTGATTCGGGGGAATCGGCCTAAAGCCGGCCTTGCCTACGGTGACCTCAGTTGTCCCTGAAAAGATGTAAAAGGAGTGTTGGAGGAGGCGTGGCTCTTATTTCCAATTGGATACTGACCAAACAAGCTCTCAGATTTCAGCACTCGGTTTTCCTGCTGCTTCCCTCATATCCAGTAAATGGTGTTTTTCCATCAGAGATTTTTTTATCAGAAGTTTTTGTTCTTTATTTCAAGGATTGTATTTCTCTATTAATCCCTACTGTTAACTGGACTTTTCTCCCTTTAAGCAATTTCTTTCAATATTTCAAAGCTGTACCCTGTATAGGTGCTTATATCTGTCAATGGTCTTTTTCCTCCTTGTTCTTTACAATTAATATCACTTCTAGAGTGCAACAATCATTGAGAAAGAAAACCAACAAAATCCCTTATAGTTCTACTAAATTTAGTGGATCCAGTCATCTAGTCCATTCATTCTTTGATTTTATATATACAGCATTTCATATCCTTGAGGGCTTGCAATACAAGAGAAAATATTTTGAAGGAACAAGACTGGAGAGAGGGTGTATTTGATTCATAAAGCAAGCAAATGTACAGCTTCAAATTTGGGATGAAAGCTAGTTGTTTTGGATTTCTTGGAGTATTGGGAAGTTTGGCCTGTGGAACCTTTAGTTTTCTGAGTAAGCTACTATTTGAACAGTTTATTTGATTTATAGTTGCTCAGTTTCCCCCCCAACCCCTTCCCAAAAAAAAGTCTCTGGCACTTAATTCATTCCTAGGATGAAACAGGCTAATGATCACTGCTGTAGGAAAGCAAGGTGTTCCTTTGGGATTTGATGGGCAAGAGAAATGGGGTGTTCATAGCAGCCAGCTGGCGTCACAAGATGCTCTATACACATGCAGGTCATGAGAGGAACTTGTCTGAGTAACAAGAGCTTGCAGAGTTTGTTTCCTATTGCTTATTTCTGGGGATCTGTGGTTTCTTAACCCCATTTGTCTTGCACTCTGGAGGTGGATGTTAATCTCTTGTTGTCTTGAGTTCCTTTAGGACAGGGAAGGGCAAACTTTCTGGCCCGAGGGCCACATAGGGGTTGCGCAACTGTATGGAGGGCCAGGTAGGGAAGGCTGTGCCTCCCCAAACAGCCTGGCCCCCACCCCCTATCTGCCCCCTCCTACTTCCTGCCCCCTGACTGCCCCCCTCAGAACTCCCAACCCATCCAACCCCTCCTACTCCTTGTCCCCTGACCGCCCCCACCCGGGACCCCTGCACCCTATCCAACCCCCCCTGTCCCCTGACAGCCCCCCTGGGACTCCCACCCCCTATCCAATTGCCCTCTGCTCCTCATCCCCTGACCGCCCCTTCCCGGGAGCCCCCGCTCCCTGTCCCCTGACTGCCCTCCCGACCTCTATCCACATCCCTGCCCCCTGACTGGCCCCCTGGGACTCCCACTCCCAACCCTCCATGTTCCCAATCCCATGAACGCCCACCCAGAACCTCCACCCTATCCAACCGCCCCCTCCTCCCTGACTGCCCCCCAGAACTCCCCACTCCCTTACCCAACCCCCTGGCTCCCCGCCTCCTTACCAGCAGCAGGAGCTCGCAGCCGTGACACCCGGCCAGAGCCAGCTGCGTTCCCCACACTGCCCTGTGGGAGCCGTGGTCCAGAGCGCGGCCGGAGCGGCTGCAGGGGAGGGACCGGGGAATAAGTTCCCCATCTGGAACATTTTGGACACAGACTGGCTAACCTAGTGAGGAGGGCTTTAAACTAGGTTCGACGGGGACAGGTGAGCAAAGCCCAGAGGTAAGTGGGGAACATGGAGACCGGGGAGATGGGTCGGAAACGAGAGGGAGTGTGGGCTATATTGTCAGAGAGAAAGGAGGGTCAGGACAAAACTGGGAGGAAAGATCAAACCAGTATCTTAGATGCCTATATACAAATGCGAGAAGTATGGGGAATAAGCAGGAAGAACTGGAAGTGCTAATAAATAAATACAACTATGACATTGTTGGCATCACTGAAACTTGGTGGGATAATACACATGATTGGAATGTTGGTGTGGATGGGTACAGCTTGCTCAGGAAGGATAGACACTTGGATAAAAATGTACACACTTGGACTGAGGTAGAGATGGACATAGGAGACGGAAGTGTTGAGAGTCTCTGGGTTAGGCTAAAAGGGGTAAAAAACAAGGGAGATGTCATGCTAGGAGTCTACTACAGGCCACCTAACCAGGTGGAAGAGGTGGATGAGGCTTTTTTTAAGCAACTAACAAAATCATCCAAAGCCCAAGATTTGGTGGTGATGGGGGACTTCAACTATCCGGATATATGTTGGGAAAATAACACAGCGGGGCACAGACTATCCAACAAATTCTTGGACTGCATTGCAGACAACTTTTTATTTCAGAAGGTTGAAAAAGCTACTAGGGGGGAAGCTGTTCTAGACTTGATTTTAACAAATAGGGAGGAACTCGTTGAGAATTTGAAAGTAGAAGGCAGCCTGGGTGAAAGTGATCATGAAATCATAGGGTTTGCAATTCTAAGGAAGGGTAGAAGGGAGAACAGCAAAATAGAGATAATGGATTTCAGGAAGGCAGATTTTGGTAAGCTCAGAGAGCTGATAGGTAAGGTCCCAGGGGAATCAAGACTGAGGGGAAAAACAACTGAGGAGAGTTGGCAGTTTTTCAAAGGGACACTATTAAGGGCCCAAAAGCAAGCTATTCCGCTGGTTAGGAAAGATAGAAAATGTGGCAAAAGACCACCTTGGCTTAACCACGAGATCTTGCATGATCTAAAAAATAAAAAGGAGTCATATAAAAAATGGAAACTAGGACAGATTACAAAGGATGAATATAGGCAAACAACACAGGAATGCAGGGGCAAGATTAGAAAGGCAAAGGCACAAAATGAGCTCAAACTAGCTACGGGAATAAAGGGAAACAAGAAGACTTTTTATCAATACATTAGAAGCAAGAGGAAGACCAAAGACAGGGTAGGCCCACTGCTTAGTGAAGAAGGAGAAACAGTAACAGGAAACTTGGAAATGGCAGAGATGCTTAATGACTTCTTTGTTTCGGTCTTCACCGAGAAGTCTGAAGGAATGCCTAACATAGTGAATGTTAATGGGAAGGGGGTAGGTTTAGCAGATAAAATAAAAAAAGAACAAGTTAAAAGTCACTTAGAAAAGTTAGATGCCTGCAAGTCACCAGGGCCTGATGAAATGCATCCTAGAATACTCAAGGAGCTAATAGAGGAGGTATCTGAGCCTCTAGCTATTATCTTTGGAAAATCATGGGAGACGGGAGAGATTCCAGAAGACTGGAAAAGGGCAAATATAGTGCCCATCTATAAAAAGGGAAATAAAAACAACCCAGGAAACTACAGACCAGTTAGCTTAACTTCTGTGCCAGGGAAGATAATGGAGCAAGTAATTAAGGAAATCATCTGCAAACACTTGGAAGGTGGTAAGGTGATAGGGAACAGCCAGCATGGATTTGTGAAGAACAAATCATGTCAAACCAATCTGATAGCTTTCTTTGATAGGATAACGAGCCTTGTGGATAAGGGTGAAGCTGTGGATGTGGTATACCTAGACTTTAGTAAGGCATTTGATACAGTCTCGCATGATATTCTTATCGATAAACTAGGCAAATACAATTTAGATGGGGCTACTATAAGGTGGGTGCATAACTGGCTGGATAACCGTACTCAGAGAGTTGTTATTAATGGTTCCCAATCCTGCTGGAAAGGCATAACGAGTGGGGTTCCGCAGGGGTCTGTTTTGGGACCGGCGCTGTTCAATATCTTCATCAACGACTTAGATTTTGGCATAGAAAGTACGCTTATTAAGTTTGCGGATGATACCAAACTGGGAGGAATTGCAACTGCTTTGGAGGACAGGGTCATAATTCAAAATGATCTGGACAAATTGGAGAAATGGGCTGAGGTAAACAGGATGAAGTTTAACAAAGACAAATGCAAAGTGCTCCACCTAGGAAGGAAAAATCAGTTTCACACATACAGAATGGGAAGAGACTGTCTAGGAAGGAGTACGGCAGAAAGGGATCTAGGGGTTATAGTGGACCACAAGCTAAATATGAGTCAACAGTGTGATGCTGTTGCAAAAAAAGCAAACATGATTCTGGGATGTATTAACAGGTGTGTTGTGAGCAAGACACGAGAAGTCATTCTTCCACTCTACTCTGCTCTGGTTAGGCCTCAGCTGGAGTATTGTGTCCAGTTCTGGGCACCGCATTTTAAAAAAGATGTGGAGAAATTGGAGCGGGTCCAGAGAAGAGCAACAAGAATGATTAAAGGTCTTGAGGACATGACCTATGAAGGAAGGCTGAAAGAATTGGGTTTGTTTAGTTTGGAAAAGAGAAGACTGAGAGGGGACATGATAGCAGTTTTCAGGTATTTAAAAGGGTGTCATAAGGAGGAGGGAGAAAACTTGTTCACCTTAGCCTCTAAGGATAGAACCAGAAGCAATGGGTTTAAACTGCAGCAAGGGAGGTCTAGGTTGGACATTAGGAAAAAGTTCCTAACTGTCAGGGTGGTTAAACACTGGAATAAATTGCCTAGGGAGGTTGTGGAATCTCCATCTCTGGAGATATTTAAGAGTAGGTTAGATAAATGTCTATCAGGGATGGTCTAGACAGTATTGGGTCCTGCCATGCGGGCAGGGGACTGGACTCGATGACCTCTCAAGGTCCCTTCCAGTCCTAGAATCTATGAATCTGGGAGCTCAGGGGCTGGGCAGGACGGTCCCGCGGGCCGGACGTGGCCTGTGGGCTGTAGTTTGCCCACATCTGCTTTAGGAGAAACTAACATTTGGAACAGACAAGTTTTCATGGAGAAGGGAATAGAATGGTTGCTTTTCTCTTTTAAGGTCTTAAGGACTAATAGTTACTAATAATATTCAAGGCATATTTGACAATCTTCTTCTCACAGCTCCCCAACCTCCTCCATTATTGTTCCAATTTTTCCTGGCCTTGGAGAGGCTTTTGTTCAGTTAAATCATGTCTGTGCTGACCCCACGAATAGCAAAGTATAGCGACCTGGGTGTTAGTAATGCCTCTCTGCTCTCAGGGATTGCTACTGTAGCCTTTTGCGTTCCCCAGGAGGCTAGTCCAGCTTTTCTGCTGACATCCCTGCATTTCTGCCTTAGTAGAAAAAGTCTCATCTCACAGTTCAGTGCAGGAGTGTTTGGGAGTGCCTACTCTTAGCAGCTCTCTGACTTCCTGTGTAGAGTAACACATCTTTGCATCTCATTTCCTCAAGGCCAAGAGCTGGGGCCATAGCTGAGAGGCTGTGGAGCAATAAGACGGTGACAGATCTGCAAGATGCGTATCTACGACTGGCAGATTTCCGCTGCATGCTGCTCAGGTAATGGTGACTGGCCTAGCTCCTTTCATCCAAGACCCCAGCTAGACACAGGAAATCACTGAGTCACCTCTGGAGTGGAGCAGCAGTGAGCAGTCCTCTTGGAACTGCTAGGGAATCTAGGGAGGCAGACTGTAACTGGGAGCTGGGATTTCACCAGGGCACTGGGCTTATGCAAAGTGCCATGGCATCATTAATACCCATGAGTGGTCCGGACCTTAGTTTGCCAACTCTGGTAGATGGCACCACGCAGCAACACAGCACCCCTAGTGCCATGCTGAAGCATTGGTTCAGTATTGATTCAATGGCAGAGCACTACCTACAGAGTTGCCAACACTGCTTCTTGTAGCATATGAATTTTTCTTGAGGTCTCCCTTCAAGTAAAGACCAGGCTTCACCCTGCTTAGCCTGTGAAAACTGATCTTATCCCTCACTTTCCTGAGCCCTAAAATATCATCAGATACCTCAAAACTTCAGTATGCCGGGGAGAGAAGAAATTAACCCTTTACTTCAGCACATCGCCCTCATCAGAGCACCAAAAATTTAAGAGTAACTCCTTCCCCTTTAAGGACTGGAAGCCTGAATGCCTGGGTTCTGTGTAACATCCCTGTGTCTCTTCTGTTCCAGGCGAGGCATCCAGGCGCAGCCTCTCTTTACAGGATACTGTGATGCTGAATACAGTGGGTTCTGAATGGAGAACTCAGCTGCCCCCACCCCTTCGCCCTGCATGCTGTGTGTGTATCTCTGACGATAGCTGCTCCCATGTGCTACAGGGCGTCCCTGTTGCTCTTGTTCTTGCAATGAGCCGATTTAGATATTTTGCTTTTTTTCTACTGTTTGAATTTTAAATACAATAAAGGAGGAGTCCCAAAGAGAGAAGGTGCCTCTCCAGTCTGTCCCAGTGCTAGAGCAGGCAGTGAGAGGCTCCTGGCCCATCCGCAGCAGGGTTGCTTGCTGGGCTCCAGTCAGCTATCGCACTGGGGATGCACAGGGTTTGGTGTGTGGAAGAGCCCAGGCTGGAGCCTGCTGGGTTGGCAGCTACAAACCCTCTTTACTTTGTAGTGACACATGCAGCGCCACAGTACCAGTGTGAGAGTCACTTCAGAGCGGACACCCATCACCTCCCACCAGCAGGGGAACTTGCAGACCCTGCCCTGCCTGTGCACTGCATGTGCTACTGCACCCGACTCCTAGTGCAGCAGAACAGCTCCACTCCCATCTACCTCCATGCCTGCCTACCTCTGGGAGCAGAGGCCTCAACTCAGGGTTTGCTCCCTGCCCTGGACATGCCTGAGCATGATGATATTGCTGGGAAGCCTGGCTCGTCCTGTGTGCCTAACTGTATAACTTGTGACTGATCTTGGGGGCACAAAGGGTTTAGCCAGGCGGGGCAGGCAGTTGTAGTCTTAGTTGGTCAGATGAAACCTTAGGCTCTGCCTAGCTTTTACCTTGACCACTGAAGGTGTTAAAACTACAGACTACTTTCTCCATGCTAAACTGTTACTGTGTGGTAACACCCCCCACTTGTTTCCTAGTGTGGACATACCGTTGGCATGTAAGATTTTCTGTGCAACAATGCACAAGCTGTTAGTGGGGGCTAGCTACCCCAGGCCATTCAGCCCAGCCCATGTTTGTTCTGCTGTTTCTTTTCCCTTTGTTCCTCCTAACCACTCTGCCTACAGCCCAGTTGTGCTTTCCTCTTCATGCCTCTCTCTCTGCTCCTTACCCTGGATGTTGTCGTCTTCTCTTGCCTGTCTCAAGAGTGTGGCCCCCTAAAGCCTCTATGAGGCAATCACTCCAGATTCCTCCCTCAGCTTCCTTCTTGCCTTCTCCTTTTTAGGAAGCTCTAAGGGAATTGCCCAATGATACTACAATCCCAGCTGGGCCCTCACTGGCCAGTCCCTTTGTTGGGTATGCAGCCTCACACAGGACTCAGTCAGTGTATCCAACCTCCCGGTGGAGTCCCTGCAGCGAGGGTTGGCTCAGATTTATCTTCTTGTCTTCATTTGAATTGATTGTACACTCCTAGAGGCAGGGACCACCTCAGCTGTTCACTAGATGATCAGTGAGTTGAGACACTTGTCTTTGACAGCTAGGATCTCCTGGTGAAAGTCCAACTGGTATCTGATTTTGGGTTAATTTTTCTGTACTGGACAAGATGCTGCACTGCAGGAACGCTATGCAGCTTTGCTTTAAATGAGCCACTTCTGGCTGTCACTTCTCACAACTGTTCAGATGTTATGATTGTTACATTTTCATTAAAAATATCCGGAAGTGGCTGAGTTTGAATTTATTTTTCATCTCTAGTTCTAGAGTATATTCTTAAAGGGATGATTGTCTGCAGTCCTTCCTGTCCCCACTAGGGAACTGGCTTGGGAGATCTGCTGTTGATGTAGGCCAGTGGTTTTCAACCTGTGGTCCATAGACCCTTGGGGGTCCGCAGTCTGTGTCTAAGATTTCCAAAGGGATCCACACCTTCATTTGAAATGTTTTAGGGGTTTGCAAATGAAAAAAGGTTGAAAGTCACTGCCGAGCTAAAGCCCTCAGTACTGGCCCATATGCATGGAGGGTGCTATTAAATGGAGGCAAGGAGAGGGAGCATTTCCAGGGACCCTGCATTATAATATGAAATAGTGTTGCACATCCCAACCTTTTCCATAGCAGAGTGCCCCTTCCAGGCAGCAATCTGGGCAGTGCCGTGACCTACAGAGTAAGACGGTTGAAACAGCCTAATCACTCTATCTAATTTAAAGACTGGGGTAAATTAATTTACTGCCTACAACGTATGTTACTAAAAACAAAACAAAAAAGAAAACAGGAAACTGCTGTTTTCAAAGTACATTGGATTGTGTCACACAACCTGTGCTGAATGAGGCAGACTTCCCAAATGCAGTATTAAAAATTGGTACCTTTAGTTGCAAGTGGTTTAATATGCATGATTTTTATGATAAAGATCACTGGAAAGCTGTGTTTCCTAGTGGTTAGAGCACTGGACTGGAACTCAAGACCTGGGTTCCATTCCTGGTTCTGCTTCAGGCCTGCTGGGTGACCTTGGACAAGTCACATCCCTCTCCATGCCTCAGTTTTCCATCTGTAAAATGGGGATGATAAAAACGCTTTGAAGTCTATGGATGAAAAGCAGTATAGAAGAGCTAGGCAATAGTATTGCTTTTATCCATGTAGCTTTGTAACTGTTTTAAACATCATTCAACTTATTGAGAGAAATTTTCTGAAAAATCCAGATACATTTTTATTTTAAAAGGTGTTGCCAGCTCTCATGATTTCATCGTGATACTGGCACTACTTGGTGTTTTTTCTTGAAGTCCCAGCTCCTGGAGTCCTGGGGTTACGTGAGATCTCAGCTTTCATTTTAAAAACTTCAAGCCCTCATTGGTGCGGAGATAAGCTTGAAAACATGACCCCTTAGGGCTCAAAACTCCACAAGGGGAATAAAAAGATCCCAACATTTTTTTTTTTTTTTTTTTTTTTTTGTGGGGTGGGTGTTGAGTCATGATTTTGGAATGCTTGATATTGTTAATACTTGATTAAATGCCTTTGTAGCAATATAAAGTGTTATACTCCTTTCCATGGTTATGTTTACGCTTAGCAGAATTTGATTCTTTTAATATAATTTTGTCAGATAATATCAATGTTTGTTTAAGCATTTTTTTTTTTTTTTTGGTTTTTATCCATTTACATTTTCACAGGTATAGGAAATTATGGGGGGGGAGGGCAACACAATTATTTAATGACAGTCAATACTGAGATTCAAAAAGTTAGTTTTATAATGGTTAAAACACAAATTATCAACATCACATGTCAAAATATACAAAGTAAATATCCTTAAATCAAGTTCTCAAGCAGCATTTTTCTTACTTTGCCTAGCTATAAATTTTGATTATTATTGATGGAAATATTTTTTCCTCACTTTGTGTGTGTATGGTGACTTCAACTGACATTGATCGATTGAAAATCTACTCCTTCCAAGCCTAATTATGTTGGATGTTTGCTGAAGGGTGAGATATGCTGCTCGCTCTGTAAGGGCACGTACCAAACACCCGCTTGCCATGTAGAGAGGGCTTTGCCATTTAAAGTTTGTGTGCTGCACAGAGAGAGGGCAGATGTAAGGTGCATGAGCCCAGCTTCAGAAGGCAGCCATGTACCCCCCATTATAACTGCCATGGGGAGTGGGGGAGGTAAAAGCTACAACAGGGAGCCAGGACTGTGGCAACATTTTGCTTCTTTCCTTTGCCTCCATCTTTCCCCCGGCAGCCAGAAAGAGCGGATGCACTGGGGCCATTTTGACTCCTGAGGGAGTTGCAAGGTCTGCTTGCAGGGCCGTCCCTAGCATACGCAGAATACATAGCTGCGTAGGGCACCATGAAATTTGCAGCACCAAATTGCCCCAAATTTCATGGTGCCCTAAGCAGTTGCGTGTTGCATACGCTGCAGCACCAGCTCCGGCGGCCAGCCCTATCCCCCAGCTGGCCCCCCACAGGCTGTGCCAACTGCAAGGGGCAGGGCCGTCCCTAGGGAGCTGTGGGGTCTGGGACAACTCCCTCGGCCCTGCTTCTTAGTCTTCCCCCCTGGCCTGTCCCCATTCCACCTCTTTCCCCCCCAAGCCTCTTACCCCAGCAGCCCCGCACTCATCGGCAGCAGTGGGGAGTGGAGCAACTGGGCTCCAGCCCACTCCGCTGTGCCAGCTCCCAGCTGGGTTGCTCTGCTTCCTGCTGCCAGTGAGTGAGGGGGGCTCAGACCCCTTCCCCCAAGCCCCCTCCCCCAAAGACTCGGCTGGAGCAGGCTGGGTCTGGGTCGTTCCACTTCCTGCTGCCAGCGCCAGGCCCCCCGCTAATCCCCCAGGCCACTCTGGGCCTGGGGGTCCCCCCAAAGCCTCCTGTCTCCTCAGCTCCGCAGGCCTTGAGCGCAGCCCAGACCCTCTGTGGGTGGGGCAGAGAGGGAAGCAGGTGCTTAGGCTGCATAGGGCACCATAATTGGTAGGGATGGCCCTGCCTGCATGGTAGCACAAGCACTGGGAGCAGTGGGGGGGGGGGGGGGGAGAGAGAAGAGGGAGACAGCACTAAGACCAGAACAATCTGGGGTCAGCCGCTCCCTGCTTTGGAGGCCAAACGCCGCCTGGCCTGATGCCCCAGCTCTGGGTGACTTTGCTAGGGATCATGCCTGGCTTCCCCTTTGTGGCAGTGATTCCAGAGTGTAACCCTGCCCAGTCACCCCTCAGCTAGGCTTCCTGGCACAGTCACAGGGCTGGGGGACGCAGATGCCAGTAGACAATGATCACATTTGGAATGGCTGTTTGTACTTCAGGCAGTGTGGCTGAGGTGCCAGCTGGGGGCAGTGCTGCTCTGGGGACGAGAGTCTTCTCCCGAGCTGCGAGGGGCGGCCCACATGGAGCAGAGGGATTCTCATCCCTTCCTATTTTTAAAAGTAGCTGTAGCTTGTCCCATGCAGTATAAATTGTTACCATGCAGTGCAGGCGCCTTGGTTCCGCGTGAAGCCGGTGCGAGCCGGTGAAGGCTGACTGGCAGGGGTTGCCTTGTACTGTGCCCGATCTTGGCTTCAGAGCTCGGGGGTGAGGAGAGGGGGCCCTCCCGCCCAGCCATAGAAGTGCAGAGCCCTGGGGTTGCTGGTTGTGCTGTCAGGCCTGGCTACCTGGACTCTGAGCCTCCCCCCACCCACACACTTCCCATAGGCTGGCTTTCCAATGAACATAAGGCTGCCTTGGGGAGCTCTCTCTACACCACAGCATGTGCACAGCATGAGGGGTAGCAGGGTGAGCTTCTTCCATACTCTGGTAGCAAAGGGCCTTGCTTGTTGTCTGGCACGGAAGAGAGGGGTTCAGCCTCCCGTTATATGTCCTTCCTGTCTGACTGCTCCTTTCACCTTTTGCCTCCGGCCTTTTCTTTCCCCCACCCCAGCACCCAGAGTGGGGTGTCTCCCTCCTCTCAGCCTTTTTCACCCTCACTTCTTGCCTCTCTTCCCCTCCCCACACCGTCTCTTTCATCCCATGTGTCAGCTGCTCTGGGACTGTTGGTAAAATGTCTTACACTGCTGTCTAAGGGCCAGCCCCTCACCGCAGCTCAGCAGCCTCTAAGGGGGTCTTTAGCCCAGCATGGAGCTGCCAAACCAGAGCTGAGTTGGGAACGGAGCTAAATGGACACAGGACCGGCCCGGCCCTACACAGATAGCAGCAGGATCACTTTCCCCTGTAGTACCCATCAGAGTACCACCTAGCTGGCATGGGGTGACTGGCACAGTATGAGAACCTCTAGAGAGTAGACGAGACTTCCCATGCTCCATTTGATCCTTGGTCTCTCTGCTGCACCTGCCCATATGGGGCCAGCTGTAATGTGGAGTCAGAACCCCACCCACTGGCCACCAAGTGACCATCTGCTGGGGTTGACTTGTGAAGGGTGTCAGCCTGGGCTGGATCTGCCCTGCCAGCCTGGAGGCAAAGGTGCTGTCCCATTCCCTGTTCCTAGAGCCATTGGGCTACCTTGCTGTCTCTCTTGCACTCCATAGCATGAGGACGGTCTGCTGCCTGTCTGGCCAGGGCTGCAGAGGCCATAGGATGCGATGGAGGTGCAGGTGGGACAGAGCAGCCCGATCCACATCAGGGATTTGCTGCGAATATCAGGCTGGGCTAACCCAGAGGCCAGGATCAGTTTGGTTTACCCAAGCTTAGGTAAGACTCAGAGATTTCCAGCGGTGGCCTTGGAGTGACTGACTCGCTGCCTATAGGCTGGTTTGTCAGAAGTGCTGAGCCCCAGCACCTCCCATTGACTTTAGCTGCAGCCGTGGGTGCTTCAGGGGGAACTCCCAGGTGTTGCCAATGGTCCTGCGCACACATGGGAGGCCGTGATTGACCTAGCATCGCCCCGTTCTGCACCCACAGCTTCGGACTGCCTGTGAGATGGGGGCCCAGGTTCGGCTGCAGAATTGAGCAGACGTTGATGTCCCACAAGCTGTCCCTACTGCGGCCTGGCCTTATGGAAAGCTGCCCAACACTGCTAAGGCAAGGAGACAGCTCGGGAGGGTGACCGCTGACTCCTGGGAAGTTGAGAGCCAAGGCCCAAATTCATCCCTGGTGTAACACCACTGAGGTCAATGGATGGGACTCGATGTATCCCCCCCCATCCAGCACACAAGGCCCTCCCCCGAGAGCGATACCAGGGAAGCCTCCCCTGTGAAGCAAGTTTGGGCTCTGGCCAATGCTACCTGTGGCGGGAAGCTCACGCCAGACTTCAGTCCAGGCTCCACACACTGGGGTTTGGTGTTCCCAGGCTCTTATGAAGATGGGAGGGGATGGAAGTGAGGGGCCACAGCATGGAGGGGGCTGGGGAGAAGCAGATGGAGTTAGTCATTGCTGCAGCATCTGGTGTGGGGGAGGCAAAGCACAGCCAATGATACCACCTGTCTGCTGGCACCGATGGCATCAGCAGTGTGCCGAGCCCATCCCAGCACTGGCACTCCACAGTAGTGACTGACAGCCCGGCACGGTGACAGTTTAGGGGGAGTGAAAATGCTCCTTCTCTTTGGAGAGGAAAAAAATTCCAGGAAGCAAACAGTAATCCAGAGTGGGCAATAACACAACCTCCGGTGTTATAGCCTCGGAGTGGAGCAGTCTCTGCCTTGGAGTCTGCATTTACCCATGCCACTAGTGCCTTTAGGAGCAGCCTTAGTCTCTCCCTTGTCGGCTGGCAAGCAGGACTCAGCTCCACTGAAGATGTGTCAGTGCCCCCAGTGCACTAGACACAAAGATGCTCACACCAAATACCTGCATCTGCCATGCCCCATCGCACACACAGCCATGTACCCAGAGGCACGCTCACCCAGCTGTCCTGCCACAGCCACATGTAACCATCCGAGATCTATAGCTACCTACACAGCCAGATGCTGTCAGATGCCCACAGCACCGTGCGCACACGTGTACGTTCACAGAGCTGCGGGTATGCCTGCACACTCTGCCCCTAAGCGTGCATGGTGTGCACACATCCAATGTGTCACTCAGCTGTGCCCAAACACACCTGGATATACCCCACCTGCAGCCTCATGCTCTCTCACCTGCCCCCCAGGAGCTGGGAAATCTCCAGAGCTCTGTATCATGCTTAGGAAAAGGTATTTGCCACTGAAATAAAAGCTGCTGCTCTCCTGATTTTGCCTCAGCCATTTGTGTAACCCCCTGAGAAATGAACCCACACCTTGCTGGCCTCCATGCCCGCTGGGACCTCAGAGTGAGATCTGGAGAGCACAGCTGGTGAGCCCAAGTGCCCGCTGTGTGTGGCTCTTGCATGCACCTTTCCATCCTCCAGCCCTGCTCCACTGGAAGAGCAGACAGCTGATTTACCTTGCTCAGAGCTCGGCAGTGGGGATGCTGAGTGAAAAGCACCTGGCGGCTGTTGCATATCCACAGGGCAGGTGCAGTGCAGGCAGCAGGGCCCACTTGCCCCAGGCTGTCCTGCCCTGTAGGGATCAGCCCAAGGCAGAACACCCCACTCCCTGGCTCCTTCCGTCCTTGGCCTTCAATGCAACTGCCCCCAAGGAGCCAGCCATGCTGGTGTGTGCGGTGACGGACTGCTCCCCTCCCCTCTGCCAAGGGCTGTATGGGCTATCCCATGTGACATCCCCTCCCAGCTCCTGTCCCGCAGTCCCCAGAGCTCTCCTCTCCCTCTCCAAATGCTCTCACCCGTGATCTCGAGGAATGCCCTTCACAGGCGCCTCTGGTTCCCAGCGGCCTACCCTGGGCTGCACGGCCTCTTCCTCCTCCACCATTGTACTTAGTGAAAGCCTCCCGCCTCTCCCCCGGAACCATCCCACCCTATAGCAGGCTGAGAGGCCCAAGGCCGGGCAGGAGGGTCCATGCTGGGGACTTGCTGGAGGGAACGGAGTCCTGCTGGCAGCTGCTTGTGCATGAGGCCGAGAGGGGAACTCTCTGGGCCCACCGCACCACCTCCCCTGGGGGCCGTTCTACTGTAGCACTGGGCGCGGCTGCTGGGGGGGCACATCCCAGGAGGTCAGTTGGCTTCCCAGCAGCTGCTTGCCAAGCGGCTTGGCAGGGCCCCTCCTGGTTGCTAGGGCAGTTGCTGTGATACAACAGTTCCCGTGCCGCAAAGCTGGCAGGTGCCTGGCCCAGGAGGGGGCAGCAGGTCCAGCTGCAGGTGGCGTTTCATTACTACAGGCGGTTCGGGCTCCTGGTTGCCATGGCCACGCTGTTTAAGGTTGGCTCCCTAGTTACCTACACTCAACACCCACTGGAGGGACTCAGAGAAATCCTGTGCCCAGCTCTCCCCCCCCCCCAATCACCACCATTCAAACCCTGCCCCATACCCACCCAAGGGGCTCAGATAAAGGCTGTGCCTGGCCCCCGCCACCTCCAGAGATGCTCTCCCTGCCCACACCCGAATGGCTCAGATTAATACTTTGCTATGTGCCAATGGTAAAGAATCCCAGAGTCAATTTCGTCTAATACTGAACAAGGAGCTTTATTAGAATAAGGGAACCAGCATTATCCCGGAAGCTCCTCCCTCTCCCTGCTTCTCTGTCACTTCCGCTACAATCTCCCCAGCCCCCATCCCACCTGGCTTCTTGCTACCAATTCAAAGACACAGCACACACGTTTTGCCCACCATTTTTGGCACAGAATATTCTTAGCGAGAATAAATACTTACCAACAGCCTGTAGAGATCCAGCCAAGCCAGCGGCTTCAGCCCCCGCCTTGATCCACTCATCTTCTGGCCTTAACTTGGGTTTGTCTAGTGGATGCACTTGGACCTTCACATCCCAATGTGCAAAGTCTGTTCCAGAGGATGAGGGCATGTGTCACCATAACAATCTCCAGCTGTGGGGTTAGCGCCCTTTCTCTGAGGGTCACACGGCCAATCAATGGGCTTTCAGGGCAGCTGAGGATGGCCCTGGTCTATTGCACTGAGTACTTGGTACCAGTCTCAGCCAGTCTGAGCCAGGTAGAGTGTCAGGGTGCAATGAGGACAGGTGATAACTAAAGCTGGTTTAAGTGTCGGGCTGCACTCCTCCAGTTACAGAAGGCCTGAGTATGCTTGGATTTGGAGCCATTTCCTCAGAGCCGTGTGGGATGGAGGTTACATCTAGGGCCGGGGCAGAGTTCTGATGAGTCCCTGGGCTGACTGCAGGGACTGGTGGGGTGTAACTCAGCAGTGTTAGTGTGGGGGTTTAGGGTGGAATTCTCTGTGCTGCTCTCTTGGCCAGTCCATCCCCCGCTGGGTGGTGGGCGCTGGCATAAACATGCCTGAAAAAATACTGTATCCCCCAAGGTTGGCATTCGAAGTGGGCAGACAATGGCCTGTTGGCCAGGGTTATTCCTCCTGGATGCCAGAAGGAGAGAAGTTGCCTTTCTATTGCTCTGTGACCTGGTGATCCAACGTGAAGTACAATTTGTATGGCCCTAGGTCAATGGCTCCCTTATAGGTCAGTCCTGGTTCTTACACAGCTCTCATGCTAGGCTCCTCCAAACTTCTCACGTCATGCTAAGAGCTCCTTCGAGTTGTGTCTCTCTGGTCATTTGGTAAGAGTCACGTGATGCCACCTTCCTTTTTATGTCAAACTATCTTAGGGGCTTGTAGGGCTTCCTTTGCCATAGTACCTGAGCACCTCACAAATCCTTAATCTATCCATCCTCTGGCAAAGCAGGGTATTATCCCCATAGTACAGAGGGTGAACTGAGGGACAAGTGACTTGCCCAAGGTCACACACATAGTCTGTGGCAGAACACGGACTTCAGAGCTGGTCTCTCAAGCGATAGGCTAGCGCTCTAACCACTGGGTCATCCTTCCTCACTGTTTTCTGCTCTGTGCTGGGCCACAGTACTGAGACTCATGCCTGTCATTTTGTGAGGCCCTGGTGTCTCACATGTAGCCTTTCTGTCATGTCCTGCAAGGTCTGTGGGTCTACAACATGATGGCCATAGGGGATCAGCCCTGCAGTTTTGGAGAGTTCCTGTCTCATTGCAGAGGAGTCACAGGCTGGATGTGGGATCCCCACTGGTGACTGGGCCAACCGTGTCTGGTAGCTATGAGGACAGTTAGTTGTATAACACGAGGGGCTAGTTTAATCAGGTCTAATTTCTGCCATGGCTTACCTGCCCCTCAAAGTGGTAACTACATGGGCTTCTCTATCACCCAGAGTTGAAGAAACGATGGGATCACTCAGGATTTTGTTCGACATCTTTATTAATGATCTGGATGATGGGATGGATTGCATGCTCAGCAAGTTCCCAGATGACACTAAGCTGGGGGGGGGAGATAGCATCCAGAGTGACCTAGACAAATTAGAGGATTGGGCCAAAAGAAATCTGATGAGGTTCAAAAAGGACAAGTGCAGAGTCCTGCACTTAGGATGGAAGAATCCCATGCATTGCTACAGGCTGGGGACCAACTGGCTAAGCAGCAATTCTGCAGAAAAGGACCTGGGGATTACAGTAGACAAGAAGCTGGATATGAGTCAGCAGTGTGCCCTTGTTGCCAAGAAGGCTAACGGCATATTGGGCTGCATTAGTAGGAGCATTGCCAGCGATAGAGGGAAGTGATTATTCCCCTCTATTCGGCACGGGTGAGGCCACATCTGGAGAATTGCATCCAGTTTTGGGCCTCCCACTACAGAAAGAATGTGGACAATTTGAAGAGAGTCCAGCGAAGGGCAGCTAAAATGGTTAGGGGGCTGGAGCACATGACTTACGAGGAGAGGCTGACTGAACTGGGCTTGTTTAGTCTGCAGAAGAGAAGAGTGAGGGGGGATTTGATAGCAGCCTTCAACTACCTGAAGGGGGGGTTCCAAAGAGGATGGAGCTCAGTTGTTCTCAGTGGTAGCAGATAACAGAACAAGCATCAGTGGTCTCAAGTTGCAGTGGGGGAGGTCTAGGTTGGATACTAGGAAACACTATTTCACTAGGTGGGTGGTGAAGCACTGGAATGGGTTACCTAGGGAGGTGGTGGAATCTCCATCCTTAGAGGTTTTTAAGGCCCAACTTGACAAAGCCCTGGCTGGGATGATTTAGTTGCTTTGAACAGGGGGTTGGACTAGATGACCTCCTGAGGTCTCTTCTAACCCTAATCTTCTATTCTATGATTCATACAGGTTTAAATTTCTCCAAATGCATGAGAGATCTCTGGGACCAAAGGGCACCTTGACGAGGCTGTTACTGTTTATTAATGGTGTGGGTGGCTCATGGTCTGTCACAAACTTGATATTATCAAGACCCTGAAAATAGTTTAGGATCCATTTGCTTGCCCATGCCCGCACCAGACAATCGAGGAAACATGGCAAATCTCCCCTGACTTTGATGGGGCCAGGTTTTCACCCTGTCTCTCTAGCAGGAGATACCTGCTCTTGCAGAGAGAAAGTCACCTGGAAAAACATGCTAAGGGCTCCCAGTCATCTCAGTATAAGTGGAGTAGCACTCCACCCTGCCCGTAACTGCCCAAATGATTGTAGGCTCCAAAACAACATAACATTCAAATGGTGGGAGGTGGTCAATTGATTCTGTAGATCCTCAACTGCACTTGATTCCTGAGTGTCTTTTGTAAGCCATTCATAGAGCACTTGGCCTATTGGGGCTAGATCAGGTCTGAATTAGCACCAAAAGTCGATCATGCCGAGGTGCCATGTCAGTTCTGATGCATTTCGAGAGGGTGACATTTCAGCTGGGACTTGGACTTTTTCTAGCTCCTCCCACTCCCACAACTTGCAGAATGGGACATGACAGCTGCGGGTCATTTGAATCACCAATTGAATCTGCTGTGTTGATCGGATAATCAGTAGTTTTCCAAGCCTCCTTCCCAACTGTGTGGGCTTGAGTGACTGGCTCAGAGTCCCAGGTGCAACAAGGCATTGAGGCCTTAATTTATCTCCTTAACAGCTGCTCTCTGCTGTCTCTCCTGGGCTAGCCCACCTCTCCCACGCTGGATCCCTTAGTTTTTATTCAACCATGGCATCATTTTACTTGTGCCTACTAGCATATTGCTGTGTCAACGCTCACACTACATCGCCATGACTGCTGAGTAGTCAGGAAAGAGCTGGGTGCCAGGGATAAGAGTCAGTACTGATTCCCTGATGTGCATAACTCCAGCCACTTCACTGGGGTTACCTCTGATTTACACCTTGGGGAGCAACATAAAATCAGGCCCTAGTGTGGGTTAGTTCCTTGTTGAGGGAGAAATGAGTGGACACAGAATCAAGAGGCTCTTACCTAGTGTGACCCTTTGCCAAGTGTCAATGGCAGTAAGAAGGAGCGGGTTCTAGGATCTAGAGGAGCCTGTCTAGGATCATCTATAGCTGTTTCCTGTATGGTCATGACTGCAATGTTCTCTAAGCCTGAGACTCTTCCCTTGTGCAAGAGATGAAAGGGCTGGGAGCCAGCCCAGTTGGGGATCTAGCCCAGTCCCGGGGCAAGGGCCAGCTCAAGGTGACCCTTTTGCTATTGAAAGGGTTGGCTGGGCAGGGGCAGAGATGGGGCGGGAGCTGCAGAGCACCATGCGCCAGGCCTGGCTCAGTGTTGTGTGGGCTGGGCTGAGCAAGGGAACATGTTCCTGAATAGAAGGAGATAATGAAGGAATAATCGAGGTGGCCCCTGTGATTTATGGGAATGGATTAAGTGTCAACGCTGAAAAGTACAGGTGAAATCGCTGTGACCGTCTGTTCCCATGTGGGCAGGGCATGCCACTGAGTTAACACCTTCAGCGCCAGACCAGGGGAGGGCTAGTGCATGCCACTCAGGTAACCCCTTCATTGCCAGATTGGGGAAGGTCTAGGGCGTGCCACTGGGTTAACCCCTTCATCGCTAGATGTGGGGAGGCATACCGCTGGGTTAACCCCTTCAGCACTAGATTGGGGGAGGGCTAGGGCCTGCCACTGAGTTAACCCCTTGAGCACTGGAGCAGGGGGAGAGGGCCAGGCTGGGCTAGTTCATTTCGAAGTATTAACCCTGTCAGCACCAAGACTGAAGAATGGTGGCTAACTTGGGCAAGTGTATAGCACTGCATTAATCTCTTAAGTGCCAGGACTGGAGGGGGTAGAGAGCCATGCTGAGCTCGGGTAGATCCCTCCAAACAATATCCCTTTAACAGTGGGATGAGGAGATCTGGTCTGATCTAATGAATACCACGGCATCTACCCCCTTTGGTGGGTGGGGAGGGGGGAGGAAGGGAGCTGAGCTGGACTAGGGCCCACCATCATATTAACCCTTTCAGTGCCAGCATCTGGAGGAAGGGGACTGGGCTAGTGCGTATCACAACATTAACCCATTCAGTACCAAGACTGGGTAAAGGCAGGCAAGTTGACGTAGTGCATATCCCAGTGTTAACCCCTTCAGCGCCAGGAGCAGCAGATGGGGGTTGGTGAATGGGAAGGAAATTGGTGCCAGAACAGGAGTCTTGGGGAAATTGTGGGGACATGTTGGCTACAGATCTGCTGGGGCTGCCATGCCATCCCTAGAGCAGTATCGGGCAGAGGGAGGCAGTAAGCAAGACATGGGGGGAGAGGGAGTGGAAAGCAGACCTCTGGACACCCCTCTGGAGAGGCCTAGTCATACCCTGAGAGATCCAGTTTGGAAAGGAGCCCCGGCTATAGGGCACTGGGCCAATAAGCGCTGCTTAGGGTGACTAGGTATCCTGATTTTATAGGGACAGTACCGATTTTTGGGTCTTTTTCTTATATAGGCTCCTATTACCCCCCACCAACTGTTCCGATTTTCCACATTTGCTGTCTGGTCACCCTAGCGGTGCTGAGAAACGGGAGGTGGGAAGAGGTGGGGCTTAGATGTCTGGCTGGACCCAATCAGGTGTGATCTCCCTCCTCAGTTCCTCCCACTCCAGCTCCCCCCGGCCCCTCTGAGCTGCGGCTGCAATGGGCTGCCTGCTGGGATTGTGTGCATTGTGCAACTACTGCCTGCCATCTGGGCGCTGCCTGGTCCATTGGCGCACAGATAGTGCCAGCTGCCGGGCCCTCTGTGGCAGGCACGTCCCAATGTGGGGTCTGTGTGAAGTTGGTGCGATCGCCGTGATGGCTCGCATACAGTTGCCATCAGATGGGAGCCGTTCCTGAAAATAGGCTTACCTGGCACGCCTTGGCACAGTGACAGACCCGCTCACCCCACAGTGAGGGCAGTCGATGGCTGAGTGGGGAGAACGATCTACTGGTGTATCCGTCAGGCTTCAGAGGGATCTGGATCTCCCGATGGGCTCACCCAGCTCCCAAGTCATTCACACCAACACGTGGGAGATCCAAGTCGTTCCGTGGAACGAGACCGCGAGTGCAGATCTGTACAAATATACCCACAGCACTACATATGTTGCTACCATGCCGTGTGGCTGATGGAGTCTCATCCAGTAGCTTATCTGAGGGCGGGGGAGGCATTATCCAGGAGTCAGGCTTAGGGGAATACGAGTGACCTAAAAAGGGGTCGTGACTTTGAAGCTCAGAGTGTTTCCACTCATCCTGTGGCAGAGATCCCAGGGAGCATCTCAGGGGCCTGCCCGACCCCTTTGGCTGGGGGCGGGGGGGTCTCCTAGAGCTGTTGGGGTGAGGGGCTCCAGGGGCCATCAGTATGCTAATGGCACAGCCCTACATCTCCTTTCCATCAGATCCAGACAAAGGCATTTGCCTGCCCTCCCAGTGTCTGGCAGAGACACAGACCTGGATGAAAGCCAGTTGGCTTAAGCTCAACCAGGACGAGATGAAGGTGAGGCCAGCTGGGAGGGGGAAGCATCCTGAGACCTGGCAAAGGCTGGCATAGCCTCAGCACTCTAGGGCATCTGCCCCCCCTCCCCACCTATGGTCAAAGTGGCCTGAGACATTTTTGCCTGCGTGGGATCTCCTGTGTGACGAACGTCTCACCTCCATCACCCATGCTGGGCTACAGCACTGCTGCCACCTGGGACTAAGTGCAGGGGCCAGCCAACAGCAGTGCACACTCACCTCCCCACCGGGCTGGCTAGGGGAGCCCATTGCTCTTTGCTCTGTGCTCTATGCTGCCTGGAATTCAAGGGGCAGGTTCTTAGAGTCCTAGGGCCAGTTTGCCCTACCTGCTCAGCCCTCCAGCCTGGGCTAGTGACCCAAAGGCCTCTAGAGGCCAACTGGCAGAAGGCACAGAGGTACACATACATACACTAACAATTCTGTGCTCTTCGTCTGTAGGTAAAAGCAGGTCGCTCAAAGGTAGCGTGTCTTGAGACAAACTTCTCCAAGCAGGACGGGGGAGAAACATTTATTTCCCTGGGGGACCATTGTGTATTGTGTGTTATACAACAGCTGCCTATTAGCATACTGAATCAAATGCTAATGAGGAGCTGGCAGAGGCTTCAGGAGGAAATGAAGGGGAAGAGATAAAGGGGGGTGGGGGTGGTCGTTACCATAGAACAGTGGTTTTCAACCTGTGGTCCATGGATCCCCTGGGGGTCCACAGTCTGTGTCTAAGATTTTCAAAGGGGTCTGCACCGCCATTCAAGAATGTTTAGGGGTCCGTAAATGAAAAAAGGCTGAAAACCACTGCTGTAGGAGACAGGGAAATGCCTTGTGAGTTAAGTGCAGGCTTTAGAAAGCATGTTAGGATTTTGTTTTATATGTAGCCTTTTGTTTCCAGTATTCTGACTTTCTATCGCTCAAATCTGTTGGTAAGAGTCTTGTTTTCACTCTTTTTATCTCAGTGCTGTGCTAAGCAGAGCCAGGATCCTGAGCTGACTCCTGCCAGCTGGTGTGTGCTGTTCCTTTGGGAACAGTGTGTCTGAGTCCAGGAAGTGCTCAGTGGATCGGGGCGAGGCACTGGAGGATGATCAAGCGAGGCCTGCTTGTGTCGCCAGAGGCTGGTGGAGTCAGGCAGCTGACCCATGCTTCATGCTGAGGGCTGGTTGGAGCGAGGTGCCGCACAGCCTTGGGAAGCATCATGGAGTTAACTGGGGGTAGCATATCCTCAGGAGCTGGGGCCCTCCTCTGGCTCTCACGAGGGCCAGGAGTTCCTCAGAGCCTGAGTCTGGCCCCAGACAGAAAATGCCCTTGAATGCAGCTGTTTCTCCAAGCCTTTGATCAGTGACTCTGCCACCATCCGCTCTTTAGGTCCTGGTGCCAAGAGGTTTGGGGAGGTGGGGGGGGGGGCATATCTTCCTAAGCCAGGGAGTGTTTGTGCCTTCATGTGAGCCACGGGCCGTGTTCCCAGACACTGCGGTGGTGGGAACCAGGCAGATAATCATCAATAATAGCTCCTGCCGGGGGCACCCAAGTCAAACAGGGTCCATGCACTTACGGCTGGGCAGCTCCCTCTGTTAGCCAGGCAGCTGCCTGTGACCCCTGGGCGAGACGCCCCGTTGCTCAGCATCCCAGCGCAGCAGCGGGGTCCATGCTCCAATGCAGATGTAAGGGAGAGTGACGCTGACAGGAGTGGGCTGGAGACAGTGGATCTCGCTGGCTGTGTCTGGCAGGCCCCTTCCTTCCAACCCTTCCAATGAGGTCACCAAGTGATTGACAGCTGTCATGTCAGCCAGCTGTTCCTGCTCCCAGCCTGAAGGGAGAGAGCAACGTGTGAGACAGGCAGTGCTGCTCTGCAACCTGCCTTGGCTCCTACTGGCCAGCTGCCACCCTTGGCCTGGGCTTGTGCACTGGGATCTGTTGCTAGCTCTGCCACTGGTGTGCTGGGTGACACTGTGCAGGTCACTCTCCCTCTCGGTGCCTCAGTTTCTCAATCAGTGAGACGGGGATGATGACACTGACCTGCTGCCCAGGGCTTGCACACAGGTGGTGCTTTGAGATCCTGGCCTGGATCTCCAAGGAGCCCTTTAATTAAAAGGGAAGCGTTCAGTGACTGCCAGAGGGAGATGGAGGCTGAAGGGAAATTCCCCGCCCTGAGCAGCTGGGGTGAGCCCTGGTATCCGAGCAGGACTCTGCTTCAAGTGGCGGAGCAGATCTGCCTCAGCAGGAAACATGCATCAGCAATGAATAGGAGGTGGCTCCGGACCTTGAGGGAATTTGTGGCCATGCCCACCCCTCTCTTGAGAGTCGCCACACCCCATTGCACAAGGAAGGCCTTCCAGAAGCAGGTGGCTGTGTGGGAATTGGGGGGATCCCCGCGGGCACCAAGTGAAGGGGCTGTAGGGCAGATATTTAGAAGACTGGGCTATATGTTGGACAATGAGTGAGGATAAAGATGTTGCAGAGAAGCTTCCATTGTAAACCCTCTGGGGCACGGCTCTTCTCTGTGTACAGCACCTAGCACAATGGGGCCCTGATTTTAAGTAGCCTGTAGGTATTACTGTAATAATAATAATTTCCAGCTGCAGCTGCTGTGTTGGAAAGTGAACACAGACATACCAGAGTGCTGAACGCCAGCCTAGACTGCTAGCTGGGAGAGCTTTAGCCATCTACCCCTGTGTAGAGCCAGCCAGATAGAGTGTGCTTAGAGGAACAGCCGTCAGGCAAGCCACAGTCCCTGCTGGAAGCTCAGCAGCGTCTGCGTGGGACTAGGCAGCAGCCAAGATGCCAGAGTGGGGACCAGAGACCGTGACTGCAGTTCTTTTCTGAGTCACTTTTCTTCGCCCAAAAGGTGGAAACAAACAAACAGTTTCTGAGCGGGGAATGGAGAGAATTACTATTCATGGCGGCTCTAAACGGAGAAGAAATGAGCATTAAAGCCCGCTTTATACGCAGAGAATGCTCACGCGAAGAGCTCATCCACAAAGACAATTGCTGTGCCAATATCTGCCGTGCCACTCCACTTCCTTTAACTCCTCTTTGGAACAGGCGCTGATCGGTCAGGGGAGGGGCTGGCTCCCCATTCTCGCCTCTCCAACTGGGAACAGCTTGGACTCCAGGCCTTGGCGCTGATGTCAGGGGCGGGGGACTCAAACACCAGCAAGAAGCCACTGTGGGGAATAATACAGTTTGTCTCTGGGACGAGCCCCACGCTTCGCAGCATCTCGACGCCCCAGGGATACCTTTGTATTCAATTGATTGTTAAACAAATCAGCCAGCCTTACACTGAAATTAGATTAGCAATTTACACCTTTGTAAAAGGATTAGCGGAACTCAATTCTTTTGATGTCTGAGTCTTAATTTGCATCCTTAAGGAGATGGGAGCCCATCCAGGGAGCCGGCTCCCGCGCCTCCATGGTTGTAGCTTCAGAGAGGATGAGGCAGGGCTTATTGTCTTTGAATGAGCACTGGGGCTGATTTTGCCCTCAGTTGGGCATGCTTGGGGCCCATGGAGTTCAGTGGGGCCTGTGGAGCCAGTGGCGGCCATTATGATTTTGCTGCTGGCTTCTGCAGGACTCAAAATAGCTGTGTAGAGACTTGGGCTTGAACCTGGACTCTGAGACCCTCTCCCCTCACCTGGTCTTAAAGCCCCAGCTCCAGTCCAAGCCCAGATGTCGGCACTGCAATTTTATGGCCCCGCAGCCTGAGCCCCGTGAGCCCGAGCCAGCTTTATTGCAGTGCAGACACATGCTTTCCAAAGTCATCTGGTGCCAGAGCTACAAGCAACACATTACACTGGGAGAAGGATGGCCATTTGATTAGGTCCAGGGCATTCACCTGAGACATGGGAAACCTACGTTTGATTCCCTGCTCTGCCATAGACTCCAGTAACGTCGGGCAAGTCTCTCGGTGTAGTAGGCCTGGCTCTAGCAGGGAGGCAGCAGCACAGAACACTGGCCTGAGGGAAGAGACAGGCACTGGGATGCAGCTTGAGCTGGGGAAGGGGCTTGGGACCCAAGGGAAGGAGGCAAAAAGAGGTGGCACTGAGTGAAAAGGGGATTTGCTGAGGAAGCTGGGCTGTGAGGACCTCAGAGCTATCTCCAGTGAGGTTGACCATTGGGACACTGATAGAGGGATAAGGTTTGGGCGCCTGGGAGTGGGCGTGGCTCTGCAGGTGAGGAGCCATGGGCTGCAGGTGGAGCTGCAGGATCTGAGCAAAGGAGCATGGCAAGCTGGAGAGAGGTGAAGATAGATCAACTGGGTGAACTGGAGTTTGCAGCCAGGCAGAGGAAGAGCTGCTCCCCTTCCTCGGGTGACACAGCGTGGGGTTGGAAACCTTCTTTCATGGTGTTGGTAATTTACAGTTTATTATTTTGCTAAGCAAGTGTTGGATGCTATTTTTTATTCTATTGTTCTGTTACTGATGCTCCTGCCAAATTTCTGGGGGTTTCCTTTAATAAAATTTAAAATGGAAGGTTATCTCCATTGTGTTGGTTTGCCTCCTCCGCTCCTCAGAGCAGGCTCAGCCTAGATGAGGCCTGGGTCACTGCAATTGGCCTCACAAATAGGATTGGAGGAGTCCAAAGCAGGAGGTTACCATTACAAACACGAGTCAGTCAGGAGAAAGACTTGACAGGTGGGTTCCAACCGCCCCTCAGACAGACACCCCTAAGCATGCCGTATTTCTCTGGAGCACCCCGGTTACCTAGGTTTTCTGGAGAAGACTATGAAAGTTGGGCTGTTTCCTTTGAGGAATTGAAGGCAGTGTTTAGATGGCATGAGCTGCTGGAAAGATAGAAAATAGAGGTTCTGCCGCTGGGGCAGTTAGAAGGTGCAGCTAGAAGGGAAGTGCGGATGTGGCTGGAAAGTGAAGGGGCAGTAGGGCAGATATTTAGAAGACTGGGCTATATGTTGGACACTCGCACCTTGTCAGAGCTAAAGCAAAGGTTCTTCCCCAGAGTCCAGTAGAGTCTAAGGGAACACACAACGGATTACAAGAGGCTTTGCAAGCAACAGAAAAGTTAGAACTGCCTGAAGGCCAAGATACAGATTAATGCCAAAGGACACATTTGTTGAGGAGTCTGGTGGCACCTTAAAGACTAACAGATTTATTTGGGCATAAGCTTTCGTGAGTAAAAACCTCACTTCTTCGGATGCATAGGCTCTGTAAGGTGGTGACTTGAGAGCCAGGCTACCCCCTGATATTTGTTGAGGGGTTACATGCTGATACTTTACAGAGAGAACTAAGGCTGTCACAAAGACAGAATCCAGACATTTCCTTTCTAGATATTAAGGAGGATGCTATACAATTTCTAGGTGGTAAAGGACCAGACAGGGCAGTTGTGGTGTGTCCCCAGCATGGATACAAATGTGTCATTGCCTCATAGCTGGGAGATCCTGGGCACGGTGAGGTGCAGGCTAGCCAGAAGTCAGAGGATGGTAATTCTGCAATGGAAGATACTTTTCAGAGGAGATGTAGAAGGGAGCTAGAGGGTTTGAAGAATTGGGCACAGGACAACTGGTAAGTTTGATCATGATGGTAACCCTATTTGCAGAAGATGCGGTGAGGTGGGACATATAAGAAGGAGGGGCACGTCTGAGTGTAACAGGGTGCTGGCCAGGAGGTCCTGACCCAGGCCCCGTTAGCCCAGCTCCAATTAAGAAGCATTAATTGGGGCTGGCTGAGTATGTCATGCCTAATTGATAGAAGGAAAGCACCTGTGGGCCTCATTAGTCAGGGGGCTATATAGGGCTGTTAGGCAGGAAGGAAGGAAGTGAAGGGGGGGGAAGAGAGAGGAAAGAAAGAAAGAAAGAAAGAAAAGGGAGGAGCCAAGGGCTGTCTCTCCCTGCTGGCTGGAGAAGCAAGCTGTCCCCCAGCTTGCCAGTTTGGAGCAGTCTGTAAATAGAAGGTGGTGGGAACTGACATTGTAAATAAAAGGCACTGGTGATGCACCCAGAAGAGGTCTCTGGCTGATCTGTGGGCGTAGGGGTTACAAAGTGCGAGGGAAAACAGGAGAACCTTGTTACACTGAGGATAATAATGCTAGGGTGTTAAACTCAAAGTGTCCTGGATCAGGGGTCGGATTTTGCGGAGACAAAGAATAGACCCAAATGGCATTAAAGGGCAGGCTACTGCTGTAGGGAGGTGCCCGACTGTGTTGGTTAAGGCTAATGGGATAGACATGTGGGCTTTGCTAGATACTGGCTCTCAAGTCACCACCTTACAGAGCCACATTTTAAGAAACATTGAGCTCCTGATTGGTTGTTGACTGCCAAGAACAGGGTGAGACTGGTAGCAGGAAATGGTTTGGCTATCCCATGGGCTGGCTATATGGAAGCTGATATTCAAATTGGAACTACTTAATCTCCAGACCTGGGTATTTCTGTTAGCAAATGTCAGCAGTGAATGTTTACCCCCAGCAATCACCGGTCTGGATCCATGGCAGCATTGTTACAAGGAGTTGTTACAAGTATTAAAGAAGCAGGGGCAGCAGTTCCTCAGTCAAAACAAGAACATTTGGCAGAACTCCACTAGGCTTGTAAGAAGTTATCAATGTTTTGCCAGTCAATGTGGGGAAGCTTGGAAAGTGAGAATAAAAGATCTGCATCCCCATAAGCTACACCCAATACAGAAACCATTCTCATGTGTAAACCACAAGTTGGTCTCAGGGTCAGGCGTATATTGCTTTACTGCAACCTTGTTGGGGTACAGAAGGAGATCCCACAATGGTGGCAAAAAGTGTTGTCACAGTGGAAACAGGATTAGTACCAGTTAGGGAAAGGATGGCCAACTTGAGTCTGAGATGGAGCTAGAATTTACCAATGTACATTGCCAAAGAGCCACAGTAATATATCAGCAGCCCCCCATCTGCTCCCCAGTGCCTCCCGCCTGCCGGCAGCCCCCACCAATCAATGCCTACTCCACCTGCCCATCACAAGCAGCTGTTTCACATACGCAGGAGGCTATGGGAGAGGAAGGGGTGGGGAGCGAAGGCATGGCAGGCTCACGGGAAGAGGCAGGGGCCTTGGGAAAAGTGGGGAGTGGGGGCAGGACTTGGGACAGAGCAGGGGGTTGAGCAGTGAGCACCCCCCCAGCACATTGGAATGTTAGCATCTATAGCTCCAGCCCCGGAATCAGTACCTAGGTAAGTAGCTGCATATTAACCTCTTAAGAGCCACATGCGGCTCAGGAGCCACAGGTTGGCCACTCCTGAGTTAGGGTCTGAATTATGGGGCCAGACCTGTGACACTATATAGAAATCAGGTGGTTGGCATCTGATGTGCACAAGTTGGGCAGAGATCTTGGTGCCTGGGGAACAGATTGAGGAAGTCAGACAGTGATCTGGGATGGTGGAATAGATAGATCCATATGCATGGATGAAGGAAATAGACTTGGAAAGTCCTTCAGTATCTGCAGAGCAGATGGAAGGATTAGTACAATTAATTAAGAAACATGAAAAAGCTTTCTCCTAACATCCTTTGGATCTTGGGTGAGCCTCCCAGATAAAGCACATCATACTCACAGGGGTACATCCTCCAATTAGGGAATGATTTTGACCAATAGATACAGCTTTATCTTAGCCGGTGAAGGAAATGAAAAAAGAGATGTTGGAGCTAATGTAATAAAAGAGAGTCAGAGTCCATTCTGCTAGCTAAGAAAAAAGATGGGAAATGACACTGTTGTGTTAATTCCCAAAAATGGAACCATGTCTATCCCTTACCTAGAATTAAAAATTCTTTAACGGCATTAAAGTCTGCAAGTTTCTTCTCTACTATCGATTTAGCAAGTGGGTACTAGCAAATTCCAGAGGCACCAGAAGAGCAAGAAAAAAACACCTTTGTAACACCTCTCTGACTTTATGAATTTACAAGAATGCCATTTTGGTTATGTAATGCTCCATGGACTTTTCAGAGATTGGTGGAACATTGTCTAGGCTCTGAGAACTTTAATACCATTTTAATGTATCTAGATGACATCGCTGTATATTCAAAATCCTTTGGGGAACATTTGCAACATTTGTATGTTGTATTTGATAGACTCACACAGTATGGATTCAAAATAAAACCTTCAAAGTGTCATTTCCTAACCGAAAAGGTGACTATTTGGGACACCCAATGTCTGCAGCAGGGAAGGCTCCTGACCCAGACAGTGGCAGAGTGGCAGAGGAGTGGCCAGTATCTGCTTCAGTATAAGACATTCAGAACTGCTTAGGATTTCTCAGTTAGCATCATTGATTTATTAAGGACTTTGCTCAAGTTGCTCTGCCATTACATGAATTGTTATGAGACACTGGATACAAGAACATTTCTAAAGCTGCCCAGGTAAAATGGAACTCAGAGTGCCAAGTAGCACTGAAGAATTAAAATCTCTCCTAGTGCAACCACTGATCCTGGCATATCCTGATTAGGAACTACCTTTCAGAGTGCATATTGATGCCAGCAACAATGGATGAGGAGCTGTCTTTGCTCAGGAACAAGATAGTAGGGAGTGAGTGATTGCTTATGCAAGTCAGGGCTTAAAGGGGTCTGAAAGAAATGATGAAAAATACAGTTCTTTCAAATTAGAATTCCTAGCATTGGTCTGGGCAGTGGCAGAAAAGTTTCACCATTATCTTATAGCAACCCCATCTGAAGCGTTTACAGTTAACAAACTGGTGACATATTTGCAACCAGGCAAACTAGGGGCATTGGAGAAATGGTGCGCTTCTCATCTGGTGAATTGTAACTTTACCATCAGGTACCGATGAGGCAGAATTAATGTCAATGTCCATGTATTGTCTAGGCCTCCACAAAAGGTGACTCCAAATGAAGACTCAGATGAAAGGGAGGATTTGGAAAGGCCTCCATTTCTGAATGTTCCTATCAAAGAGGTACGGGTTTATTGCCAATTTTATGTAAGGTGTGAGGTTGGGAATGAAGAGCTAGAACTTGACGTACAGTAAGATTTATGGAAGGAGATACAATCACAAAGTCCGGTAATCCAGGAATTAGTAAGGCATCTGAGAAAAAATCAAGTGCTGATGTTTGATTGCTGGAAAATGTTACCAGCTGAGGTAGTAAAACTGGTAGTAAAACAAAAGCACCTCCAGGAAGAGAATGGGAGGTTAGTAAGGAAGGTTATAGATCCTAAATCTAACAAAGCGCCAATACTGATTGTCTTGCCCAGAGAGAGAGAGTAAAGCTGGCATCAGAAGCTTATCACAATGTGTCTAGACAGTTTGGACATAAAAATCAGAATTAAATTTAAAACAGAGGTTCTGTGGGCTTGGGATGAAGGAAGACATCACACAGTGGTGTCAGAAATATGAAATTTGCAACCTGTCAAATAAAGCGGCAGTTCTGATAGAGCTATCCAGTGGAATTGGTGGCCTTCGATCATTTACAATTGGAACACAGCCGGGATGGAATTACCGAGGTACTTATCATGACTGATCATTGCACAACATTTGTGATGGCTGTTCCTGTGAAGGATTTGTCTGCGCAGACTAGGGGCCAGGCCTTCTAGGCATATTTTGCAAGGTCTTAAGGATACCCAATGAAAGCGTTGACAGATCAGAGAGCTGCTTCTGACTCCCAGTTGTTTAAAGAACTTTGTACACTTTGTGGCGATCATAAACTGAGAACAACAGCATATCACCCTCAAACAAATGGATTGTGTGAAAAAATGAATTGGACTATAATTGGAAGGATTCACAATTTGCAACAGGAACAGAGAGCAGACTAGCCTAGGTTATTACCTGAGTTAATTTATGTCTATAATAGTTCAGTGCATTGCTCCACTGGTTACATTCCATACTATCTAATGTTCAGTAGACATGGAAGGTTGCCAATGGATGTAGCTTTATGGATTAAGATAGAGTAAAACATCCCTAATCTGTCTGATTGGGTATATGAACAGCATAAACGAATGAACGTGGCAAGAACCGAAGTGCAACAGAATATGGAAAAAGTTAAGTTCCCACAAAAGAGTACTATGATAAAACAGCCAGTGCAGAGCCTTGATAATGGGAGAAAGTCTTGTTGAAACACACGGGGGCGTGGAAAGTTAGCTGACAGATGGATGCCTGAGCCATATATCATGACTGACATCCTTTATGCAAATTTACCTGCGTACGAAATCGGAATAGAATCTAATGTGCACATGACTAATGTTGGACACAGGAACCTGTGGAAGTTAATCTCCCAGTGAAAACGGTGACTCAGAACCCTGGCACTGTGCGTGAGCTCCGGGTCCCGCTCTTGATGTAGGGAAATGATGTGGGGGTCCGATAGAAAAGTGGATTTTGATACCAGGGCAGACACCTAGAAGCGAAAACAGGCTGGTATTGGAGATGGGGCCGCTGGCAAATCCCCAGGCAAGTGTGAGGTCAAATCTGGGAATCCCTCTGAAAGGATTGATTGAAGAGGTGACTGGGGTAGAAGTGCCGGAGCTCTGGGAGTGGTGGAATCTGCTAAATGTATGTTAAGACAGTAGAATGTCACCGGTTTAAATATATCCAATGATTAAAATAGTAGGGTATACATGAGGACATGGACCATTAAGGGAGGTTGAGTGCAATGTCCTTGATCCTGGCTCTAGCGCCCACTCCAGCAGGGATGCAGCAGCATGGAGGGAGAGACAGTCACTGAGAGGCAGCTTGAGCTGGGGAGAGGGCTTGGGAGCCGCCCAAAGGAGGTAGAGAGAAGGCAGTTAGAGAAGAAGGAGGCAAAAAGAAGTGATGCTGGTGAAAAGGGGATTTGCTGAGGAGGCTGGGCCGTGAAGACTGTGAGGTGCTTAGACACTATGGTGGTGGTAGGGGAGATACCCTGGGGATGGATGGCTGAGAGGCCTGAACTACGGAATCTGGATCCAGAACTTCAGCCCATTCCAGAAATGAGGACCAGCCCTGAAGGCTGGATCCATGGCTGGCCCTGTCAAAACTTCCTGAGCTTGCCAGCTTTCCCCAAAGAGTTTACAAACTAAATAGACATGACAAAGGTTGAGAGGGGAAACTAGGGTTGACAACCCTCCAGGATTGGCCTGGAGTCTCCAGAAATTAAAGATTGTGTCATGTGATGACATGTCCAGGAATATAGTCAACCAAAATTGGCAACCCTAAGGGAAACTGAGGCAGGAGGCAGATAAGTGACTTGCCCAAGATCACCCAGAAGGTTGGTGGCAGTGCTGGGAATAGAATCCAGGCCTGGTTAATGCCTTTTGTAAGTCACTACTCACCCTGTCTCCTGTATTTCAGCACTGAGCCCCCGCCCCCATGTGTGGCCGACCGGATTGGTTACGGAGGGTAAGCAGGCACTCCTTGGAAAGGCAGCCCGATGATTCAGAGCGGCTTTGCCCCATCGCGGCTAGGACCCAGCATCTGGCTGATTATTACAACCCACCATCCCCACTTGTCATTCCTGTTTCTTCTGTTGTTTCCCGTCTGCATATGTAAGGGGACTGTTGTCCCCTTACTAGCATTCAGTGGGGGTGTTTTGGTTGGCTAGCTTCCAGCACTAAAAGGGGAAGGGTCAATGGGAAATCAGGAACCTGAGACTGACAGTCCCCAGGAACAATGGGGAGAGGCCAATGCTCCAGATCAACCTGATTGACAGGGCAGGCAGGCTAATCAGGGAGTCAGGAGGCCGGGGGGTCCCATCCTCCGTGTGTGAGCTGGAATTGCCTGAGTCAGACAGAGTGGGGCAGAGCTAAGGGGAGAGCAGGGGCCTGAGTTAAGCTGCTGGGAGCAGAGCTGCAGCAACCAGAGCCAGAGGCGCCAGACAAGCAGCCCAGAGAGCTGAAGGCAGAGCAGCAGCAGCAGCAGAGCTGAGGCAGTGTGGGGCTGGAGCAGTCCGGAGCTGGGTGCAGTGAGCAGCTGGGGAGAGTGAGGGGGACTCTGGGCAGCGGGCCCAGCACAGGGAGACGCCTCAGCCAAGAGGCCTTGCAGGCCAGACTTGTGGGGGATCGTAACCCTGACAGGGCGGGGGGCGATGCTGGGAAGAAGGGTCCTGCCACCTAGAGCCTGAGAACATGTGGCCACCGCCAGAGCAAGTGTCCAATCCACAGCGTCTCTGCAGCACAACCAGGGCCTGAGGAGGCAGCCTGGGACCTACAAGGAACAGACTGTGAACTGCCCTGACATCCTAGAGACACAGTTTGTAATGTTCCCTGCCACAGAGTGGGGTGATGTGTTTCCTTTAACCTTTCCCATTTTTCCTTTTTTTTTTTTAAATTAATTGTTAATTAAACAACTTGTATTTGCTTTAAATTGTATGAAATGATCAGTGGGTCAGGGAGGCAGGGCCGGCTCCAGGCACCAGCTTAACAAGCAGGTACTTGAGGCGGCCAAGGGAGAGGGGTGGCAGAAATGCTGGAGCCGGCCCTGCAGGGAGGTGCCCAGTGTGAGAGAGCACCCCGGAATAGGGACACCCTAGCCCCTGTCCTAGGTGACCACAGCAGGGTTGGGGGTTGAGCCCCCCAGGAATCCTGGGCCTAGCCTTGTCAGGGTTACGAGGACTCTGCCAGATAGGAGAGTGGAAGGGGAGCCCTCAAGGGCAGGGAGGCCTCTGGGTAAAGGAAGTGGGAGCGAGGACTCAGATCCTTTCACTAGCCCACTTCACCGGGGTAGTGCAGAAGCCAGGAAAGTTCCCCACAATAGCGGGACCATTCCCCTGCTTACACATGCAGCATGCACCATAATGGCAGGAGAGAATCTCATATTTGTGCACTCCCTAGTGGCTGTGCCGCACTGCCACTGCTGTAGCAAGCGGTGATTTCTCTTGAGTTTCAATCAGGGAGGGGTGTGTTTTGGGGGCAGAAGATCCATAGATCTGTCCTGCAGGGTGCCTGTGTAGGGGTCAGATAGCAACTGGGGGTGTGACTGAATGAAACCGCAGCTTCCTTCATACATTTCAGTGCCAGAAAGGAACCTGTGTGATCCTTTGGTCTGACCTCCTGCATAGGGGACCCATTACCTAGGGAGGATGTGGAATCCTAGCACTGGAGGATTTTAAGAATGGGTTGGTCTAGGTTTACTTTACCTTGCCTCAGAATGGGGGTGTGGAGTTTATGATCTCTTGAGGCCCCTTCGAGCCCTGTATTTCTGTGGTTCTATAGCAGAGGCCAGAGAACTGCACCCAGTGATTCCTGCATTCAAGCCCCTCACGTCTAGTTGAGCTATAGCAGGTCATTTAGATGAACATCCAGTCTCGATTCAGAGATGCCAAGTGAAGGAGAATCCACCATATACCTTGGGGATCTCTTCAGTGGTTAATTCCCCTCACTGGTCAAAATGGGTGCCTTGTTTCCACATAGAACTTTGCTGACTTCAACTTCCAGCCATTGGCTCCTGGTCATATCATTGCTAGATTAAAGGGCCCTTCATATTGGCCATCTTCCCCCAGGCAGGCCTTCATAAACCCTGCTCAGGTCACTTTGCCACCTGTTCTTCCATAAGCTAAAGAGATGGAGTTCCTTTAGAATCTGCCTGTAAGGGAGCTTTTCTGGGCCTCGGATCAGTCTTGTAGCTCTTCTCTGAACCCTCTCCAATCTCCAACAGCCTTTATGATGCATGTAGGGGGAGGGATAGCCCAGTAGTTTGAGCATGGACCTTCTAAACCCAGGGTTGTGAGTTCAGTCCTTGAGGGGGCCATTTAAGGATCTGGGGCAAAAATCTGTCTGGGAATTGGTCCTGCTTTGAGCAGAGGGTTGGACTAGATGACCTCCTGAGGTCCCTTCCAAGCCTGATATTCTATGGAACTGGCCACAGTCCTTGAGTAATGGTCTCACTAATGCCATATATATATATATATATATATATATATATACACACACACATACACACACACACATCCCCCCAGTGTTCCCCTGTTAATACAATGCAATATGGCAGTCATGCAACAAGACATCTCCCTGGCTGGATTTCAGGACCTTGTGAAGCTGCCTGCTCTGCACAACTCTTCCTCCTGGATGTGTGTTGGTTAATGTGTGCCTGAGAGGCCCGTTAGCTCACCTGGCTGCACATGGCAGGTGGGCCAGGCCTAAGGAAAGCTGAAGCTCAGCTGGGGGGTGCTATAAAGAGAGGGGGGCTGGTGGGAAGAATTCTGTCATCCCACGCTGGGCACTAGAGAGAGCTGAGGGGAAGAGGTAGACTCCTGCTGTGTTGGGAGGGGACAGGTGGAAAATAGCTGGAAGAACAGGATTGGCGCAAGCTCCTGCAGCTGATCCACCAGGTGGAACCAGATGGCTGGGGAGGAGCCCTCGGTGGTGGTGCTTGTCACAAAGAGCCCAGGGAGGGGGTGGGGAAAAGGTCCGAAGAAAGGTACGAAGGAATCCAAGAGGCAGTAGCAAGGTGCATGATGGAGCAGACCGTAGCTGCTTGTCCTAGGCTCCTGGACTGGAGCCCAGTGTGGAGGGAGGGCCTGGTTCCCACCCAGCCCTTGGGAAGGTGGCATGAGGCTCTTGACATAAGAGAATAAGGATGACTGAAAACCCAGAGAGAAGGAGAGCAGGTCCCACAGGGCCTGGAGCTGAAGATCCTGGAAAAGGATTGCGACTATTTGTTGGACTTCTTGCTACCCTAGCACGGAAGGGACTGATCCTGCCTGAAGGGCTCTGAAGAGAGAGACAGGGCTGGAGTGGCTGTCAGCAGGGAGTGCTGGAGAGGAAAGAGCTGCTGTGCCGTACCCAGCCATGAGGGGTACTCCAGCAGCTAGGCCTTCTTCTGCACTCCCTTGTTCATGGCTGTCCTCCTCCCTCTCTTCCCCGTGTAATAGGCGGGGGGACTGGGCTGTTTGATTCAGCTCTGGCTATGCGTGAATCCCCTGATCACCACTCCCTTCCCAACAGAGAAGCAGTCACATGAAAGAATGGCTGCTTAGATAATGGCTCAGTATAAACCATGCAGCATGACCGGGTCATGTCCCAGTTCACGTTCCAGAGATGCAAAGCAGCCAGAAACCTGGTGAATTCAGCAAGCTGAGAATTGCCACTACGAGGTGTAAAGCTGGCACAGCAGCTCCCTACACCTGCTTCCCAGAGCGGGGGGGGGGGGGGGGGGGGGGAATGGGTTGGATCACAGAAACCCCCTTGGGAACTGCCACCTGATGTGCTGGGACTACCTCTGAGCCTGTTTTCCCTGCCAGCTTGGGACTTCAGTGCCTTGCCTTGTTTGAGCCAGACACACTTGCCTGCTGCAAACACAGATCCAGGTCTGGACCACATCCCCCAAAAGCTGCAGGCTTAACTGAAAACAACTTAAGAAGTGCTCCTGTCTCCAACACTCAGATGCCCAGCTCCCAATGGGGTCAAAACCCCAAAATAAATCCGTTTTACCCTGTATAAAGCTTATACAGGGTAAACTCATAAATTGTTCGCCCTCTATAACACTGATAGAGAGATATGCACAGCTGTTTGCCCCCCCCCGATAATTAATACATATTCTGGGTTAATTAATAAGTAAAAAGTGATTTTATTAAATACAAAAAGTAGGATTTAAGTGGTTCCAAGTAATAACAGACAGAACAATGTGAATTACCAAGCAAAATAAAATAAAACATGCAAGTCTAAGGCTAATACAGTATAAAAACTAAATACAGGTAAATCTCACCCTCAGAGATGTTCCAATAAGCCTCTTTTACAGACTAGCCTCCTTCTAGTCTGGGTCCAGCAAACACTCACACCCCTGTAGTTACTGTCCTTTGTTCCAGTTTCTTTCAGGTATCCTTCGGGGTGGAGAGGCTATCTCTTGAGCCAGCTGAAGACAAAATGGAGGTGTCTCCCAGGAGCTCAAATAGCCTTTCTCTTGTGGGTGGAACCCCCTTCTCTCCTATGCAGAATCCATCTGCAAGATGGAGTTTTGGAGTCACATGGGCAAGTCACATGTCCATGCATGACTCAGAACTTTACAGGCAGACGCCACATTCCCAGGAAAGCTCAGATGTGGATTGGCGTCTCTCAAAGTTCATTGTCAGCTTAAGTGTTTCTTGATTTGGCACTTACTGAGAATAGTCTTTTCTCAAGAAGCTGACCAACTGCTTCACTGAGGCTACTTAAAATCAAACAAGTACATAGCCAATATTCATAACTTCGAATACAAAAATTATACATGCAAACAAATAGGATGAATATATTCAGTAGATTATAAGCTTTGTAATCAAGTATCAGAGGGGTAGCCGTGTTAGTCTGAATCTGTAAAAAGCAACAGAGGGTCCTGTGGCACCTTAGAGACTAACAGAAGTATTGGGAGCATAAGCTTTCGTGGGTAAGAACCTCACTTCTTCAGATGCAAGCTTTGTAATGATACTTTACAAGAGACCTTTTGCATGAAGCATATTCCAGTTACATTATATTCACACTCATGATCATATTTTCATAACATCATATGGAGTGCACCGTCACAGGGGGTGGCTGGGAAAAAGGGAGCAGGGCCTCAAGCAAAGGAGGCAGTTGCTTGGGGCCCTGCACTTTTGCAGAGTGCTAACTAACAATTTCATGGCCCATCTTTCTCCAGTAGCAGGACTGCCAAGCCCAGAGGTGCTGGGGCTCTGAACTGCCAGGCCCAGACGTGCCGGGGCTCTGAATTGCCAGGCCAAGAGGTGCCGGGGCTATGAACTGCCGAGCCCAGACGTGCAGGGGCTATGAACTGGCAGGCCAAGAGGTGCCGGGGCTATGAACTGCCGAGCTCAGACTTGCCGGGGCCATGAACTGCCGAGCCCAGAACCCATGGCCTGGCTTTCAATGTAGCTAGTGGGAGCCTGAGCATGTGTGTTACACTGAAGGCCATGGCTGCCAAGGGCCTTCCCCAGTTCCAGCCAGTGCTTAATTTGTGCCACCTCTGGGCCTGGCAGTTCATAGCCCTGGCACCTCTGGGCCTGGCAGTTCATAGCCCCAGCACCTCTGGGCTTGCTGCATCAGTTATGAACATAAAAAAATTGCTTGCGCCCCAGCACCTAATTGTTTGAGCCCTGGCACCTCTTTTGTTACAAATGAAGCACTGGTTCCAGCCCTCTGGCTTGCCAAGTAACTTTGCCTTTTAAATTGGAAGACTCATGCAGGGCCCTGGAAATCCAATTTCTGCCTGTCAAACCCAGCCAGATGACCATCCGCTAAGAGTTAATGGGCTTCAGATGACTACAGTGCTATTAGCAGGTTGTGTCTCTTTAAAAGCTGCCTAATGAATTGGATTGTGGGTATTGATCCTGCATTTCCTCCTTGTACCTGTTCTCCCTCTGTTCTGCATTATGGGCCTGTCTGACTTCATTAAAACTTGCAACTTGTTTAATCTGTTGGACGGGCGGTGGGGAGGGGTGCAGGGGAAGGGCAAAGGGGTCTTTCTCTGCTCCCAGTGCAGCTGCGGGAGGGTGGCTGCGCTCTTGGGCCATGGACCTTTGGTGGGACAGCCCAGAGACATCCCATTCCTGAGGTTGCAGATTCCCTCGTCCCAGGCTGAACAATGTCTGCAATCAATACCCAGCCTATCTCACAATAATGAAAGGAGAAATGAACATGAGCCTCCTCACCATATCTCAGAGGGCCACATGATCAGAGGGGCAGGGGGTGGGAAAGTCTTATCAGGGCATCCAGGGGTCTCCAGCTTGGGCCTGCCCCCATCTTTCCGAGGTGTCTGATCCCTGCCAGCGGAGGGCTTCTTGCAGAGCCTCCAGCAAGACCGACTGCAGGCTGGCTGAGGCCATGTGCTCTTCAAGGGCCATCCCCCTCTCAGATAGCTGCCGTACCACCTGCCAGCCCCATCCAGCCTCCTAGTCTGCTCCCCTCCCCCACCCCTTGGCTGTAGAGACTCTCTGGCCCTGACTCTGTTTCCTGGGCTTTAGGCCACCTTTGCAGACCTGGTCTGGGCCTATCCAGGGCCTTCCTCCCTGGCTCCATGTTAGCACAGCTCTGAGCTGGAATGGCAAGTGGGGCTGTGGGTCGGATACACGGGTGGGGCAGGATTGAGGGGCAGCAGCAGGAGGCATGAGGCGTGCATCGTATCTCCCTGTAGTACCCCCTGGCTCCAGGCAATGCTATACCGGCTCCTGTCTTTTAGACAGGAAGACGTGACTACGCTCTGTGTTCCTGCTTCCCTCAGTTGGGCCTGACAAGACCATGTTGGGCACCGGTTGGCCGTGTCGGCCCTTGCTCTGTTGCTCTGGGTGCCCCGTCACAAGCAATAACACTGTTCCCCAGGACGAGTTGGAGAATCTTGCTGCTAGTCTCCACTGGCTTTTCTCGCTCATTGATCGCTGTCAGGCCGCCTGCCCGTTGCCTGGCTTTCTCACACACCCACATGGCACCGTGATTAGATCTGATGCAACAATAAGGATCTTAACTTAATTCCTCTTTGGTCCACTCCCTGGTCACCAAAGGGGCAACGGCACTTCTGCTTGCTGACGGCTGGGATGCAGATCAGAGTGGACAGCTTTGCTCCCTGCTTACTTCATGTGTACTTTTCCTGCCCAGCGCTACTGCTCCTGCAGAATTCACCCACTCACAGGTTCCCATTGCAAGAGGCAGCTCGACTGGTGCATTAGTTATTGCTGCCTCATCGCCCCTCCCTGTGCTGCGGCTTGCTGGGCTCATATGGAATGGAGACCTGCCCTAAGGCTCCACAGAGACCTCCAGGGTCAGCACCCTCTGCACTTTCCCTGCCAGGAACTAAGGGTGCTCCACCAGCATTCACTGAGCCTCATGCTGCTCCCCGCCTGGGCACAGAGAGAAGGGACTCATCCGAGGTAAGAGTGAGTGAGTGGCAGGGCTAGGACCCACGTGTCCTGCAGAGCAGGAGGCATGCAGTAACCCCTTGCTAATGAGGCTATGTGGGTGGGCCACTGAGCACCCTTCTAATATGAATTCTCAGGAGCCTTGTTCTGTCATCGTGAGATACCACTCTTCCCCTGCAGGAGCATGGCGATTCCCGGTGCAAAGCAGGCTGGTGTCAGGTCAGGATGGAGCCTTCTTAGGGAAACCCCAGGGTGTTGGCCACGTGGTTGGTCCCTCCTCCCTTGCACTCAGTGCTGCAGCCATGGCCCTGCTTGCAGGGGTCGCCAGAAGAACAGTCTTCAGGCATCGCCATCTGTGCTGGGGACAGTGTGGCTGCTAATGTAGCCTGTTGGTCAAAGGAGAAAGGAAAATGCCGTGTGTTGGTCCAGCTGCATGGGGGTGTCCCGCTGTCTGGAGGGGCTCATGGCTGTGAGCACCAGTCTCAGGGCAGACTGTCAGGAACAGGGCAGACACCCCAAACTGGTGGTGTGTTCTATAGATTTCATCAACCCTATAACAAATGTGCGCTCCTGGATCACTGTAACAGTCCTATCATGGAGTTACAGACATTCCCCTGGGGCTCTCCAGTCTGTCTTGCCAGGTAAACTGGATTTGGTGATAAATGGTCACTTGCACCAAAAATCACAAAATGGTCAGGTTGCTCCCAGTCCCAAGAGACCAGTCACTTACCCCAGATCAGTTGGGACCCTAGATTCTACTCCAAAGACAATACCTGTAGCCAATCCTATAATAAACTATCTAAAGGTTTATTAACTAGGAAAAAGAAATAAGAGAATTATTTACAGGTTAAAGCAAGCAAACATATACACACCAATGAGTTGAAATCTAAATCCTATGAGTGACTGAGTTGGAGTGATCTGTCAATTCAAAATGTCTTTCAGGGCAAACCCAGGAGAACCCTGGGCGTTCTCTCTCTTCAGTTTAGAGTCTCTGGCCCTGGGAGAGTTCCAACAGCAAAGAGATGAAAAATTCTCTTGTGATCCTGCTTCATCTTTTACATTTAGCCTTCCAGGCTATGCGACGAGCTCCCTGGTACGTAACATTTCCAAGGCAGGAGACGACCATTCACCGATCCTTTGTTTTGCAATGCTCCTTAATGGCCCATTTAGTCTGACAGGCCCTCCTGAATGGGGGGTGGGGGGTGTGATTCCTGTGCCTGGGTTCACAAGTTCAGAACAAACATTTTCCAAGTTATAAAACAAACGTATGTATTTCCTTCTAGCCTGGGATACAGACACTACCAGTGAGATTAATGCAGGCAGCAACTTACAAGCATTTCATAGCGTCTGAACACTAAATACATTCTTATAAGATTAATACTGATCTTGAACAAAACTAACGTGAAGGGGAGCTGGTTTGGTTTCCAGCTATGAGTTTGTCAGTTCTTAGCTAACACTTAAGGCCTTGGCCAGAGCTGGCACTTGGTTTACCAGCATCACAGGAGATTCTTCTTCACTTCCTGGCCACAGTTCTTATATAGTGCTGCTACACCCTGCTAAAGAGCCGATGTGTTCCATCCCAGTGATGACGGGACATTCTAGAGATGAGCCCCTATCATTGCAGGGCCTGGGGGAGGAGTTTCTCTCTGCATAAAATGGGATTGACTTGGGTAAATATCTCAGTTTAGGGTTGTCCATAGGCCCCTGGACAGGTGTCACATGGAACTGGCTGTTGGCAGTGATTGGCTTAGGGTGGACGGAGGCTGCTAGATACCCGGGACCCTCCATCACAGCAGCATTCCTATTTAAGTGTTCCATTTACCTGACAAGCAAATTCATTCTTCACACAGCCAGTGTTTTGGCCAATCCGTCCTTGGGGCTCAGCAGGAAGCCCTGGTTTAAATGAACTGGTTCAGCCAAGGAAATGGATATAAAATTAATGAGAACCTTTAAATAACTCAGCTCTGGAAAAATAAAACACCTCTTGCTAAGCTGGGCAGGCAGCAGACAGGATCCATGAATCAAGCTGCAGTGTGCATCTACCCACCAAAGCATTGCAAAGTGCTTTACAAACAGCGCCTCCCCAGTCACATGGGTCAGATGCATTGTCCCCATTCCACAGGGGGGAGAAATTGAAAGGAAAGTGACTCACCCAAGGTTACTCAGCAAGGCAGTGACAGAGCAAAGAGTAGAAGCCAGGTCTTGGGGCTCTCTGTGTGAATCACTCAGTCATTGTTCCCTCCAGACCAGCCTTCTCCTCGCCTTTTTAGTTGGTTTGTCCAAAGGGCAACCAGCCACATTTTCTCCTGTCCCAGGGCCTTGTCTGGGCTAGAAATGGTTGGGAAATGGGATTTCTCTTACATGTGAAATTCATTTTTGTTCTGAATTGGAACAAAAAGTTGAAATTTCTCCTGGAACGGAAATTGAGAAAAAAATTGATATATAAAAAGATTTTATTTCAATATAATATAATATAGTATAATATAATTATAATATTAAAATGAATGGTATAAAAATCTAAATGGAATGAAGCCAAACAATAAAGTTGAAACAAAAGTGTTATGTTCACAGTATAAGAGAAGTTAGTTACTTATGTTTTTATCTTTCTGGAAGGTTGCAATGTAACACAACTTAATGTAAAAACCTTAACATACAAGGACCAAAAACAGAGAGAAACAAAGCAGGCTGCTCCTGACTCTTCGCAGAGTGACAGCTGACAGACCCAGATCCCACAGCTTCCCTGCAGACCTCGAAGCAGTCAGGAAACCCCTTACAATTAAAGTGGTAGCTTGTAATTGTAACAGTTTGCAAAACACCACAGAAATGTTTTTCTCGTATCAAAATGACCTGTTTTGACATTATTAAAATGAAATGAAAAAGGCAAAATGGTTCATTCGATGGTTTCCCCATAAAAATGTTGTCAAAATGGACACGTTCCCAGAAAATGTTTCGATTTCTATGAAGCTGCATTTTCTCATGGAAAACTGTTCTGTTTTTTGGACCAGCTCTCGTCTAAACTGACAGCTTGTGATGGGGCCCATACACCCCACACTGGCAAGTAGGGGTTAATGAGGGCCTGTGGACCCAGTTGGGCCCTCCTGCTACACCTGCATAGGATTGCCAACCTGCCAGGATTGTCCTGGAGTCTCCAAGAATTCAAGATTAATCTTTAATTAAATATTATGTTCTGTGATGAAACCTCCAGGAATACATCCAATCAAAACTGGCAACGCTACACCTGCAGCAGATGTCAGGCACAGGAAAGGGAGTTAAAAGAAGGAGACCTAGCCTACTTCAGGGCTGGCCAGGAAGGAAAGCTAAGCTCAGCTTCTCTTATGTGAGAGAAGTCCAGAGACTGTGGTAACTTGCCAGTATGACAAGCCAGAACAGATGGCCAGTGGAAGGGATGGACAGACCCTGGCAGAGTGGCCAGAGTATTGGTTATTGGAAGTCAGTCCTGAACAGAAGGGTGGGGTCCCACTGAGGGTTCATCGGATAACCTTGTTCTGAGTCGTGGCTTTTCCTGATTTCTGTCAACAAGCGTGCCTTGGTTGAAGGACAATGTCAGCCCTCGCACGAGACAGCGATCAATCAGTTGAGACCTGTGGCTGGGTGAGTTGTAACTGGATGGGCCATGAGGGGGCGCCAGAGGCAAACCCAATCACAGGCCTTGTCTAGAAGCTGGTCAAGTTACAACAGAGGCTGTAACTTGACCAGTTTTGAGTGTGTTAAAGCCAGCGTGGCCTTGTCTACACTAGACTCTTCCGCTGTGTTCGTTAGAATATGTTTCTGTGCTAACATCGCCCCTTTTAGCAGGCAAGACCTGCTTAACATTTTGGGTAGATCTACACTGTAAAAAAACCTGATGTGTTCTTAACATGTGTTTTATCTTGGGTGAGCAGCTCCAGTTCAGTCCCAGGGTCCTCTATAGCTGCTAGCCCAAATTAAAAGCCAAGCTGCTGGGTCATCACTGCTATTCAAAGCCAAGTTAGTTAATGGGGGGTAAGAACACACCTTGGGGGTTTTGTGCAGTGAAGACATTCCCTTTGAAAGGACCAAATTAGAACTTACCTAGACTAGAAAAAGAGGTGATTTTTGATGAAGTCAGCTAAATCTAGCCATCTTAACTTGACTGGAAACCCCATGGGGACACAGAATTAGAAATTTAGCTCCATTTTAGCAGGGAGAGTTATGGCTCCGCTACAGGTTCTGACTCAGTTTACCATGTGCTAAAGTACAATTGTTAGAATTCTTGACCTTGTCTTCACTGAGAAGAACAGGGATGTTTTGAACTGGAGTTAGCTAACACCCCTTGGTGCAGCGAAGACAAGGCCTTAGAAGATGTTACAGTCAGGATTGTGACAAAGACAGTCAGGACCAAGACTCAGAGCAGGGTCAAACTTGAGGCTGAGGGAAGTGGAGGAGTTCATAGTCAAATTCCAGGCCAGGGTCGATACCAAGGCTTGGAGTCAGAGTCAGGTTTCAGGGTCCCGGTCAGGAGGCGAGGTACAAATCAAGCCGAGGTCGAAGCCAGGAGTTAAACAGCAGGAATCATCATGGTAGCTACAGGAGACTCATGCTGTTCCTGGATACTTCCCGGAATGCCCCTTGGGTTTATATAATGTGGGGAGACTCATGAGGTTGGTGTCTGTCAGAACACTTGAGGCGAAACTTCCTGTGTTCTGTGTCCACAGTGGGTTGTAGGTAGTGGAGAGCAAGTTAGTTATAGCTGCTGCTGGGCCTTATAGTTAAATAGAAGCCAGGTAACTTGCTGTAACATTGCTCCATTAAATCCTAGTCTGGTCTACACCTTAAATTTAGGTCAACATCCCTACAGCACTCAGGGATGTGAAAAATCCACATCGCTGAATGAGGTAACAATGCCGACCTAGCAGCAGAATACTTCTGTTGACCTGGCTACTGTTGCTCAGGGAAGTGCTGTTCCTACACCTACAGAGTTCTGCCAGCATAGCTACAGCACTGTCGCTAGGCCATGCTAATCCCTGTCTCCTAGATGTGCCCTAGTCTAGACAAGGCCGAGGGGACAGATCCGCCATTGTCCCTGGACCTTGTGTGGTCATCCACACCAGGGTAAAAGGATCCGAACAGGAAGAGTGCTGATTTGCACTGGCGTGCTTGGTAAATTTCCACATCGGCTTGGTGGGGAGAGTAACTCTGAAATCCTGAATGGGGCTGAGAAACAGGGCTGGAGGTTCAGGTACAAAATCCTTATCTGATCAAGTGCCTCACAGTTTAGATTGCCAGCTCTTTTGGGCCCAACTGTTCTGTGTATTGTGCAGCACTTAGTCCCTAGGGGCCCTAGTTTGTGACTGTAGCTGCTAGGCCCTGCGGGAATACAAATAGTTCATAGTAAGAGCTGGGACCTGTCCTATGGTATCAGAGATGAGAGAAGAGAAGGGAAAAAGTCCCTGAACATTCATTTGAAATTGAAAACTAAGTTTGGTTCAGTTGTGTTGGGGATCCTTTTGGGTTCGTTGCCCAAAGAGCTTTGTGAACCAGAGCGTTTCCAAGGGTGAATCCTGACAAAGAGCCAACACTTGGCACAACCAGCCAGTGTCCGACTGCCAGGGCCGGCTCTAGCTTTTTTGCTGCCCCAAGCAGCAAAAAAAGCGCCACCCCCCGAGGCCCCCCGCCGAGCGCCGCCGGATCCCCCCCCCAGAGCACTGCCCTCCCGCACCGCCCCCCCGCTGAGCGCCGGAACCCCCCCTGAGCGCCGAGCCCCGTGCTGCCCCCCCCGCCAAGCTCCGTGCCGCCGGAACCCCCCCTGAGCGCCGAGCCCCATGCTGCCCCCCCACCCGCTGAGCTCCGCGCCGCCGGAACCCCCCCCCAGCGCCAAGCCCCGTGCTGCCCCCCCAGCCGAGCTCCGCGCCGCCGGAACCCCCCCTGAGCGCCAAGCCCCGGGCTGCCCCCCCACCCACCGAGCTCCGCACCGCCGGAACCCCCGCCGAGTGCCGAGCCCCGTGCTGCCCCCCCCCCCGCCGAGCTCCACGCTGCCGGAACCCTCCCTGAGCGCTGAGCCCTGTGCTGCCCCCCCCGCCGAGCTCTGCGCCGCCAGAGCCCGCCGAACCCCCCCCCCCGGAGCGCCGCCCCCCCGCTGAGCGCCGGGCCCCCGGAGCCCGCCCCCTCCCCGCCGAGCTCCGCGCCGCCGGAGCCCGCCGAAACCACCCCCTGGAGCGCCGCCCCCGCGCCGCCCCCCGCCGAGCGCTGGGCCCCCGGAGCCCACCCCCCTGCCAAGCGCCGGGCCGCGCCGCCGGAGCGCCCCCCCCCCCGCGGAATGCCGCGCCGCGCTCCCCCCGCCGCCCCTTACCAGGTAAAAAGAAGAACAGGAGTACTTGTGGCACCTTAGAGACTAACAAATTTATTAGAGCATAAGCTTTCGTGGACTACAGCCCACTTCTTCGGATGCATATAGAGTGGAATAAATATTGAGGAGATATATATACAGACATACAGAGAGCATAAACAGGTGGGAGTTGTCTTACCAACTCTGAGAGGCCAATTAAGTAAGAGAAAAAAAACTTTTGAAGTGATAATCAAGCTAGCCCAGTACAGACAGTTTGATAAGAAGTGTGAGAATACTTACAAGGGGAGATAGATTCAATGTTTGTAATGGCTCAGCCATTCCCAGTCCTTATTCAAGCCTGAGCTGATTGTGTCTAGTTTGCGTATCAATTCCAGCTCAGCAGTCTCTCGTTGGAGTCTGTTTTTGAAGTTTTTCTGTTGTAAGATAGCCACCCGCAGGTCTGACATTGAATGACCAGACAGGTTAAAGTGTTCTCCCACTGGTTTTTGAGTATTATGATTCCTGATGTCAGATTTGTGTCCATTAATTCTTTTGCGTAGAGACTGTCCGGTTTGGCCAATGTACATGGCAGAGGGGCATTGCTGGCACATGATGGCATATATCACATTGGTAGATGTGCAGGTGAACGAGCCCCTGATGGTATGGTATTCAGGATTGAATAAGGACTGGGAATGGCTGAGCCATTACAAACATTCAATCTATCTCCCCTTGTAAGAATTCTCACACTTCTTATCAAACTGTCTGTACTGGGCTATCTTGATTATCACTTCAAAAGTTTTTTTTCTCTTACTTAATTGGCCTCTCAGAGTTGGTAAGACAACTCCCACCTGTTTATGCTCTCTGTATGTGTGTATACATATCTCCTCAATATTTATTCCACTCTATATGCATCCGAAGAAGTGGGCTGTAGTCCACGAAAGCTTATGCTCTAATAAATTTGTTAGTCTCTAAGGTGCCACAAGTACTCCTGTTCTTTTTGTGGGTTATGTTCATTGATCATGCCTGTGAATGTTGTGAAATTGAAAGTGGCTTTCCCAAGTTATTGGGCTCAGTACAGGAAGAATGGGGCGAAGAAGTTCTCTGGTCTGTACTCTGCAGGAGTCAGACTAGATCAGGGGTCGGCAACCTTTCAGAAGTGGGGTGCCGAGTCTTCATTTATTCACTCTAATTTAAGGTTTCGCGTGCCAGTAATACATTTTAACGTTTTTAGATGGTCTCTTTCTCTAAGTCTATAATATATAACTAAACTATTGTCGTATGTAAAGTAAATAAGGTTTTTAAAATGTTTAAGAAGCTTCATTTAAAATTAAATTAAAATGCAGAGCCCCCCGGACCAGTGGCCAGGACCCAGGCAGTGTGAGTGCCACTGAAAATCAGCTCGTGTGCCGCCTTTGGCACATGTGCCATAGGTTGCCTACCCCTGTACTAGATGATCATGGCCAAGATGCTCCATAGAAGAGTTTATGGAGAGAAGAAAGGGCAACATTGGGAGATCAGATCACCCCCTGTGAATTACTGGCTCTGCTCTGCTAGTGGGTAACTTTCATGGGGTGTGTGGATGTTGCATACCAAGCCTATGGTATGGAGATCCCAAGCCATGCACATTTGCCAAGGAGAGGAACTGCAAGCAAACCACCTTACCGCCTGGAAAGTATGCAGATTGCTTCTTGCTCAGGATTACATTTATAAATAGCAGCCTGGAACAGGCTGCTGCTTCTAGCCTCCTCCCTCCAGCCATTACAGAGTAAACTAGAAAGTGAGAGAGAGGGACATGTACATGCAGAAAGAGACAGAGGGAGGAAGAGATGCAGAGAAGGAGAAGAAAAAGGGAGAGAGAAACACACAATACGAGAGAAAAAGAAGAGGTGGAAACACAGGGAACAAGGCAAGCAAGCTGCAGTGTCTTTAAGGATCTTAACCCAGAGCTAAATAATTGTGCTGCACTGTGTGTTGTGTACTCAATTTGCCCTGCTATTGATCCCAGTTAGTAAATAGGAGCTGCAAGCCCAATAAAAATTATTTATCCTCCCCAATTCCTTAATCCGGATCCGATTCCCTCGTTAAGGTGATTGACGATGCTGACAGGCGGAACACTGCTCAAACTCCCTCCTGTGCTGTTAGCAGCTTTCGGTTCCCTTCTCCAGCTCCCATCACCTCCTGTTAATGACACTATTGATCTAGCCCTGGCTAGTGGTTCGCTGGTAATTCAAAGCCCATCTGGGTCTCCAACTAGCTTGTTAAACACCCCACTGAAAGCAGGCTGCCGCGGTCCGGGAGGCATGGAACAGCCCAGGTGCTCAGCGGCCCCTCCTGCTGTTTCCGTGGCTTTCCCCAGCCCCCTTGTTGAGCAGGGTAAGTGATGCTGGCAGAGCTCACAGATCCTGCATCGCCCCACTGCTGCTCTTTCAGGAAGGCATTTCACTGGCCAGAAGGCAGAATCCCCAAGTGCCATCTCCTTGTCCTCCCCACCCCCACACAAACGTCTCCCCAGAGCACCCGCCCCACTCCCGCCCCTGCATCCCTCTCTCCATCAGATGGCCCCATGGAACGGGCCATTATGCTGTCACTTTGCTGAGATGCTGCTGTGACGAACTGGGACTGTTCTTACTGTGGTCTGTGAATGCTGACAGGGGAGTGTGGCTAGGATAGTCTGCATTGGGGGATGGGAGTCTGCCCGAAGGAGAATACCTGAGCATGTAACATGAGAACCCAGGAAGGGGTTGGAGGCCAGGTGACACCTTGGCCCGGGAAACTGAACAAAGGCTGTGGGAGGGGTCGCTGAGGGCTGAGTGTTGGAAGCTGGCTGGTGAGATGGCTGGGAGGCAGAGATGGCTCTGACCTCCCAAGGGGGGCTGGGATGCCCTGGGACCCCAAGATGGACCTAACTGAGGGGGGTCCTGTTGTCTGTGCCTGCAAGACCTGTCTTGGACTGTATTCCTGTCATCTAAATAAACCTTCTGCTTTACTGGCTGGCTGAGAGTCATGGTGAATCGCAGGAAGCCGGGGGTGCAGGGCCCTGAGTTCCCCCACACTCCGTGACAACTGGTGGTAGCAGTGGGATCTACTGCACCCCGTGGATGGCGCTTCCTGCAGTAAGTGACTGGGGAGCAGTAAAACGAAGGGGGATTGACGGGGACCAGGCGTGCTGAAGAGTGAGAGAGAGACGGTTATTACCCCTGGGAGTGTGTGACCAGCGAGAAGGACTTTTGCAGTAACAGGGTCCCCCGGGGGGATCGCAGCGAGTGGTCCCAGGGGCGGAGGAGTCTGCAGCTCGACCCTGGCAGAGAGGTGGTGACCTCGAGAAGGGCTGGCACACTAAGGGTCTCCCTGGGAACTGTGGGGAGCTGTGAGCACACAGGCCGGTGAGTGGCCAGCAGGAAGATGTATGCCAAGCGGCTTAAGAGTGACCTGGTGGAGCTGTGCAAGCAGAGGGGGCTGCGCAGTGGGAGGCTCACCAAAGAACAGCTCATTGCCCAGCTGGAGGCGGGAGATCGCGCGAATGAACTGATCCCTGTGTCTCAGGGAAGCAGCCTGGCAAATGCAGCGCAGGCACCAATGTCTGTCCCAGCTGGGAGTGGTCAGCCGGCTGCTGAGGGCTTCCCGAGACCCCTCCTTCCTGGGCCTAGGGGAAGGGTGGGGAGGAGCCCAGCAAATACCGAGGGTGCCGTGACCCCCCCGGCCAGCAGGGGATCCTCCTGGCGAAGCTCGCCGGCCAGCAGAGGATCCTCCCGGCGACGTTCGGCATCCGTGGAGCGGAATTGGCTGGAATGGGAGAAAGAGCTAAAACTGAGAGAGCTGGAGGATCGTGAACAACAGAGACAGCATGAAGAGAGAAAGCATCAGCATGAACGGGAGGAGAAAGAGAAACAGAGACAGCATGAAGAGAGACAGTGTCAGCATGAACTGGAACTGGCGAGACTGAGGGGCAGCGAACTCTCGGCTGCGGTGAGTGAGGGGGGACCCAGGACTGCACGGAGCTTTGATAAGTGCATCCTGGCCCCACGCAAGGAGGGGGAGGACATGGATGACTTCCTGGATGCCTTTGAGACGGCCTGCGAGCTGCACCAGGTTGATCCCGCGGACAGACTCCGGGTCCTTACCCCCTTACTGGACCCCAAAGCCGTGGCATTGTACCGCCAACTGGAAGAGGCAGAGAAAGGGGACTACGAACTATTCAAAAAGGCCCTGCTACGTGAGTTTGGGCTGACTCCTGAGATGTACTACCGGGAAAGGTTCCGGAGTCAGGATAAAACCCCTGAGATCTCATATCTGCAACTAGCCGTCCGCATGGAAGGATACGTCAGCAAGTGGGCAGATGGGGCCCAGACGAAGGAGGACCTGGTTAAACTGCTGGTACTGGAGCAACTGTATGAGCGGTGCCCATCCGACCTGAGGCTGTGGTTGAGGGACAAAAAACCAGAGAACCTGCGACATGCAGGCCGGCTGGCCGATGAGTTTGTAAAGAGATGGTCAGGGGATAACAGGGAGGAGTCCCAAAGGAACTGTCCCACCACAACGCAGAGAGAGAGTCACCATGGGACCTCCCCGTGGGAAAATACAGAAAAACCCCATCAAAGGGGAACATCCGGCGTCAGGACCATCCGACCCACTCATGGGGACCCATGGGACATGGGCTGCTATCACTGTGGCCAGAAAGGCCACATACGGGCCCAGTGCCCCAGGCTCAGGGACAGACTGAGCAGACCGAACCCACAGAGGGTTGACTGGGTAGAGACCCAGCCGGGCGAGAGGCAGCATTCCCAGGGAAGGGGGGCTGGCAGAGTACCACCTGCTAAGGAGGGAGGAGAGCTCCAGGCCAGCTCTTCTGGGGGGCTGGATGCTCCAGACTCAGGGGTTTTGGTTTATATGGTGGGCGCGGGGCTGTCCCTCTGGAGAGAGTACCTTGTTCCCCTGGAGGTGGATGGGAGGAAGGTCAATGGATACTGGGATACAGGCGCAGAGGTGACGCTCGCCCGGCCCGAGGTGGTGGCCCCAGATCAGGTGGTGCCCAACACCTACCTGACCCTGACGGGGGTGGGCGGGACACCAGTCAAAGTGCCCGTGGCAAGGGTACACCTGAAGTGGGGGGCCAAGGAGGGCCCCAAGGATATGGGGGTACACCCGTATTTGCCCACTGAGGTGTTGATGGGGGGGGACCTGGAGGACTGGCCAAGCAACCCCCAAAGGGCACTGGTTGTGACCCGCAGTCAGAGCCGGCGAGGGGAACTGCACCCTGGCCTTGGGGAGGGTGCCTTGCCTGAGGCGCTGGACCCTAACCTGGTGGGGAGGGAACGCCCAGGGACACGGCTCAGGGAGGCGGCAGCTTCAGACCCAGCCGGCGAGAGAGAGCAGGTGGCCAGCCCTGTCCCAGCTGCTGAGTTCCAGGCCGAGTTGCAGAGAGATCCCTCCTTGCGGAAGATAAGGGACCTGGCCGACCTCAATGCGGTACAGACCATGGGGAGAGGTGGCCGGAAAAGGTTCCCGTGGGAGAAGGGGTTCCTGTACCGAGAATGGGCTCCCCCAGGGAAAATGGAGTCAGGGGGGATCAGGAGGCAGCTGGTGGTACCCCAGAAGTATCGCCGCCGGCTGCTGTGCCGGGCCCATGACATTCCCCTCTCAGGGCACCAGGGAACCTGGCGTACCCAGCAGAGGCTGCTACAGAGCTTTTACTGGCCTGGGGTCTTTGTTACTGTCCGACAGTACTGTGGATCCTGTGACCCCTGTCAGAGGGGGAGGAAGGCCCGGGACAAGGGGAAAACAGCTTTAGGACCCTTGCCCAGCATAGAGGATCCTTTCCGGAGGGTGGCCAAGGTTAAAAGGGCGGCTCTGAACCAAGAGAGCCCAAAGCACAGACCTCCAGACTGGAATGCTGGGAGAAGACCACAGCCCAGTTGGAACCCCAGAGGTATGGGGGTGGGAAAAGGGCACAGGCCGCATAAACCTTCCCACATGCGAACTGCGAGTACCATCAAGCACTCCCGACCTAAGGGGGGGGGGCGTGAAACTGGAGGGGCCTGGTGTAATTCTCACCAAGGAACGGGAGGGATGCGGGGGCATCCATGGGAACGGGGGTAGGTTCGAACTTCCCCGGGTCACTGGCTAAAGTGACCCTGCTCAGTTCGGTCTCGAAGGGGGGAGAGATGTGACGAACTGGGACTGTTCTTACTGTGGTCTGTGAATGCTGACAGGGGAGTGTGGCTAGGATAGTCTGCATTGGGGGATGGGAGACTGCCCGAAGGAGAATACCTGAGCATGTAACATGAGAACCCAGGAAGGGGTTGGAGGCCAGGTGACACCTTGGCCTGGGAAACTGAACAAAGGCTGTGGGAGGGGTCGCTGAGGGCTGAGTGTTGGAAGCTGGCTGGTGAGATGGCTGGGAGGCAGAGATGGCTCTGACCTCCCAAGGGGGGCTGGGATGCCCTGGGACCCCAAGATGGACCTAACTGAGGGGGGTCCTGTTGTCTGTGCCTGCAAGACCTGTCTTGGACTGTATTCCTGTCATCTAAATAAACCTTCTGCTTTACTGGCTGGCTGAGAGTCATGGTGAATCGCAGGAAGCCGGGGGTGCAGGGCCCTGAGTTCCCCCACACTCCGTGACAGCTGCATTCTGAGTTGGGCACCTGGAGCACTGGCAGCGCAGACTCCCCCACCATGTGCCTGAGCCCTACCCTGGAGGGACAAAGGGATTTCAGTGTCCATGGCCCAGCCAGTCCTTGAGGGCTGCCCACAAGGGGGCCAGTGAGTGCAGATGGCCTTGGTGGGCTTGGGGATGTGGCACTGACTGGAGGTTTCCCAGCTATCACGCCCAGGGATGAGTTTTGGCCCCTGCTGATCTAGGTGGGGTCAGAGATGGTGGCAGGCTTCCCGTATGCCGTCCATCCAGCCCTCCTCAGTGACATCCTTCCCTGCCCCAGAGCTGCTCAGACGACTGGAACTCTGGGAAGAGCTATAGCCTGGATTCCAGAGCTGCCGAGTCCCGGCCAGGACTTAGGGAGACCTCTGTGGTGTCTGGGAGCTATACAGCCTAGAGTTGTCTGTGTCCAGCAACCTCAATACAGGATCCCTTTTGTATTCGCTGACCCCAAGTCCTGCCTGTCCCCTGCCATACCAGATGCTACAGAGCTAAATCCAGCCTGCCTTTATTATACCAGAGGCAGGAAGCAGCAACAACCTTCTCTTCACCAAGGAACCTGCCATGAGTGAGTGGCACTGGTTGTGGAGAAGGCTTGGCCAAGGTGCTGGGCGCATATGCTAAGCCAGGGCATGGCCTCCGCAATCTCCACCTGGGGAGGTCCTATGATGCCCCCAGCAGATGTTAAAGCTGCTTCCCTACCCCCTTCAGGGCAACATGTTCTGCCAGGACCCGGGGCATAGCGGGACACTCAGCTTGTCTACACTAGCTATTGTTCTGGAACAATGGCAGAAGGCCCCGGCTACAGAAGCTTTGCCATCATGTTGTTGAGACCAGTTCTGAGCAGGGTCACTTGGCCCAGTGGGAGTCCAGCCTTGCGCCCTCACGGCTCTAACCACTAGCGGTAGTAACCATGGGAACCTGGGGAAAATTGAGGACAAAGCCTTAGAACCGCCCACATAAACAGGGGAAATGGGCTTGTTTTCAACTGGTTTACTATATTTTGGGGTGGGCCATCCCTAGGGTGGCTCCATCAGGTGTGAGATGAGAGACATTCAGGAGTAGTAAGGCTGTCTTCATCACCACAACATATAGCCAGCTTGGCATCTCTCTTAGGGCAGAAACATTGTGGCTGACTTGACAGGATGAGTGCTGAGGAGCCCTTCCGGTGCAGTGCTGGGAGGCTGGATGGGATGGCATTGTTGGATACCACCAGACCACAACCCTAGAGTCAGGGCAAGCTGCTTGTACCCAGAATCCCTGGGCATCCTCAACATCTCCAAACTACCCCTGGTGGCTCTGAGCCAGCGGGGCCTGCAGTGACCCTTCCATCCTTCTCTGCAGTGCCATAGCCTAGAAGTCGACAGTTTCAACTCTAACATCTCGACATTGGCCAAGAGACATCACCTCACAATGGGACATCTCTCCTGCAAGTGTTGCTCTCAAGGGCAGCAAGTCCCTGGGCATGATGACTGCAACAGAGATGTTAGAGCAGGTGGGGAGGTGGAGGATTCATAGATTCTAGGACTGGAAGGGACCTCGAGATGTCATCGAGTCCAGTCCCCTGCCCGCATGGCAGGACCAAATACTGTCTAGACCATCCCTGATAGACATTTATCTAACCTACTCTTAAATATCTCCAGAGATGGAGATTCCACAACCTCCCTAGGCAATTTATTCCAGTGTTTAACCACCCTGACAGTTAGGAACTTTTTCCTAATGTCCAACCTAGACCTCCCTTGCTGCAGTTCAAACCCATTGCTTCTGATTCTATCCTTAGAGGCTAAGGTGAACAAGTTTTCTCCCTCCTCCTTATGACACCCTTTTAAATACCTGAAAACTGCTATCATGTCCCCTCTCAGTCTTCTCTTTTCCAAACTAAACAAACCCAATTCTTTCAGCCTTCCTTCATAGGTCATGTTCTCAAGACCTTTAATCATTCTTGTTGCTCTTCTCTGGACCCTTTCCAATTTCTCCACATTTTTTTTAAAATGCGGTGCCCAGAACTGGACACAATACTCCAGCTGAAGCCTAACCAGAGCAGAGTAGAGCGGAAGAATGACTTCTCATGTCTTGCTCACAACACACCTGTTAATACATCCCAGAATCATGTTTGCTTTTTTTGCAACAGCATCACACTGTTGACTCATATTTAGCTTGTGGTCCACTATAACCCCTAGATCCCTTTCTGCCGTACTCCTTCCTAGACAGTCTCTTCCCATTCTGTATGTGTGAAACTGATTTTTCCTTCCTAGGTGGAGCACTTTGCATTTGTCTTTGTTAAACTTCATCCTGTTTAACTCAGACCATTTCTCCAATTTGTCCAGATCATTTTGAATTATGACCCTGTCCTCCAAAGCAGTTGCAATCCCTCCCAGTTTGGTATCATCCGCAAACTTAATAAGCGTACTTTCTATGCCAATATCTAAGTCGTTGATGAAGATATTGAACAGCGCCGGTCCCAAAACAGACCCCTGCGGTACCCCACTCGTTATGCCTTTCCAGCAGGATTGGGAACCATTAATAACAACTCTCTGAGTACGGTTATCCAGCCAGTTATGCACCCACCTTATAGTAGCCCCATCTAAATTGTATTTGCCTAGTTTATCGATAAGAATATCATGCGAGACTGTATCAAATGCCTTACTAAAGTCTAGGTATACCACATCCACAGCTTCACCCTTATCCACAAGGCTCGTTATCCTATCAAAGAAAGCTATCAGATTGGTTTGACATGATTTGTTCTTCACAAATCCATGCTGGCTGTTCCCTATCACCTTACCACCTTCCAAGTGTTTGCAGATGATTTCCTTAATTACTTGCTCCATTATCTTCCCTGGCACAGAAGTTAAGCTAACTGGTCTGTAGTTTCCTGGGTTGTTTTTATTTCCCTTTTTATAGATGGGCACTATATTTGCCCTTTTCCAGTCTTCTGGAATCTCTCCCGTCTCCCATGATTTTCCAAAGATAATAGCTAGAGGCTCAGATACCTCCTCTATTAGCTCCTTGAGTATTCTAGGATGCATTTCATCAGGCCCTGGTGACTTGCAGGCATCTAACTTTTCTAAGTGATTTTTAACTTGTTCTTTTATTATTTTATCTGCTAAACCTACCCCCTTCCCATTAACATTCACTATGTTAGGCATTCCTTCAGACTTCTCGGTGAAGACCGAAACAAAGAAGTCATTAAGCATCTCTGCCATTTCCAAGTTTCCTGTTACTGTTTCTCCCTCTTCACTAAGCAGTGGGCCTACCCTGTCTTTGGTCTTCCTCTTGCTTCTAATGTATTGATAAAAAGTCTTCTTGTTTCCCTTTATTCCCGTAGCTAGTTTGAGCTCATTTTGTGCCTTTGCCTTTCTAATCTTGCCCCTGCATTCCTGTGTTGTTTGCCTATATTCATCCTTTGTAATCTGTCCTAGTTTCCATTTTTTATACGACTCCTTTTTATTTTTTAGATCATGCAAGATCTCGTGGTTAAGCCAAGGTGGTCTTTTGCCACATTTTCTATCTTTCCTAACCAGCGGAATAGCTTGCTTTTGGGCCCTTAATAGTGTCCCTTTGAAAAACTGCCAACTCTCCTCAGTTGTTTTTCCCCTCAGTCTTGATTCCCATGGGACCTTACCTATCAGCTCTCTGAGCTTACCAGAATCTGCCTTCCTGAAATCCATTGTCTCTGTTTTGCTGTTCTCCCTTCTACCCTTCCTTAGAATTGCAAACTCTATGATTTCATGATCACTTTTACCCAGGCTGCCTTCTACTTTCAAATTCTCAACGAGTTCCTCCCTATTTGTTAAAATCAAGTCTAGAACAGCTTCCCCCCTAGTAGCTTTTTCAACCTTCTGAAATAAAAAGTTGTCTGCAATGCAGTCCAAGAATTTGTTGGATAGTCTGTGCCCCGCTGTGTTATTTTCCCAACATATATCCGGATAGTTGAAGTCCCCCATCACCACCAAATCTTGGGCTTTGGATGATTTTGTTAGTTGCTTAAAAAAAGCCTCATCCACCTCTTCCACCTGGTTAGGTGGCCTGTAGTAGACTCCTAACATGACATCTCCCTTGTTTTTTACCCCTTTTAGCCTAACCCAGAGACTCTCAACACTTCCGTCTCCTATGTCCATCTCTACCTCAATCCAAGTGGGAACATTTTTAATATATAAGGCAACACCTCCTCCCTTTTTCCCCTGTCTATCCTTCCTGAGCAAGCTGTACCCATCCACACCAACATTCCAATCATGTGTATTATCCCACCAAGTTTCAGTGATGCCAACAATGTCATAGTTGTATTTATTTATTAGCACTTCCAGTTCTTCCTGCTTATTCCCCATACTTCTCGCATTTGTATGGAGAAGGCACAGAGACAGGAAAGAGGGCAAGGGTTGGATCCCTGAACACTACATGGATTTAGAGCCCAGCAGTAACAATGACCCTGAGATTGGCTGATAACTTGCAGCTCCAGTTGAAGGTAATGGGATTTGCGCATGCTCAGCACCCAATTTGGGCCTACATGAGTCCAGGCATTAAACCATGCACCTCAGTATGGCACCAGAAAGGTCACCAGCAGCCCTCCAAGATGTTGTGACCAGAGAATGAGTTCAAGAGGTTTTCCCAGCCACCCCCATGATGGGGGTTGGGTTGGTCTGCACCCAGACATGGATTACCCAAAGGTGAAGGAAGAGAACGTCTTGGTCCTCCTTCTGCTGAGAGCCAGTGACCAGCCTCCCCTGGTCCCTGGGGAGCTCTTTATTGCCATGAAGTTAACAAAAGAAAATTTCCATGCAATTGACCTTTAAGTATCAGATAATTTATCGTGTGTTTACCCACAATGACACTGGGTCCCTGCTGGGGATTTAATTACTAACCCAGATTGTTCCAATAAAGCTGCAGGGAGGCAATTACTAGGTGATATTTATGATCAGGTGTAAATATCGCCTTCCTTTTGCATTTACATTTGTTATTTTTTTTCCTCTATCCCCCACTTCTTTCAAGATCAAACAGGTGCTTTATATCCGCTGGCTGCGATGACTAGTGGGAGCATGCAGACCCGTTGGCTGGGAGGACCCAGCATGGCTTCTGCTCCCGGATCCCAAGCTGTGATTGTTGTGTAATGTCGAGTGGCCCCGTGGGGCAGTGCAGATACAAACGGACCCTGGGAGGAGGTCACCGTGTCACAGTGGCTTTGGTGGGGGGGTTAAAAGTAGAACGAATGGCAGAGGTAGGAGGAGCCGTGCAGAATGCCCCATCCTCCCAAGGAGAAAATCAGTGCTGGGTGCTATTGTGCTTTAGCGCCATGATGGTCTCCATCCAGAGATGCTTTGCAGGCTCCCAATGGCTGGGGAAAGTCCTTGGCAAATTGGGCCATGAGCTTATCAGCTACGAAGATCTGTGTCTGCTCAGTGTGTGCATGGGAGCTGCCAAGGAAAAACCCGGTAGACACTGGAAGAGGCTGTACTGGCCCAATGCACTGACATGGTACTTGGGTGCTGAGCCCTGGGGGTGGGGGGGCTGAGGCAGGGGTATGCTTCTCTGACAGAGAGCACTGACCCAATGCCTCAGCCTAGTTTTAGGGGGCCCTGCAGTGGAGGAGGCATCATCTTTCAGATGATGCATAAAAGAGGAATCTTGACTTCTGCTCCTGGCCCTTTTTCATGTGAGTCAGGGTGTTAACCCTGCTGGGCTGGCCAGATTCCAGCCGAGCCAGTGAAAATATTCTGCTGTTGCTTCACTTAGATAAGGTTTTCCTCTTCCTGTCCTGTCCCAAGCTGCTCTGTAACGTGGCTAATATTCTCATAACTGATGCTTCATCCCACCTGAGAGGTGACTGCATTTAGGTGCTAGGTGAAATGATCTCTCTGCTGCAGGTATTATCTGCCATTCCATAAAGCACTAGGACATGTCCCAAAAACCAATCATCCTCAGAACAGGATGGGACGGAATAGCCATCCCCCACATGCACAAAGCTGCTGTCCCGGCCCAGGGAGCAGGGTGACTTGTCATTGAGACACGGCAGTAAGGCACATAGTGGTAAGATTCGGAGAGTGACTGTGTCTTGGGGGAGAGAGGCGAAAGGGTCAGCTAGAGTCAAGAGAAGTAAAGAGCAGCAGGAGGCAGGAGCAGGCAATCGGGGCATCAGGTGAAGCACCAGAAGGGGAGTTAGCGGCTCAGCTGTTGTCTCTGTCGATGCTCCCGCTCACAGACACCAGTGGTTTGTTCTAATGAGGCCATCCTACATCTGCTCCTGTCCAGCTCTGCTGTGAGGCGTGTTCTAGTGCCTCTGCCAGTCTCTAATTGCTGCACTCCGCCCTGATGGCTGAACTGGGGAAAGCAACCAACCTCCAGACGGTGCCTTCTCACTACGCACCTCTCAACGGGTCTGCACCACGTTGTCAGCCGAGCCGCTGATGTGTTTAATCTGCCTGGCAGTCTGGTTCCCCACACATACAGGGGGAACGACAGTTTGTGTCCTCGCCACATGTTTGATTCCTTCAAGAACATCTATTTTTAACTTGTATTTGTCATGCCAGGCTTGCAAGGGATACACAAGAACATACAGCGTGCGAATCACGGATGGCCAAGGCATTTAAAAATAAACCCAGGCATCATTAAAGAGCATCTGATGCTTCCTGCACAACACTGAGAGACATTCTATTTCAGAATAATTACATGCTGCTCTCGCCTCTCCACCATGGCCGACTCTTCCCTGCTTCTTTATTGTCGAGGAGATACGACCATTTGCATGAACACAGGAGCTGGGGTTTTGAAGGGACCATCTTCTTTCGCTGCTTGTCATTCACTGGGGACAGAAAATGTATGCACAAAGGGACCAACAATGTAATCTATACCCACCCTTGTCCAACTCTGCCAGAGAAGATTACAGGTCCAGCATGCAATACTGCATCTGAGTGGCCTCCCTTGGGCCATCCAGGGGGCTGTCTTTGGGTCCCAAATGGCCATTGGAAGGTCTCACGAGTTCCTCTTGCTACAAGGAAGCAGTGGGGGCCCCTTGGCTTGGTGTCAGTGGGCAATTCTTCCTGGGGAGCAGGCATAAGAGTTTCCCTGCACTAGCAGGGGCCCGGAGTAGCTGGATATTATGTAGCTAACCACATAACCCACACGGGAGCAGGGGCCTGAAAGAAAAGCCCAGACATGAGGGGACAGAGGAGCCCCCAAAGCCCACTGCAGTCAGTGGAAAGACTCTCATGGGTTTCATTGGGAACAGGATCAGGCTCCAGCTTGCAAGGTTCACAAATGGATCGGATGATGGAAGGCGGAGATGCAATGGGGAGGTGGTACCGGGCAGCCTCCAAGATCTTCTCTGCCCTACAGTCACAGGTGCTGAGCCCCCACCATGCCCCATGGAGTCAGTAGCAACTCAGGGCATTCAGCACCTCTCCACTTACGCCCGCAAGCCAGCACTTGCCACAGCAGCCCCTGTGCCTCAGGGTCAGGTGCCCAGTCTGAGGCACCTAGCGCTAAGTACCCCCAGCTTTAATTACAGTGAATGGGGAGCTGAGGGTGCCAGCACCCCTGAAAATCAGGCCCAGGGAAAACAGAGGTGCCCCAAATCCAAGGCTACTTTTGAAAATGCTGGTCCTCATGGCGTCATAATCATCAGCTGCGACATCACCTGCTGTTGCTGTGATGGTTGTGAGGTCACAGACAACGGGTGGGGAAGAAGCCGTGTCATAATTTTCTGTGAGCTCCATAGCACAGGCAGAATGGCTGGCTGGATGGGCAGCCTTCTGCAGCCCTAAACCCAGCAAGTGTGAGCAGGAAAAGCCACAGTAAATAATCACCAGGGATCCCTCAAGGACTGAGCTCAGTCGCATGGAGAGCTTCCTGGTGAGGCTCCTAAGGCAATTCTTAACCTGGACTGGGATCTCCTGTGCCTGGTCAAAAGGGAGAGGAATTCAGCACGCCACTGGTGTTCTCAGTCACCCCACTGTCAACTCTGGCTCGATAAGCAGTGTAACGGTGAGTAGACCGTGGCCCTAAAGCAGGGGTGGGCAAACTTTTTGGCCTGAGGGCTACATCTGGGTATGGAAATTGTATAGCTGGCCATGAATGCTCACAAAATTGGGGATTGGGGTGCAGGAGGGGGTGAGGGCTCCAGCTGGGGGTGCGGGCTCTGGGTTGGGGCCAGAAATTAGGAGTTCTGGGTGCGGGAGGGGGCTCTGGGCTGGGGCAGGAGGTTTGGGGTGCGGGGGGGGTGAGGGCTCTGGCTGGGGGTACGGGCTTTGGGATGGGGCTGGGGATGAGGGGTTTGGGGTGCAGGAGGGTGCTCCGGGCTGGGACTGAGGTGTTCAGAGGGCGGGAGGGGGATCAGGGCTGGGGCAGGGGGTTGGGGTGCGGGAGGAGGTCAGGAGTGCAGGCTCCGGGCAGCGCTTACCTCAAGCAGCTCCCGGAAGCAGCAGCATGTCCCCCCTCTGACTCCTACATGGAGGTGTGGCCAGATGGCTCTGCGTGCTGCCCCATCCATAGGCGCCGCCTCGGCAGCTCTCATTGGCCATGATTCCTGGCCAATAGAAGCTGCAGTGCCGGCACTCGGGGTGGGGGAAGCGTGCAGAGTCCCCTGGATGTCCCTATGTGTAGGAGCCAGAGGGGGGACATGCCACTGCTTCCAGGAGCCGCGTGGAGTCACGGCACGCACAGAGCGGGGCAAGCCCCCGACCCCACTCCCTGGCGGGAGCTCAAGGGCTGTATTAAAAGATCTGATGGGCCAGATGCGGCCTACCGGCCGTAGTTTGCCCACCCCAGACATAAAGGGCCCGCTGGGGTGCATATGGTGAGCAGGATTGGGCCCTTCGCAGTTTCCCGCTGATGAAGCACACAGAAGGTTGCGGGTCACTGCAGCTTGTTAACAGGCAATGTAGACACCACTCCAAGGTTGGAGGCCATTGGTAGACTGGCTCCCAGAGGACCATGCTTCCAACTGGGCCGCCCGGTAAAGCTGTGTGTTTTTTTTCAAGAGCCCTTTCATGGCTGTCTGTGTAACCAGTGTGTGTACTTCTCGCGTCCTCTTCTCAGAAGGGTCTTGCTCTTTGTCTGCGGAGTTAATGAGGTTTAATTGTTTATGCTGTTTGCAGTTCTAGCCCATTGGGATTATCATGCAGCCCTTCCATTGCATGAGCTTTGTTGAGCTCTCCCCCTCATGCCCTTTACTCAGCAGTGCCTTCTGGGGCCATTCTCAGCCAGCTCTCTTATGGAAGCTATTTGTGAAGGACTCTGAGGACTTCTCTAAGCCGCATACCCCTGTGATGGGCAGTGCTAGCATCCCCCGGTGACAGGCTGGGCCAGTGTCCCTCTCGCGATGGGCTGTGCCAGTGTCCCCCTGTGACAGGCTGGGACAGTGTCACCCTGCAACGGGCTGGGCCAGCGTCCCCCCATGACGGACTGGGTCAGCGTCCCCCCATGATAGGCTGTGCCAGGTCCCCACATGATGGGCTGTGCCAGCATCCCTGTGATGACCTGTGCCAGCATCCCGCATTACAGGCTGTGCCAGCATCCTCCCATGATAGGCTGGGCCAGTGTCACCCCGCGACGGGCTGTGGCAGCGTCGCCCCCACAAGTTGTGCCAGCATCGACCCAAGATGGGCTGTGCCAGCATCACCAGTGAAGGGCTCTGCCAGCGTCTCCCTGTGACAGGCTATGCCAGCGTCCACCATGACAGGCAGTGGCAGTGTCCCCCTGTGATGGGCTGTGTGAGTGTCCCCCCCATGACAGACTGTACCAGAATCCACCATGATGGGCTGTGGCAGCATACCCCCCACAATGGGTTGTGCCAGCATCCCCCATGGTAGTCTGTGCCAACATTCTCCTGTGACAGGCTGTGCCAGCATCCCCCCGTGACAGGATGGGCCAGTGTCACCCGCAACGGGCTGGGCCAACATCCCCCCATGACGGGCTGTGCATCCTCCTATGTGACAGGCAGTGCCAGTGTCCCCCCATGATGGGCTGTGCCAGCGTCCCCCTGTGAAAGGTTGGGTCAGCAATCCCCAAGACAGGATATGCCAGTGTTCCCCCCACCCCCGCCCTGATGGGCTGTCCCAGCGTACCCCTGTGATGGGCTGTGCCAGCGTTGCCCCGTGACAGGCTGGGCCAGTGTCATCCCGCGACAGGCTGGGCCAGCGTCCTCCCATGACAGCCTGTGCCAGCGTCCCCCTGTGACAGGCTGTGTGTGTGTCCCCTGGCCTGCGTCATGGAGTCACCGGGGCAATGCTCTGGAACTACTCCCTATGAAGCCAGTCAGGACTCTGGGGGAGCCTCCTCTCTCTGAGCACACTGTCTTCAAGGCAAGAAGCTTACACAGCTTTGACCTTCCTGGGTCTGGCTTCGGAGCATTCAGCATCCCTTTCCACACCGTGCGCTTCCCACAGTGAGTCTGCACAGGCGAGGCTCCTGCAGAAGCCAGAGGGCCCTACACCCCAACTCCGCAGTCAGATGTGACTCTCAGCTAGCTGGTAAAACAGAAGGGTTATTAGTTGACAGGAACACAGTGTAGGGCAGAACTTGTTAGCACAGAAATCAATGACTTTCAGCCAAATCCATCTTGGGGGGAAGAGAGCCCAGAGCCAGGGCTCTGGCCGTCCTCTGTGCCCCAAGCCAGCAGAGACTGACTCGCTTCCAGCTGCCTGGCTCCTGCCTTGCCCATTGCTCCTCCTCCGGCCTTTGTCTCGCTGCCCCCCTCCTGGGTCTTAGGTTACAAAGGGGTTGCCATAGCATCCATGCAGGCAGCTGGAGCAACCCCCACAAAAGTCACACAAGCTTATTCCCACCACCTAGACATTGGTGCAATACAAAGGAAACTGAGGCACACACAGCATTCGTGCAAAACAGTAAGACTCTCATACAACATAACAAGGCAAAATCTCCACTTTGTCACAGCCTGTGCCAGCATCCCCCCACGGTAGGCTGTGCCAGCGTCCCTGTGACAGGCTGTGCCAGCATCCCCCCATGATAGGCTGTGCCAGCATCCCTCATTATGGCCTGTGCCAGCGTCCCCCCATGACAGGCTGTGCCAACATCCTCCCGTCATGGGCTGTGCTAGCATCTCCCATGATGGGCTGTGCCAGCATCCACTCATAACAGGCTGTGCCAGTGTCCCCTGGGACAGGGTCACCACGCTGTGACGTTATTGACATGAACTATGAATGTATAGATCATTGTCGCAACCACGGTCCTATAGTTGCACCAAATCTTGTACAAAGGAGGTCAAATTAGATATCTATAGAAAGGCTGTAATTTGCTGTTTATGATTATGCTGTCTGTATGTGTGTATCATTTTTGTATTTGAAGTTATGAATATTGGCTATGTACTTGTATCTCAATGTGTTTGATTCTAAGTAGCCTCAGTGAAGCATTTGGTCAGCTTCTTGAGAAAGGACTATTCTCAGTAAGTGCCCAATCAAGAAACACTTAACTGACAATGGACTTTGGGAGACACCAATCCACATCTGAGCTTTCCTGGGAACGTTCAAACTAACATATAAACAATGGGGTCAGCCTGCAAAAAGCTGAATCATTCATGGACATGCAACTTGCTCAGGTGGCTACAAACTCCATCTTGTTGCTGTGATTTTGCACAGAAGAACAAAGGGATTTCCGCCCACAAGACAGAGAATATAAAAGGCCCTGGAAGCCTCTCCATTTTGTCTTCAGCTGGGTCAAGAGATGGCCTCTCCACCCCAAAGAGATGCCTGAAAGAAACTGAGACAAAGGGCTAACTATCGGGGTGTGAGTGATTGCTGGACCCAGGCCATAATCCACAGTGTTAGTCTGAAAAGGACTGGGCCCAGACTAGGAAGGAGTCTAGTCTGTGAAAGAAGCTTATTGGGACATCTCTGAGGGTGAGATTTATCTGTATTCAGTTTCTTAATGTATTAGGCTTAGACTTGCGGGTTTTATTTTATTTTGCTTGGTAACTTACTTTGTTCTGTCTGTTATTACTTGGAACTATTTAAATCCTACTTTTTATACTTAATAAAATCACTTTTGCTTATTAATTAACCCACAGTAAGTGATTAATACCTGGGGGAGTGAACAGCTGCGCATATCTTTCTATCAGTGTTATAGAGGGTGGACAATTTATGAGTTTACCCTGTGTAAGTTTTATACAGAGTAAAATGGATTAATTTGAGGTTTGGATCCCATTGGGAGCTGGGTGTCTGGGTGCTAGAGACAGGAGCACTTGCTAAGCCATTTTCAGTTAAGTCTGCAGCTTTGGGGGTGTGGGTCAGACCCTGGGTCTGTGTTGCAGCAGATTAGCTTATCTGGCTCAACAAGACAGGGTTCAGGAGGCCCAAACTGGCAGAGAAAACGGGCTCAGAGGTAGTCTCATCACATCAGGTGACAGTCCCAAGGGGGGGTCTCTGTGACCTAACCCGTCACACCTGTGACAGGCTGGGCCAGCATCCCCCCATGATGGGCTTTGTGAGCATCACTGTCACAGGCTGTGCCAGCATCCCCTGTGATGCTCTGTGCCAGCTTCCCCCTATGACAGCATGTGCCAGCATCCCCCCGTGACAGGTTGAGCTGGCAATCCCTCCATAACGGGCTGTATCAGCATCCCCTGTGACAGGTTGGGACAGAGTCACCCCATGATGGGCTGGGCCAGCATCCTCCCATGATGGGCTCTGCCAGCATCCCCCTGTGACAGCTGTGATAGCATCACCAATGAAGGGCTGTGACAGCATCCCCTGTGACAGGCTGGGACAGTATCATTCCATGATGGGCTGGGCCAGCATCCCCACACGATGGGCTGTGCCAGCATCCCCCCATGACAGACTGGGCCAGCATCCCCCCATGACAGGCTGGGCCAGCGTCCCCTCGTGATGTGCTGTGCTAGCATTCCCGTGATGGGCTGTGTCAGAGTATCTCCGTGACAGGCGCTGCCAGTGTCCACAATGACAGGCTGTGCCAGCATCCCCCCACAACGGGTTGTGTCAGCATCCCCCATTACAGGCTGTGCCAATGTCCTCCCATGATGGCCTGTGCCAGCATCCCCCCGTAACAGGCTGTGCCAATATTCCCCCATGATGGGCTGTGCCAGCGTCCCTGTCACAGGCTGTGCCAGCGTCCCCCATGGCAGGCTGTGCCAGCGTCTCCCATGACAGGCTGTGCCAGCATCCCTGTGATGTGCTGGGCCAGCATCCCCCCATGACAGGCTGTGCCAGTGTGCTCCCATTACAAGCTGTGACAGCATCCCCCATGATGCCCTGTGCCAGTGTCCACCATGACAGGCTGTGCCAGTGTCCCTGTGACGGGATGGGCCAGCATCCCCCCATGATGGGCTGTGCCAACGTTCCTGTCACATGCTGTGCCAGTGTCCCCCGTGACGCCCTGTGCCAGCATCCCCCATGATGGCCTGTGCCAGCGTCCACCATGACAGGCTGGGCCAGTATCCCCCCATGACAGGGTGTGCCAGCATCCTTGTGACAGGCTGTGCCAGCATTCCTGTGATGGGCTGTGCCAGCGTTCCCCCATAACGGGCTGTGCCAATGTCCCTGTGATGGGCTGTGCCAGCATCCCCCCATGACAGGGTGTGCCAGCGTCCTCCATTATGGACAGGCTCTGCGTCTATGTGCACATGCGCACAGCACTGCCCTTGGCTGGCTGGAATGTCATAATGGCTCCAGCAGCTGCCATCGTTTCGCCCTCTAATGATGGAAGGGGAATAAGCCTTGAAAACCGCTGCAGTTACTAGATGCTTTCCTCTCTGCCCACACGGACACCCTCTCCTCTGAGTCCCAATCCTCTGGCTCCTCGATAATGCCCTCCCCTGCCCTCTGGCTCCTTGGTAATGGCACTTCCCTCTCCTCCCCTCTGGCTTTGAGGCCTGCAGCCTCGTCCCTCTCAAGTTCATTCCTGATGCGGCTGCTAAGATCAGCTGCTCAGACTATGCTCAGACTCTGCCACCACCCCACACTCCAGTGGTTCCCCATCTTCCGCTGCATCAGACGCAAAGTCCTTCCTGGCAACCTCCCGCCCTCCCCATCCCCCCACTTGCTCCTCGCCAGGCTAGCGCCTGCCTTCGCTCTGCCAGTGACACCAGCCTCCATGTTCTCTCTTTGGCCACCCCGCTTGTAGCCAGAGTCACCCCCTGTCATAACTATAAAGGGAAGGGTAACAGCCCTCCTGTGTACAATACTATAATCCCTCCTGGCCAGAGACACCAAAATCCTTTTACCTATAAAGGGTTAAGAAGCTCAGGTAACCTGGCTGACACCTGACCCAAAGGATCAATAAGGGGACAAAATACTTTCAAATCTTGATGGGGGAAGTCTTTTGTTTGTGCTCTTTGTTTTGGGGAGAGTTCGCTCTTGGGACTGAGAGGGACCAGACATCAATCCATGCTCTCCAAATCTTTCTGAACAAGTCTCTCATATTTCAGACTTGTAAGTAAACAGCCAGGCAAGGCGTGTTAGTTTTATCTTTGTTTTCTCAACTTGTAAATGTACCTTTTGCTAGGGTGTTTACCTCTGTTTGCTGTAACTTTGAACCTAAGGCTAGATGGGGTCCTCTGGGCTCTTTAAGTTTGATTACCCTGTAAAGTTATTTTCCATCCTGATTTTACAGAGATGATTTTTACCTTTTTCTTTAATTAAAAGCTTTCTTTTTAAGAACCTGATTGATTTTTCCTTGTTTTAAGATCCAAGGGATTGGATCGGTGTTCAACAGGAAATTGGTGAAGAAGTCTCTCAAGGCTACCCAGGGAAGGGAATTAGCACATTGGGAGTGGTGGCAGCAAAAGCAGATCTAAGCTGGTAGAGAAGCCTAGAGGTTTTCATGCAGATCCCTACATCTGTACCCTAAAGTTCAGAGTGGGGAAGGAACCTTGACACCCCCATATCCACCTGCGACACCCTTCTCCCAAACTCATGGCGGGTGGCGAGGTGCGCGCACTGATTGGCTCAGCTATGCCATGTAGTACCCCCTTGCCCACACCCACCTCTAACCTCTCTGCCTCATCTCTGCCTCATCTGCCCATTCCCCCTTGTCTTTGGGACAGGGCCTGTCTTTGGACTCTTGGTTTGTACAGCGCCTAGCACAATGGGGCCCAACCCCACAGAGGCCTTCAGTGTTAGTACAATAGCCATGTTAATGAGCACAGCAGTTAGCTCCAGTGCCTTCGGAGCAGGAAGAGCCACGTTATCTGTCCTTAGCGCAGCATGGTGGGAGCTAGTTTGGGCTTGGCCATGGACTGTGTTAGACACCTGGGGTCTGCGGCACCCTCCCAGAGGGAGCTGGGGGATTCAGAGCTAGTTATTCAGGGGTATAGTTAAGAGACACTATCAGCCTGCGCACAGGAATAAGGAGGCATTTGACTAGGGCCGGCTCCAGGCGCCAGCTTACCAGGCACTGGCCACTTCGGAGAAGGGCGGCGTGTCCAGCTGTTCAGCGGCAATTCGGTGGATGGTCCCTCACTCCTGCTCGGAGCGAAGGACCTCCCGCTGAATTGCTGCCACAGATCACGATCGTGATCGCGGCTTTTTTTGTTGTTGTTTTTGTTTGGCTGCTTGGAGCGGCCAAAATCCTGGAGCCGGCCCTGCATTTGACCTTCTCCATTTGAAACACAGCTGCTAGGCATTAGGGGCTGTCTGTGGGTTATTTTTTGGTCTATCCTAAGGTAGCTGCTGCTGGAGCCAAGATCCTAGACGTGTCGGCTCAGCCATCTGGCCGGTCCTATGACTGGCACATGGACTCAGAAGGGGAATTCCCCCTCCATTTGCTCACGGCTGGGAAGTTCTGCTCCCAGCCACCTCTCATAGCCCCAGTCGGGCTGCAGGGGCGTAAGGCAGCAGCATGGAATTTGGCCCTCTGTGTACGGATAGGCAGCCTCCCACTGCACAATGACTCCAGCTGTGGTGTGAACCGGCTGTACGGGGAGAGGGAAGCACAGCAGCAGTCAGTGAGCAGTGCCAGTCTGGCTGTGAGGGGAGAGCTCTGGGCTGGAAACATCCACATTCGGGCCCAGACTTACAGGGGTGGGTGTGTCAAATGTGAGTGAAAATCTGTGTGCACAGTGACAACCCCCCTTTCCATTTCCATGGACAGATCTAAAACTCCTGCAGGCCATCCATGGGTGCTCCACATCTGGGAATGGCACTGATGTTTTCTGAGCTATACACATATGTGCTGGGATTTTCTGGTGACCGTGGTGGGATGAGAGTGCTGCCTCAGAATGCCCTGTATAACAATGTGGTGGGGGCTCCACCCCACACAAGGCCTGAGGGGGTTAAGGGGACCAGGTGGGCCAATTAACTGCATAGGCTGCACCTGGAAGAGGAGCCAGGGAGCAGTGAGGACTAATTTGAGAGGAGGTTCAGCTGGGCAGGAACAAGATGCATCTGTATAAAGCCCAGCAACTGCAAGCAGAAGGTGGCTGCAGAGAGAGGCTGCAGTCACTCAGGGGGAGAGATGGCCTGGCAGGCAGGCAGGCAGGCAGGCAGGCTGTAGTAGTAGTAGTAGTAGTAGTAGTAGTAGTAGTAGTAGTAGTAGTAGTAGTTGTTGTTGTTGTTGTATAGAATTACAGAAGATTAGGGTTGGAAGACACCTCAGGAGGTCATCTAGTCCAACCCCCCTGCTCAAAGCAGGACCAACACCAGCTAAATCATCCCAGCCAGGGCTTTGTCAAGCTGGGCCTTAAAAACCTATAAGGATGGAGATTCCACCACCTTCCTAGGTTACCCATTCCAGTGCTTCACCACCCTCCTAGTGAAATAGTGTTTCCTAATATCCAACCTAAACCTCCCCCACTGCAACTTGAGACCATTGCTCCTTGTTCTGTCATCTGCCACTACTGAGAACAGCCAAACTCCATTCTCTTTGGAACCCCCCCCCCTTTCAGGTAGTTGAAGGCTGCTATCAAATCCTCCCTCACTCGTCTCTTCTGCAGACTAAATAAGCCCAATTCCCTCAGCCTCTCCTTGTAAGTCATGTGCCCCAGCCCCCTAATAATTTTTGTTGCCCTCCACTGAACTCTCTCCAATTTGTCCACATCTCTTCTGTAGTGGGGGGACCAAAACTGGACGCAGTACTCCAGGTGTGGCCTCACCAGTGTTGAATAGAGGAGAATAATCACTTCCCTCGATCTGCTGGCAATGCTCCTACTAATACAGCCCAATATGCCGTTAGCCTTCTTGGCAACGAGGGCACACTGCTGACTCATATCCAGCTTCTTGTCCACTGTAATCCCCAGGTCCTTTTCTGCAGAACTGCTGTTTAGCCAGTCGGTCCCCAGCCTGTAGCAGTGCATGGGATTCTTCCATCCTAAGTGCAGGACTCTGCACTTGTCCTTGTTGAACCTCATCAGATTTCTTTTGGCCCAATCCTCCAATTTGTCTAGGTCACTCTGGACCCTATCCCTACCCTCCAGCATATCTACCTCTCCCCACAGCTTAGTGTCATCTGCAAACTTGCGGAGGGTGCAATTAATCCCATCATCCAGATCATTAATAAAGATGTTGAACAAAACTGGCCCCAGGACCGACCCCTGGGGCACTCCACTTGATACTGGCTGCCAAGTAGACTTTGAGCCATTGATCACTACCCATTGAGCCTGACAATCTAGCCAGCGTTCTATCCATCTTATAGTGAATTCATCCAATCCATACTTTTTTAACTTGCTGGCAAGAATACTGTGGGAGACCGTATCAAAAGCTTTGCTAAAGTCAAGATATATCACATCCACCGCTTTTCCCATATCCACAGAGCCAGTTATCTCATCATAGACGGCAATCAAGTTGGTCAGGCATGACTTGCCCTGGGTGAATCCATGTTGACTATTCCTGATCACCTTCCTCTCCTCCAAGTGCTTCAGAATGGATTCTTTGAGGACCTGCTCCATAATTTTTCCAGGGACTGAGGTGAGACTGACTAGTCTGTAGTTCCACGGATTCTCCTCCTTCCCTTTTTAAAGGATGGGCACTATATTTGCCTTTTTTCAGTCATCTGGGTCCTCCCCCGATTATCATGAGTTTTCAAAGATAATGGCCACTGGCTCTGCAATCACGTCAGCCAACTCCCTCAGTACCCTCAGACGCATTAGATCCAGGCCCATGGACTTGTGCATGTCCAGCTTTTCTAAATAATCCTTAACCTGTTCTTTCACCACAGAGGGCTGCTCACCTCCTCCCCATACTGTGTTGCCCAGTGCAGCAGTCTGGGAGCTAACTTTGTCTGTGAAAACCGAGGCAAAAAAAGCATTGAGTACTTCAGCTTTTTCCACATCATCTCTCACTACATTGCCTCCCCCATTCAGTAAAAGTCCCGCACTTTCCCCGACCTTCTTCTTGTTGCTAATATGCCTGTAGAAACCCTTCTTGTTACTCTTCACATCCCTTGCTAGCTGCAACTCCAATTGTGCTATGGCCTTCCTGACTACAGCACTGCATGCTCAAGCAATATTTTTATACTTCTCTCTAGGCATCTGTCCAAGTCTCTACTTCTTCTAAGCTTCATTTTTATGTTTAAGCTAACTGAAGATTTCTCTGTTAAGCCAAGCTGGTCGCCTGCCATATTTGCTATTCTTTCAGCACATTGGGATGGTTTGTTTCTGCACCCTCAATAAGGCTTCTTAAAATACAGCCAACTCTCCTGGGCTCCTTTCCCCCTTCATTTTAGCCTCCCAGGGGATCCTGCCCGTCAGTTCCCTAAGGGAGTCAAAATTTGCTTTTCTGAGGTCCAGGGTCCGTATTCTGCTGCTCTCCTTTCTTCCTCTTGTCAGGATCCTGAAGTTGACCATCTCATGGTCACTGCTGCCCAAGTTGCCACCTACTTCTACTTCCCCTACCAATTCTTCCCTGTTTGTGAGCAGCAGGTCAAGAGGAGCACGGCCCCTAGTTGGTTCCTCCAGCACTTGCACCAGGAAGTTGTCCCCAACACTCTCCAAAAACTTCTTTGATTTGTCTGTGCACTGCTGTATTGCTCTCCCAGCAGATGTCAGGGTGATTGAAGTCCCCCATGAGAACCAGGGCCTGTGATCTGAAAACTTTTGTTAGTTGTCCAAAGAAAGCCTTGTCTACCTTATCCTCCTGGTCTGGTGTTTCTATAGTAGACTCCCACCATGACATCACCCTTGTTGCTCTCGTCTCTGATCTCAACCCAAAGACTCTCAACAGGCTTTTCTCCAGTTTCATACTGGAGCTCTGGGCAGCCATACTGCTCTCTTACATACAGTGCAACTCATCCACCTTTTCTCCCCTGCCTGTCCTTCCTGAACAGTTTATACCCACCCATGACAGTGCTCCAGTCATGTGAGTTACCCCACCATGTCTCTGTTATTTTCAATCACATCATAGTTCTATGACTGTGCCAGGACTTCCAATTCTTCCTGTTTGTTTTCCAGGCTTCTTGCGTTTGTGTACAGGCACCTAAGATAGCTAGCTGATTGCCCTACTTTCTCCATATGAATCAGGAGGCCTCCCCTGTTGCACCCTCCTCCTTGTGTTTCCTCCCAGTATTCCAGCTCCTCACTTACCTCAGGGCTTAGGTCACCATCCCCCAGTGAAACTAGTTTAAAGCCCTCCTCACTAGGTTAGCAAGCCTGCCTGCAAAGATGCTTTTCCCTCTCTTCATTAGGTGGATCCCATCTCTTCCTAAGTTTGTCCTGGACTCCAGTGCTAACCTAGTGCAGCCCCTGGCAGGAGACCCTGGCTGGTTTCTTGCACCCACCTGGAAGGCACTGCTGCTCTCCCAGTGAATGGTGTGCTAGCTAAGCCTCCCATTCCCACCCGCACAAGCTGCTGACTGAGTGGTCTCTCCACTAATTCCATAAACTAATCACGGCTGAAGCACTGAGTACGCGCTTGATGCAGAGAGAGCCTGGGAAATCGGAGACTGCAAAAAGGTTAATTATTCTGGAATTGATTAATTTATGACCTCAACAAATCTCTGTTTTTTTGCAAGCAAGATGTTTTTCGGAGAGCTGCTACAAATGGCATATGGCTTCTTTAAACCCAGCTCTGGTCCCAGCTTGGACAGGTTACAGGCCAGGATACCACTAGGAAAGCAAATCCACAATTAGTTTGTGAAGTTTCGCCTCTAGGCATATGGATGCAGCCCAAGCAATGAATGGTATTTGCTGGCATCTGTTCCATCCCCAGCTGCCCAGGTCTCTCTCCAGCTCACACAACTGCTAAGAGAGACCTTCCCGTCTCAACCGCAGTCCCTGGGGGTGATTGTGGGCTGAGTGCAACCCAGTCAGAGCTGGCCCACAACATTTTGGCACCTGAGACAGGGAGCTCAAATGATGCCCCCATCCCCTTTGCTTGGGCCAAAACTTTGAAAGGTCTCAATTCTGCCTTCTTCCTGTTCTACTCCTTGCATGGTACTGCTCTGCCACCTACCCCAATAAAGGAGAACTAACAACTTAAAATGCCTTTTCCAAAATTTTAAGTAACACTTAACTTTCAAACGCCTGAACAGCAAATGTCACTTTTCTTGTCTGCATAGTAAACACTGGCATTTTTATCGTTTCAATAATCAAAGTGGTGCTTTCCGTGCATTCTTGGTTGCAAAGATTTGAACTGCTTCCTGCTGAAGGTCCACAGTCTCAGCCAGCTCATGCTCTATTGAGATGATTGCAAGGCCGACCAGCCTCTTCTGTGTCATTGTGGAGCATAGATGTTTTTATTAACTCCAGCTTGGAGAAGCTGCGTTCTCCACAGGCAACTGTTACAGGAAGTGTTAGAAGTATGCGCAGAGCAACAAAAGCATTTGGAAAGAGGGTGGTCATCATATTTGTGCACATATATTCCAGAACAGCCTTTGGAGTTGATCCTGCTGAAATGTATCTTGAAAGGGCTTTCAGTTCATCATCTAAATCACTTGCATCAATATTGTGCATGTCATCATGTGTCAACACTGTCTCTAGTGCCCTGCATTGCTGGTGTAGGTCTTCTTCAGGTATAGTGAGGAGTTTTGGAATATCATACAACATCCCAAATATACCGCTTGGTTCCTTGAGCTGCATGAAACATTCTTCAACTGACTGTATTGCACAATCTAGCACCTGGTTAAAGAATTCAACTTCGAATTGTTGTTTGGGGACTCTTATGGGATTATCCCGTGCCTCATAATCAAAATGTCTTCTTCTTCGGTGACTCTTGTATTCTTGAATGGGTGGGAAAATAGCTTCAGTGTGAAGTTCTTCTGCCAACAACTGTGCACTCTTCAGAATGTTTTGAAATCCCCCATTTGACCGGTAAGACTGTAGATATGACTTTGCATTGTCCAGTTGTTCCATTGCTCCAGATATATCAAGGTCAACACCTTGGAGTCTCTTGCTTACAACATTTATTTCAAACAGTATGTCATGCCACAACACTAAGCCACACAGAAATTTGAAGTTATGTATATTTCTGGTAATTTCATTTCCCTCTGCTGCTCTTCTCCCACGAACAGTTCCTGTCATAGGATTATCCTCCATAATGGCAACTATGACATCATCTATCTTCCCAATTTGGTGTTTGATAGGCTTTATTGCCTTCACTCGACTTTCCCATCTTGTGGCACTCAGTGCGTTCAGTGTCAGAGAGGATGTTCCCAGATGTTGCTTCAAAATTTGTCATCGATGAGTTGATGCAGAGAAAAATACATAGATGCTTTGAATTACATTAAAAAATTCAGCAGCCTCACTAGAAGCTGATGCTGCATCGCTGACAGGGCCAGCTCCAGGCACCAGCTTGTCAAGCAGGTACTTGGGGCGGCCACTCTGGAGAGGGGCGGCAATTTGGCGGACGGTCCCTCACTCCAGCTGGCAGTGCTAGGTTTTGGGTAGCAAGCATTCTCACAATGGCAATGAGCCTTTTCAGAACATTTTGCCAGTAAAGAGACTCTGATGCAATCTTCTCTTGATGCTGATCATCTATGGTGGCCTTTAACCTTAGTCTCATCTCAAGCTCTTTCCACCTATGGAATGCTCTCTGGTGATTTGCTGCCTTCTCATGGCATGCCAGATTTCTAGCCAAATTTTTCCAGTCCTTTGTTCCTGTAGAACCCAATGTGGCTGGAACATTAGACTGGAAGAGTTTGCAACAAAAACAGTATGCAGCATTCTGGGTTTTTCAGTACATAAGCCATGGCCTCTCCACTTTTTCACCATTGGGGATTTCACGCCAGTAATGTGTTGGATGGAAACTTCTATTTTCATTGTCTTTGGGGAACATGAAGTTTTTCACTTGCTGTGGCCCATGCAGTACAAGGAAGTCCCTCAGGCTACTGCTCAAGTGGGTCCATGGTCCTGGATCATCTAGACTTAAGGAACTAAACTCAGCAGCAGCTGTTTCTTGCACCTCCTCCACACTCTTCTTTGATCTACACTTTTCTTACACCCATTTGAGATGGAGATATGGATGCTGCAGTAGCTGCCAGGTCACCTGAACTCTGACTAACTGGAAGATCAGGCATCTCCTCACCACTCACATCCTCACTGGGGCCGGAAGGGTCACCGTGAACACGTGTGTCTATGTATCTCAGGAGAGCTCCTTCCTGCTTAGATAGAAAAGCTTCCTTTGCTTTCTTTCTTTTTTTGAATGCTGCCCCAGAGGGGCATTTTCTTCTTTCACTCATGACTTTTGTTCTGTGCCAGCTATAGTGGCTCTCAACACTCAATTGAAGGGGTCAAATAAGCAGGTTGGTAGCAGGGCCTGAGTGAGGGAAGATATCAGTGTCTTAAGGGCCTAACTGGCTCCTACTACTTCAGTTGACTGCCTGGTCTCCTCAAGTGGGTTCAGGGAAGCAGCAGGAAACAGGAAGCTCCCTGAGAAGCTGGTGTTAATCAGTCCAGGCTCCTGAGGGTGCTAGAGAGGTAGATAAGAGGCTCCTCCTCCTCTCTCTCCCTGCAGCTCCTGCTGCTTTCTGTTATTCCCTCTCACCTTTTCTCCTGCCTGCCTCTTATGTCTCTTGTGCCCTCCTTCCTCTAGCACAGCACTCCACCATCTCTGTGCATCTAGAGCAGAGAGAATACATATGCACCAGCAGCAGACACAATTTTCTACACTGTGGGTCCTAGTGTCGCCCCCCCACAGTCTGGCACCTGAGGCAGTCGCCTCAGTTCATCACGTGGTAAGGCCAGCCCTGGACCCAGCACCTGTTCCCTGCCAGAGGGAGAGCTTCCCAGCTCTGAGTCAGCCCATGCAGCTTGCTATCAGCCCTGGGCTCCTGCTGCAGTGTGACTCCCTTTGGTGGATTGCAAGCCTGGGACGAGGCCCTCATCCTTCCTGACCCCTCTTAGGACCCCAGTGGAAATGAGCTGGCGGAGTGACCACTGGGGGCCGCTTTGCCAGAGCAAGCCCAGTACAGTGCTGCACACCTGGCTGCTTCGGAGAGCTGGGGAGGTCCAGGAGGCCTGGAATAGCTGGGTGTGAGTGCATTGGTCAGGGGACATCGACAGAATGGTGCAGATCAAGGGGTGGGAGAGCGGGCGGTGGTGGGCCAGGACAGAGGGGCACTGGTGGGGGTTGGGGGACCCCGGGCTGGAAAAGCAGGGGACTGTGGGCCAGGACTGAGGGTCACTGGCAGGGCTGGGCGAGGGGTGGGGACCCAAGGGGCAGTGGGCCAGGACTGAGGCACATTTACCCCCTCCCACCATATAACGGCCCCCGCTTGCCTTGGGACGCTGAGTTAAACCCTTCCTGGGGCTCGTCCATGAGGAAAGCTGCACCCCTGGTTGCATGGCCCTAACCCTGCCTAGAAGGAACAGTGACATCCAGAGCCGCTGTCAAGCTCACTTTGATGTGAGTGCATCATCGACATCCCAGCAGTGTCCCACCCCTCACCACAGCATGCTCAGCTGCCCAGTCCTGACCAGTCTGCCCCCAGCTCTGCCGAACCCAGCAGAGAGTGAACTAGGAGGCCCCATGCTGGGGCCCAACAGGGGTGCTGGAGTGGGGGGTGAAGCTGGTTCAGAGGGAAGGGCAGGTGGGGGGATCAGTGGACATAGTGTCACAGGCCCAAGGATTCCCTCCCTCAGGGGGTCCCATGGGAAGACAGATCAGCATTGTATGTTGCTATTGTGGTTGTAAGCATTGCCAGGCATTTTGTGGGGGGGGAAGAGAAGGTCAAAGGTGTAAATGTAGAATGGAAGATTCCTTTACAGGTAGCAAGAGGCCAAGAGGGGGAAAAAAGGAAGAGAGCAGAGAACGGGTTAACTTAGCACTGTAGCTAGCTAGCTTAGTCCGACGATAAGATGCTACTCTGGCTCCAGTCCAAGGTCACAGAAATTTGCAGTGGCGTTTATTTTTTCCTCAGCCACAGACAGCCATGAGAAAAGAAAAAGTACAGTGAACCAGGGCTGCAGAGATGGAAAACACAGGCGAGACGATGCGGGGGGAAGGGGAGGGGGCAAAGCAGAGCTGTGAGTCCCTGGAGCTGGTGTCTTTTGGGGAAAGCTGAAAAGGCCACAGAATGCCAGTTTGGACTGGTACAAAGAGCACCAGGAACAGAGGGCCCTGGACAACCCCCCCCCCCAAAAAAACCCCAGGACTTAAAAACCCTCCCAAGAGCCAAAGCAAGTCGGAGATTACAGCGGACCCCGGACAACCTGGGCCCAGGACAGAACTCCCGTCCACCCTACCCCCGCTTCTTCTTATGTTACACCCAGGCTTGGCCAGCCGTGGGTAAAGCGTGTGTTAGTATGAAAGTGGGTTAGGGCTTGGGACATTAATGCTTTCTTCCTTCCTCTGAGTGACGTGGGAAGCACCCATCACTGTCCACTGTTATTTTATTATTTTATTAATAAAGCTTTAAAATTTAAACCCTTGGTGTGTTTCATCATCTCCTCCCCAATCGATCCTCTGGCCTCAGCTTGATCACCTGACGCCTCAGGCAGATTGGTAACTGAAATCTGTCACAGTAGTTCAGCCATAGGCAGTGGCCAGAGGGGCTGTGTTCCCTTCTCCGCTCACTCAGGCTGCAGGGAAATGGGGCAGAAGGCAGGTCCTCAGCAAAGGGAGCAGGCCCTTGACCGACCCAGACTGGAAGCTCTCTGGGTCAGGGATTGTCTGCCCAACGGCCTCCTGCTCCCTGATTGGGGCCTTACGGGCTGCCACAACACAAGTCCTCCTCCTCTGCCCCTCTCCCCTCCCCAGGGATCTGATCCTGCCCCTCCCCGCTGGCTGGGGTCTCTCAAGCAGGGAAGTTTTGTGCTGCCTCCAAACTAGCCCTTATTGTTAGTGTGAGTGTAGTTGGGGTCTCCCTGCACCACCCCCTCACACAGCGCAGCCTGGCTCCCAGGCAGCCTCAGCTCTGCCTTCCCCACAGGGGAAAAGTGCACGTTACCGCCTTGAAAGGGAGTGAAGGGCTCTCAGTGAACACAGGCAAAGAAGGACTGAGCCTGGGTCAGGAGAGAGCTAGATTGGTTCCTGTGACGGAGGTGACAGTATCCACAGGACACACCACACTCAAATGGCCATGAAACCCAGATGTGCCCCGTCTAGACCCCGCGATGGATCTAGACTCTCCCTTGGGACCCTCAGAGGCACAGCCTGGCCTCGGTGTGCTCCGTAGCAGAGACAATGATTGGGAACAGCCATTCACCAGATGACCTTAGGACCCCCTTCCACCTCAAGCAAAGGACCCAGCCAGAGGGCTCTGCTGATGCTGTCTTGCAGGAAAATGGTTGCAAAGCACATCTTGTGAGTTTACTTGGTAACTGCTGTGTCGCCAGTGGTCCCTTCTCCAGCAAGGACCCATTCTGGTTCTCTGTCCGTCTTGTTATAACACGCAGACTAATTGTGTTGGTCACAGCACAGATCCACTGTAGGGCATGAATCACTGAGCCACTCTCCCAGTGCATTTGCATGCATTTGTTTCTTGCATGTCCCAGGCAGCCACGCAGTGACACGGGATCCTACAGGCCAAGAAGGGCTGTGATATTGTGCTGAGGGTCTGAGCCAGCGCGTTCTGTTCCTGTCTTCCAATGAACTGTCTTTGTAAATTTCTCCAGAGCTTTGGGCCTTGGCTCCTGTATGTTCTGAATTTTTCATGACCCACAGAGTCAATTATGCTGGAATAATCCCACTCAGGGCACTGACTGCATTACAGTGAATTTGGGTGTAATTTGAACTCTCTGAACCAAATAAGTCAGAAGAAGAAAGAGGCAGGGGAGCGCGTATGGAAGAGAAATACAGACCAGCAACAAAAACACACACAAAGGAGGAAAAAATGGGCCCTGGCCCCCTGAACTGCTTGTGTCGGGAGATTCCAGGCAGGAGCCACAAACTACAGGTGGAAATGCTCTAGGAGGAAAGTAATTTGGGGGCTCTGTCTGTGTGGTACAGAGGCTGTGTGCAATGTCTGGGCTGGGGCAGAGTGACAGGTGGGCTGGAGCTGTGAGCCGCTCTCCCAGTTAGAGCACCAGCTGGGAAATATGGCAGGCCAGATACTCAGCTGGTTAAATGCAGGGAACCCCACTGAAATCAATACAACAATGCTGATTTGCACCAGTCTGGCCCAGGATCTGGCCCAGATGTGGGCTGGATCCACCCCTGCAATTCACACCGGTGAAGCGCGCTGTGCCCGTGTGGAGCAAACATCTCCGCTGCAACAATCGAGTGGCAGCTGACTCATGCATCTCCCGGTGCCACAGCCATGCCCACATTCCACCAGCACCGCCCACTTTGGGTGTCACTCAGGGCCTTCTGGTAGAGTGGCGATGGTGCCAGATTCCATAGATTCCCTGCATAGGGCCCAGAGTAAACTCAGCCCTGTGGCTGGAGTGTGCCCATGATAGTGCGAGATTCCCTAGCACAGAACCTGAAGGGAGTAGGAGCATTTCCTGGAGCCCTGCCTTTCTGTGAGCTGAGCAAGATGAACCTGCTTCGCTGAGTTATGTTCAGTTTCCAAATGTCCCCACTTTCAGGCCCAGACTGAGGTCATTCGTCATCTCCCTGAGATCACCCAGGACAAGCGAGTGATCAAACATCCATTGTGACCTACAGCCTCCCCCTCTATCCCAGCTTTGCCACCAGCTCTGAACTGAACCTTGATCTTTAGCTGAGCTCAGTGGGGAACTCACCCAAAGCTCTAACCATTTGGAGAGCATCAGTTCCCCCATGGGAAATTAATCACAAGCATGAGTCCAGCTCTGAGTAAACAGGCGTCAGCATCACAACCCACAGCCTTCACTGAGAAGCCAGACTGGGACAATAATGGAGATGAGCCAACATTTTCTGAGTGGGAAAATGTTGATATAAAACATAAAACATGTCCAGAATAAGTCCATACACATTTTTCATTCTTTTTTAATGAGGATAAAACACCCACAAAACATTTGTACAAATTTGCCATTTTTTGGAAAATTTTGTGTGCAAATTTTTGTATTTTTTTTAAATGAGAGAAAAAAGTCCAGTTTTCCCCCTGATTTCCCTCTTCCCCTATTTTTTCACAACCTCTGCCACTGGAAGTGGTGCGAGGAGTGCCAGGAGCTGGGAGTCCGGGTGCCGCAGATCAGGTCCGACGACAACACCATCGTCACCGCGACGGCCAGAGGCTTGCTGGAGAGGACTCTGAAGGCCACCATCCGCTCGCTGTACGTGGAAACCCTGAAGCGTAAACCAGACCAGGGTAAAGCCTTTGAGTTGACCAGCAAGTGGGATACCAGCAAGCACTTCCTTGCCGGGGACGGCTTCACCCGTTTCTCCGACTGGCGGTTCATCCACCGTGCCCGGCTCAACTGCGTCCCGCTCAATGGAGCCGTCCTCCACGGGAACTGAGACAAGCGTTGCAGGAAGTGCGGCTACCCCAACGAGACCCTGCCCCACATCCTGTGCAGCTGCAAACCCCACTCCAGAGCCTGGCAGCTGTGCCACAATGCCATCCAGAACCGCCTGGTGAAAGCCATCGCGCCATGCCTGGGGGAGATCTCCGTGAACTGCACCATCCCCGGTACTGACAGCCAGCTACGACCTGATGTGGTCGTCACCGACGAGGCCCAGAAAAAGATCATCCTCGTCGACGTCACGGTCTCCTTTGAGAACAGGACTCCGGCATTTTGCGAAGCCTGAGCTCGTAAGCTGGAAAAGTACGCCCCTCCCCGGCTGACACCCTGAGAGCGAAGGGCTATGAGGTGCAGATGGACGCCCTGATTGTCGGAGCCCTGGGCGCCTGGGACCCCTGCAACTAGCGTGTGCTGCAGACCTGCGGGATCGGTCGACGGTACGCACATCTCATGCAGTGCCTCATGGTCTCAAATGCCATCCGATGGTCCAGGTACATCTACATTGAGCACATCACCGGCCACCGACAGTACCAGGAGGCGTGAGCCAGAGTGACATCATTCTCCCACTACGAGAAAGGGACCAAGTGACCTTCTTCGTTGGATTATATGAACTGGAGCCATAAACTCCCTAAACATTAAATCTCACCAAATGAGGGTCAATCCATCCTCATCATCATATCCACTCATTATACTCCACACCCGAACATAGCCACTTTATGAACTTCATACCCTCATATCTCAATGTCTGTACTTTGACCCATCAACCTTTTACCCCCAATCGGGGATATTGCAGATTATGTATTCCTCATGCCACCTTATCTTAAACCAAACTTTGCACCCTCGATAATCTGTATGTTATTCCCGGATAACCAGAAATTTCTATGCTCAAACTCTGTTCACTAATTGTTTTTTTAACATCATCTTAATAAAATTTTTAAATACTCCTCATCCCATCCTCCTTTCTGGAGGTCTCCTTCCCAGAGTCTGTAGCTCAGCAGCGCATTCCCTTTCTTTGCTTCCTCCTGCCTTGTCTGGGATCGGTCTGTTTGCCAAGAATGGCCATAGGGTGTGGGCTGGAGTCACCTGGCATAAAATGGCTGCTTCGCAAGCAGAAGAACAAGGTCGTCAATTGTCCCTTTGGGTGCTGTTTTCTAAGCAAGCAGAAACAGCTGTTAGTAAGAATAGGTCAAGCTGATTGTTTATGGCTCTTAACGGGCCCATGGGAAAACAAATCCATAACTTCTTAACCATGGCATAAAATCCATAACTGTACATCACATTAAAGGGCCTCCCCCTGCTAATGCATTTATTAATTATCAGCTGCAATGCTGCAAAGCATGCGGTGCGAGCTCCGACTCAGCCCGGCATGGTGACTGGTCACCGCCATGACCCTAGCATGGCAAGGGTGAAAGGGCTCTGAGCACAGCCAGCCCTCGTGGTGGAAGAGACAGGCACTGGAGAACCTCAGGCGAAGGGCTTTGTATCCACGGCCTCTGTGTCCCATCAGTGGCACCCCCAGAATGCATAGGCAGCTGCTGTTATTGCTGCTGGATCTGCAGAGCTCTGGGCACTGAGCCCCCTGCCCCCAAAATCTACATTTGAGAAACACTGCTGGGGGTGGGGGTTCTACCTAGGTAGACTGGCCCCTGCTCAGCTTTCCCCCTCCTTGCCCAGGTGCCCGAGGTCTGGGGCATATGAATTTGGGAGCGTCGGGCTACACAAGCAGGGTCTTTTGCAGGCTGAAAAAAATCTAGTAAAATAAAAGCAATTCAATTCAATACATTCAAAACCAGGGGTTCTCAAACTGGGGGTCGGGACCCCTCAGGGGGTCACGAGGTTATTACATGGGGGGTCACGAGCTGTCAACCTCCACCCCAAACCCCGTTTTGCCTCCAGCATTTATAATGGTGTTAAATATATAAAAAGTGATTTTAATTTATAAGGGGGGTCGCACTCAGAGACTTGCTGTGTGAAAGGGGTCACCAGTAATAAAGTTTGAGAGCCGCTGTTCAAAACTGATAGCAAAAGCCAAGCCAAGCAACTCCCGAGCATTCAAATTCAATACAGTAGAAATCCAGTCCAATGCCTGCAAGCCATCCAGTGCTGGGCATTGCAGAAATCCCATTCTAACATTATTGGAGGCAGGTTTGCTAGTCCAAGACATAATATTTTGCTAGTACACAACAATTGCCTTGCATTAGATTCAGGAAAGAGGTAGACACTGCTGTTGGCTCAGAGGGCTTGCCTGGGATTGACCCATGGAACTAGTCGGCAACCACTGCTCTCCTGCACTTGTAGAGCTTCTGGTTCAGCCTGGCCTGGATCTGCCTTTGTCAGCTGGTGAAGTTTTCAGGCCAGTGTTATTTGATCTTGGCTTGCACATTTCTAGGAAGAGCAGCTTGTCTCTAGCCATAGTCCAGCGCCTGACCACGCCACTCTGCAATGGGCACTGGGTGACCTCTGCAGGCTAGCGAGAGGCACCCTTTGAGCCTCTCCCTGGAGCAGTCAGCGCCTGGCCTCTGGGCACTTGCGGTATTCCCCAAAGGAACGGTGACCCCAGCTAACCAGTTACACCGCAGCTCCCCACCCTGCTGAATGCCCTGCACTTCAGATGTTTTATATTGTGAACACTCCGATGTTTGTTTCCCAGAGAACAGAGCCTTGAGCGGTACAAGAGAAGTACTGGACACAAATGTTTACATGGAAATCCTCAGAAGTTTTCTGGAGCCTAGACTTACCTCACAAGGTACTGGGTTGGCTAAGGACGTGTAGCTCACCCAAAGTCTGTGCAGTGTTTTTCAGCCAGGCTGGCTGGGACCCGCTTTTTGTAAGACAGACCCCTCTGGTAGTTCATCTCCTTGGTGAAGGATCCTGGGTGTACCTCAGACCCCCCAGCTGTACCCCCCAAATCCATTGTCTAGTACTGACAATCCCTCCCTGCTGGCTTTGTTGTTTCCTGCAGCTTTCATCTCTTGTGATTTCACAATCTCTTCATTAGCATCAGGCTCAGTTATGCAGACAGGCTTCTGCTGGGATACATCCAGTGCCCAGTACACACGTGACCAAACCAAGAGAGGCAGGCATCTGAACAGAACTCGGTCCAGGCACATCCCTGCAGTGAACCTGCCTCTAACTTCAAGGCTTTAAGAACATAATTTCCAGCCTAGATACGTAACTTCATAAGCATTACGTGTGCAGACATGTTGCAGTGATCCTTGTCAGGGTTCCGTCCCCACTCTGAACTCTGGGGTACAGATGTGGGGACCCGCATGAAAGACCCCTTACGTTTATTTTTACCAGCTTAGGTTAAAAACTTCCCCAAGGCACAAATTCCCTTCCTTGTCCTTGGACAGTATTGCTGCCACCACCAAGTGATTTACACAAAAATTTAGGAAAGGGTTACTTGGAGTCCCTATTCCTCCAAAATATCCCCCCAAACTCCTTCACCCCCTTTCCTGGGGAGGCTTGAGAATAATATACCAACCAATTGGTTAACAAAGTCTGCACAGACCAAACCTTTTGGTTTTTAGAACACTAAAAATCAATCAGATTCTTAAAAGAAGAACTTTATTATAAAGAAAAAAGTAAAAGAATCACACCTGCAAAATCAGGATGGAAGGTAACTTTACAGGGTAATAAAAAGATTTAAAACACAGAGGACTTCCCTCTGGACTCAGCTTCACAGTTACAAAACAGGAATAAAACTACCTCTTAGCATAGGGAAAATTCACAAGATAAAACAAAAGATAATCTAACGCATTTCCTTGCCTTACTTACAATTTTTGTAATTTTAGATGGTTCAGTTCAGGTATGTTTTCAGGAGATGTTTCACTTGCCTGGTCTCTCTCTCCATCTGGAGAGGGAACAAACAAAAAGAGCACAAACAAAACCTCCCCCCGAGATTTGAAAGTATCTTCTTTCCTCATTTGCCCTTCTGGTCAGATGCCAACTAGTTTATTTGAGGTTCTTAACCCCTTACAGCTAAAGTGATTTAGTACAGCTTCCCAGGAGGGATTTTATGTTACCCTTATTTCTATGTTTATGACAATCCTGATGCCCAGTGGGCTATGGGCTCTTGGCAGGACCTCACATGTCACCCTTTGGTGAATTATTATGGATATGTCTGCCCAGGGGAATCCCTGTGCCTGCAGTGCCCTCTGCTACTTAGCATAATGAGGTCCCTGGGCCACACCCACCAATGTGAATGTGCCAGTGTGAAAAATGTCCCTGCTTGCAGCTTGTCAGGAAGGCCCATGTACCTGAAGATGCAAGTGTCATGCACCATCCCCAACCAGCCACCGTCCTAGTGATCCACCAATGCCTGCACAGCCCGGAGAAGTGCCTCTTTCTGTTTATGTGCTCAGAAGCAAAGTGTGTGTGTGTGGGGGGGGGGCACCAGAATCGAGAGACACGTCCCCTTTACCACCCCCAGCACAGATCGGGAAACTAATTTCATTCAATCCATCAAAATATTCCCTGCACATTGACCAGAGTCACAGCCCTGTGTAACAGGACACACGTGGGGGCCTTGCACACCTGGATGACAACTGCCCCCTCCATCAACTTTCCAGCACCAACCTGGTTGCTCGCTGACCAATAACGATCCAGGCTTGCCAGCTTCCCCGATGTGATGGCCCACTGCCAAGGCAGCTCTTGTTCTGGTGTCCTTGCGCTGCAGGGCTGGGGTGAGCTCAGCATGCAGATCCAGGAATGTAGCCTTTCACGTCTGAAAGCCCTTCTTCCAGAAGTACCTCTGCTTCTTCACCCAATGCATAGTTACACTGTGGCACTCATTGGGGGGTATGTTGTGAAGGCCAAAGGCATAACGGGGTTCAGAAAAGAATTAGATAAGTTCCTAGAGGATGGGTCCATCAATGGCTATCAGCTAAGATGTTCAGGGACATAACCTCATGCTCTGGGTGTCCCTAAGCCTCTGACTGACAGATGCTGGGACTGGACAACAGGGGCTGGATCACTTGATAATTGCCTGTTCTGTTCATTCCCTCTGGGACACCTGGCATTGGCCACTGTTGGAAGACTGGATACTGGACTAGATGGGCCATTGGTTTGACCCAGTGTGGCCGTTCTTATGTCCTTAAAGTTCTGCAGCCTCTGCCAAACATCTCAGATCTGCATCACAACCTGATCCCAGCACTCAGGGCTCCTTTCACCGGCTCGGCAGCGCCCCTCCATCCTGTGCAGCTAGTCAGTGAATGCCTGCAGCATCCGGTCAGTTTCATTCACTGCCCACGGCATCCACTCCAGCTTACTTGTCTCATGTTCACACTGCTGCACACCTGGTGCCGCGATAGTTGTCATAGTTCCTCAAATGCAGACAAATCTGTTGCCCTGTCTCTAAAACACACAAGCCAGCTGTGCTGATCTGTTCAGTATCCATGTGACGACAGCAAGATGGCAGGGAGATTGAAAACCAGAGCTGATTATGGGATGGAACAGGAGGAACTGTGGGAAATTGACCCCACAATGTTCTGAAAGTAGTGCTGGTATCCCACAATGCGCTGCAAAAATCTTCCCAGAAGGTAGTGCATCGAATGGTAATACAGGGACTGGGGGATGCCTACATCTTTCACTGATACAGGCTGTTCCCGGGAGGACACGCGGCACCAGCCGAGGCAGCTGAGCCTGATTGCACTCCAGTGATGCAGCACCACCAGCAGCTGTGGGCCAACAGGAGAATGTTTTAGGGAAGAGGAAGCCCCGCGTGGAGCCTGCTGAGGGGACCATGAGATGTGAACACTGCCTGCAAAGGGTGACGACCCCCAGTGCAAGCAGGACCCAGCCGGGGGAGACTTTCGGCTGCTCAGCTGAGCCATGCAGAAATGGTGAAGTGGAATAGATCGTGACGGGTGGCTGATAACACTGGTCTACAATTTTTGAGAAGTCGTCTGCTTCAGAGATAAAATGTGCTATTTATTATGTATTTTGCTGTGCTGAATTCAAATATGACAATTAAAACAACTGATTGGCTACTGTTTCTAAGATATTTAAGTTTTTACATTTTATGTCTATGTATATTGTGTAGATAGTAGAGTTTTAATCATAAATTGTAAACCTAGGTCTTTTCATGTGTTTATGGTTGCTTTACATGATAATATTTCACCTGTCCTGTTTATGTAACACTTTAAAAATCAGCAAAAGGGTTATATAAATAAAATTTATTATGAAACAAAAGGCAAAAAATTATTATGTACATAGTTTAGTCCTATTCAGTGTCTACTCGGCACTTCTTGGCTTGTCTCTTGTATTCATTAAATGGAGCATCTCTTGTCACTGTCCAGCAATAGTCTGCAAGCATTGATGGGCTCCATTTGCCCTGAAAGCGTTTCTCCATTGTTGCAATGTCCTGGTGAAATCGCTCGCCATGCTCGTCGCTCACTGCTCCACAGTTCGGTGGAAATAAATCTAGATGAGAGTGCAAAAAATGTATCTTTAGTGACATGTTGCAACCAAGGCTTTTGTATGCCTTGCAGAGGTTTTCCACCAACAACCTGTAGTTGTCTGCCTTGTTGTTTCCGAGAAAATTTATTGCCACTAACTGGAAGGCTTTCCATGCCATCTTTTCCTTGCCACGCAGTGCATGGTCAAATGCATCATCTCGAAGAAGTTCACGAATCTGAGGACCAACAAAGACACCTTCCTTTATCTTAGCTTCACTTAACCTTGGAAATTTTCCACCGAGGTACTTGAAAGCTGCTTGTGTTTTGTCAATGGCCTTGACAAAGTTCTTCATCAGACCCAGCTTGATGTGTAAGGGTGGTAACAAAATCTTCCTTGATTCAACAAGTGGCGGAACACTTTTCCTCCCAGGCTCCAATGACTGTCGGAGTGACCAATCTTTCTTGATGTAGTGGGAATCTCTTGCACGACTATCCCATTTGCAGAAAAACAGCAGTACTTTGTGTATCCAGTCTGCAGACTAAGCAAGAGAGCAACAACCTTCAAATGGCCACAAAGCTGCCACTGATGTTGGTCATAGTTTATGCACTTCAAAACTTGTTTCAGGTTGTCATAGGTTTCCTTCATATGGACTGCATGACCAACTGGAATTGATGGCAAAACATTGCCATTATGCAGTAAAACAGATTTAAGACTCGTCTTCGATGAATCAATGAACAGTCTCCACTCATCTGGATCGTGAACGATGTTGAGGGCTGCCATCACACCATTGATGTTGTTGCAGGCTACAAGATCACCTTCCATGAAGAAGAATGGGACAAGATCCTTTTGACGGTCACGGAACTGGAAACCCTAACATCACCTGCCAGGAGATTCCACTGCTGTAATCTGGAGCCCAACAGCTCTGCCTTACTCTTGGGTAGTTCCAAATCCCTGACAAGGTCATTCAGTTCACCATGTGTTATGAGGTGTGGCTCAGAGGAGGAGGATGGGAGAAAATGTGGGTCCTGTGACATTGATGGTTCAGGACCAGAAGTTTCATCCTCTTCCTCGTCTGACTCAAGTGAGAATGATTCTGGTGCATCAGGAACTGGCAGTCCTTCTCCGTGGGGTACTGGGCGTATAGCTGATGGAATGTTTGGATAATGCACAGTCCACTTTTTCTTCTTTGACACACCTTTCCCAACTGGAGGCACCATGCAAAAGTAACAATTGTTGGTATGATCTGTTGGCTCTCTCCAAATCATTGGCACTGCAAAAGGCATAGATTTCCTTTTCCTGTTCAACCGCTGGCGAAGATTTGTTGCACAAGTGTTGCAGCATATATGTGGGGCCCACCTCTTGTCCTGATCTCCAATTTTGCCGCCAAAATAAAGGCGATAGGCTTTCTTAACCATAGTGGTTATACTGCGCTTTTGTGATGCAAAAGTCACTTCACCACAAACATAGCAGAAGTTATCTGCACTGTTGACACAAGTACGAGGCATCTCTGCTCACTTTGGCTAAACAGAAATGTGTCCCTTTGCAAAATCAAACACTGACAAATAAGAGAGCATGACACTGTATGATTTCTAGAGCTGATATAGGGCAATTTGTTCAGCAGAGTGATGTAAGCTTTGTTATGATTGCATCATCCATGACTTCTAGGAATAACATGATGCAATTCATATCATGTATGATGCAATACCAGCTTCAGATAGCATCATTCATTGTTTTACCTAAAAAGCATGTACTGTCCAAACCCAGTCATAGATTTATTCATAGATCCAGTCAAAGATGTATTTTAGTCATTTCTGGTTTAAATTGAGATCCCTTCCCTTTATAACTCACTTATTCTCTGCCATTCTCAAGTCAAGGGTCGTATATACTGACCCAATAGCATATCTTGAAAACTAGAGCCAATCAACAATTTTAAGCATCATTTTCGTTCTCAGTGACCCAGAATTAGTAAAGTTTGACTACATTTATTTCAGAAGCATTTTGGCTGTATAGCAGTGTAAAGGCTAAACGTGCCCAGCGGGGGCCCTTGCTCCCTGGGGCCAGGGATGCTCCTCTGAGTGGCGAAGGGAGAAGACTAGTAAATGAGCAGAGCTCACGGCCAGGTGTGGGTGAAGGGGGCGGCGCTGTGGGAAATGAATGCAGCTCTCATGCCCCCAGTGGCATGATGCAGTCCCCTCTGGAGTAAGCAGCATAGGTGGGCCAAAGCAGGGGCGGAGGGTGGCGGGGGCGTTGGATTGGGAGCCCAATCCAGAAGAGGTTCAGGTTCAAATCACAGCGGGCAGATGGGATAGGCTAGGAGCAGCAGTGTGGGCTAGTGGCTAGAGGAATGGACAGAAACACAGGGGATCTGGTTTCTGTTCCCTGGCTCTGTGACCTTGGGCAAACCACATGCTTTGTCTGCTTTGAGCTTGTTGGGGAGGGCATCGTCTCTCCCTGTGTGTGTGCAGGACCTGGCACAGTGCAGCTGCATTCATTTAAGAATTCAGCCTCCCTGAAATCTAGCACAAATCTTTGGGTAAGTCCCTTGCTACCTCTGTGCCTTAGTTTCCCTCTCTCTAGAGCAGGGATAATGATACTTGCTGGCCTGGCAGGGTCCCTTTGGCCCTTCCTCTCCAAATCCCTTTGAAGATGACAGCCCAGGTTCTGCAGTCAGTGCCATGGGGCCACCTGGAAGGACCAGTGTGACGCAGGGCTGAGGACAGCTCCCAAAGCACTAAGTGACACCCTCGTATGTGTTCTTGCCTGGCTCTCATCTCTGCAGATGTAAGTGCTGCCTAGCAGTTAGAGTGGGGAGCTGCCAGCCAGGACTCCTGGGTTCTTTTTGTGGCTCTTCCACTAGCCTGGGCTGTATGGCTTTGAGCAAGTCACATAAGGACAGATTCACAAAGGGGTTTAGGTGCCTCACGCTGCAGAGAGATGCCCAGTGGGAGTTTCAGAAGTGCCTAAGCAGCTTAGGTGTCCAACTTCCATTGACAGGTGCTGAGCTGCGACGTTCTGGAGCTGCCTGAATCTGGCCCTTCGCTTCCTTGTCCTCAATCTACTCAGCTGGGCCCTGGGAACTTTGTGGAAGGCAGAGTTCAGATCCTTCTGCTCCAAAATCCCATTGCCCTGAGCTACAGAAGGATCCCCAGGAGCTGTTAGCAGTATAGGGACGTGAGACACAGTTAAGCAGACCTGATTCCATCCAGTAGAGGGCAAACACAGCAGCTGGCATGTTAAGGGCAGCTAATGGCCCAGTTAGCCCAATGTGAACATAAGAACGGCCATACTGGGTCAGACCAAATGTCCATTTAGCCCAGTATCCTGTCTTCCAACAGTGGCCAATGCCAGGTGCCCCAGATCGAATGAATAGAACAGGTAATCATCAAGTGATCCATCCCCTATCACCCATTCTCAGCTCCTGGCAAACAGAAGCTAGGGACCCATCCCTGCCCATCCTTGCTTATAGCCATTGATTGCTAAATGATGAGGTGCAGGAAGAGTGTTACATGGCAGAGTTAATTCACTGTAGAGGAACCTCAGAAGTTCCTCCCTTAACACCCTGGCCGATTTCCTGCTTCCAAATGGGGTGTGGCACAGTCAGCATTAGGAGCCGCTACAGTACATCTGTCAGAAATTAACTTGGATGCCTTGGAATAATGGCCATTAACTCCCTAAAGCAGGCTCCCCATGGTGTCTCCCACTCCTGTTAATTGCCAAAATGAAGGCAATCTTTACCTTTTCAATGCATTATTGCTTTCCTAAAGTTTTGGAATTCTCCATGCACTGCTGCACATCACCTCCACACCCCAGCACCCAGGCAGGTCATTAGAAGCAAAGAAAAGGTGAGAGCGGCTTGCATGTCTGGGGCAACGGTGCAATGATTTTGTCTGGGGCTCAGAGGGCCAATAGCTCCCTCCCTCCGCCTCCTCCACCTTCACTCCTCAGGCCGGGACTGAGCCAAGGAATGCACAGGGCCTGCAGGCACCTTCGGGACCAGAGCAAAGGGCAGGAGAAAGGAGCTTTAATCCAGGCTGCTGCAGGAACAGTAACAGACTGTGGCCAACAGAGGTGGGCAGGCACTGGAATTCATGAGTTGTAGGAAAGCCTGCAATTCCCACAGTCGTTTTCCTATCGAATTGGAGCAAAACCAAATGATTTGGAAATTTCCCTGGAAATGAAATTTTTGGAACAAAAATAGTTTCAGGTCAATTGAGATGTTCTGTTTAGATAAACTGAAATGTTTCATCCTGATTTTGCTTTTTTCTATTCTGTTCTATTGTCACTTTTGAAATGTGCAGATGCTGGGTAAACGCTGCAGTGCTCCTCAATTCCAACCCACAGCCCTCCTGCTACTCCAGGCCTGGGATCCCACACAGTTGTGTGTCTATGCCAGTTGTGTGAAAGCCTTGACCACTGGGAGGTGGCGCACGTCACATAGATCCCCTCACTTCCACCAGATGGCGCCAGTTATTACTCCTTGCATCCAAAGGGATGCATTGAACCTACTGACCCAGTGGGGAAAGGCTCCGCAGATCAATGCCAATCCCTGAACCAACCAATCCCTGCATATACCTTATTCCCAAGATCTAAGGAGGGTGCGGCAGACAGTGAATTAAAAAACAAAGCAAGATTGAAACCATGCTGGGATGGCTGGTAAATTGCAAACACCATAGACAGACAGACAACAGACAGGTGTGTATAGGGATCGATAGAGAGACAGACAGACAGATAGGAGTGTATAGGGATAGAGAAAGAGACAGGTTTGTGTATAGGGATAGATAGAGAGACAGACAGACAGACATGTATAGGGCTAGATAGAGAAAGATGTTGCTTTATATAAAACTCAAAGCTGTGCAGACACTAAGCCCCGTCCAGCCCTCACTAGGGCGTCATGTTCATTAGCCCTGAATTCCCCTCAGCTTTGGCTGCTGCCTCCTGCAGGGCTGTTAAGGGCCAAGCGTCTGTGCTGACTGAGACAGGCTAGCTGTGTTACCCCGTCCGATACCTGGTTGGAGATGGGCTCCCAGCTTTCTGCCTGCTGAGCTGGTCCTGCCTCATGCCAGGAAGGTGGGGGCAGAGGATGGAGGGCTGGACTCCCCCAAGGTGTGGGAGTGATTGGCTTTTGAAGGCAGACTCCTGGGTGGGTGCAGGGTCACAAAGGATCCTTTGAAAGGGAAACAGGAACCCCAATTGCTGACTGTGGCAAAGGGGAAGTGGGTGGTTGGGGAGCTGCTGCGCAGCCTGTATCAGAGCAGGGGCCCTGCACAGGGACCACATTGCAACCTGTCCCTGCTGATCAGAGAGCCAGGACCTTGCTCCTGCACCTTGGGGTTTATATATACATGGATGATGACAAGTGTAACTGTGACCTACAGCCTGTGTGTGTATAGGGATCGCTGCTGGTTACATGTGCGTGTGGATGTACAGGTGTGATGGGGGTTAGTGGGGGCCTGAGAGGCCCAATACCCACCTGCTGGCAGCTGGAGGGTGAGCAAGGCTTGATGGAGCAGCTGGGATGCCACGTGTGTGTGTGTGTGTGCGCGCGTGCACCCCACACCAAAGAGCTGCAGTGGGGCCCAGTGAATGCAGCAGGGCATTGGGGTCAGACCCCTGGGTTCTGGTCCTACTTTCTTAGGAGACTTGGCCCAGGACAGCAGTGCGTGGGCAGAAGGTAGCTCTCCTGCTGCCTTTAGTGGAGGAGAGGATCTGCCCTCTCTGGATCACATTTTCCCAAGTTACTACAAGTGGGGGCCCGGTGTGGCGCTCTGTACCTCGGGGGAACACCCTACACCCCAATATTCATCTTTATAAAATGATTGTGTGGTATCCAATGCAAAGTTTGTCATGTTGGGTGTCTTCAGAAGGCTCATGATGCATTGAGCATGGTTGTTATAGTAATTGTTACAGTAATGTTATAGTAAGGTTATAGGTTAGAATTTCATGTATATAATTATGAGGCTGAAAATGTATCCTCATGGCTTAAAGCAAGCCCAGGCAAAAACTCTCCAAGAACAGAGAGGCAGTTCACACCTCATCAGGGTGTGTATGGGACAAAGCCAGCCCAGCCTCATAGGAACAAAGGACACTGGCCTAGACAACAAAAAAATAATCTATTGGACTCTCGAGAGAGTCACCCTCTTTCCTTTGGTCAGTTTGGAACTGTGATGAGGTAATGCTCACCTGACCCTGAAGGGGTGGGGCAAAGCCAAGAGGGAAGAAAGGACATGATAAAAGGGAGAGATGTTTGCCATGCTCTCACTCTCTCTTCCACCTACATCTACAGACACCACACTAAGCGACTGAAGTGCTGATCAAAGGGGAGAGCCTGGCTGAAGAGCAACCAGCCAGCCTGTGGTGAGAAGCATCTAAGTTTGTAAGGGCACTGAAAGTGTTAAGATGAGCTTAGACTGCGTTTTGCTTTTATTTCATTTGACCAAATCTGACTTGTTATGCTTTGACTTATAATCACTTAAAATCTATCTTTCATAGTTAATAAATTTGTTTATTCTACCTGAAGCAGTGTGTTTGGTTTGAAGCATGTCAGAGGCTCCCCTTGGGATAACAAGCCTGGTATATATCAATTTCTTTGTTAAATTGACGAACTCATATAAGCTTGCAGCATCCAGCAGGCATAACTGGACACTGCAAGACGGAGGTTCCTAGGGTTGTGTCTGGGACTGGAGATATTGGCTAGTGTCATTTGGTTGCACAATCCAAGGAGCAGTTTACATGCCAGAGGCTGTGTGCAAACAGCCCAGGAGTGGGGGTTCTCACAGCAGAGCAGGGTAAGGCTGGCTCCCAGAGTCAAGGATTGGAGTGACCTAGCAGATCACTGGTCCTGATAACACCAGGGGAATGTCACACCCTCTTTTGGGGACCCTGCTTGAGACACCTGGGGGGGGGGTGACAGTTTGAGGGGGGCTGAGCACCCACAATTTCCAACAACTTCAGCTGGAGCCGCAGAGATGCAGCACGCCGGATACTGAGCTCTTCTGTCTGCATGTGGGGCCCCCAAACCAGTGGCTGCTCCTGAGAGCTTTGCCTTCGCCCTCCATGTGCTCCACCTGAGAAAAGGGTGTTAGCGGCATTGCCCGGAGCTGGCCAGAGTGTGCCTGCTACTGGGTAGAATCAGACCCGCTCAGCAGCATGACATAGATCCAACCCTGCTATTGGGGCATCCCCTTTAGCTCAAGTGGCAGGGGACGGGCCTTCTGCAGCAGGAGGTCCCAAGTTCTGTCCCCGCTATGCTGGGAAGCTCTGCAGCATGGTGAGGTGGTGCCCAGGCTCAGGGAGATTTTGCAGGGTGTGTGAGGGGGTGTATGTGCTGTGAGCCGCTCCCTGTGACAATCAGAGCACAACATGTTTGGGAGTGAATCGCTCTAGCTCACAGATCCTGTACCATTGTCCCAAGCAGAGACAGCAGGTGACTCTGCCATCAGCCCAAGAGCTCGCACCCAGCAAGCCCTCTCACCACCCCCACCCCAGCTCTGGCGCTTCCGTCTCCTCACTCAGTCTGCGCTCTCACTGCTGCTGCCTCCTGCAATGGGGCACTTATAAGGCCTCTCCAGGATCCCATGGCACAGCTGAGCCCCCTGGGCCGGTACTGGGGGGCGGTTGTTGGGGGAAGCAGCTTGGGAGCTAAAGGGAGAACTTGGAGAAGCTACAGGTGGGCTGAAGTCATGGAGACGCTGTGACAGGGAGGGCTCTGATTGGTCGTTACCATGGTGACATGCTAGTGATGCTCTTCTGTTGGTTTCAGTGGAGACTCAGAGTTGTGACTGCTGTTTGCAGGGAGTTGCCAGACAAACTGGGTCTGGAAATGCTTCCCAAGAGACGCAGAAAGGGTTCTCAGCCCTGCAACAGGGCGGGGCGGTGGTGACGCACATGTGCACACACCCTGAGGCACACATGCACACACCCCTGCCGTGCACACACTCTCTCACCCACGCTGCTCACACTCACCTCCATGCACACGCACAATCCCAGTTCAGTTGAATCAGGTTTTACTGGCATGATAAGCGGTGCCAATGTGTAAGAAAAAGGCATGTGCTGGAGTAGGCCCAGCCCATCCTGGCTAGGGGTTAGGGGCTGATCCAGGTCCATTTCTCACTCCTGTCCACTCTTGCCCCAGGGGCAGGTTGTTCCATAGCACAGCACTGTCTGCTGTGCCTCTCCATTCTCCCAAGGCAGGCACGATTTTCCCTTGTTGCTTTTTGATGAGGTATCTTTCATGATTCCAGATACTCCAAGGAAATCTCTCTTGGGCTTCCTTGTGTGTGGGCCATGGGAGTGGGAACTGGCTGGGGCTCGATCTCTCCTGCTGAGACCCTGACATCTCACTGCACTGCCCTGGCTGGTACCAGCCCACCTTGCAAAGCTCAATTCCAGGGCCCCGCCAATGACTTCGCACAGACTGTGCATGCCAAGTCAGGCTGTGCAAAAGGTGCCTGTCACGGAGTATTGGGGAACTCAGGGCCCTGCACCCCCGGCTTCCTGCGATTCACCATGACTCTCATCCAGCCAGTAAAGCAGAAGGTTTATTTGGATGACAGGAATACAGTCCAAGACAGGTCTTGCAGGCACAGACAACAGGGCCCCCCTCAGTTAGGTCCAACTTGGGGTCCCAGGGCATCCCAGCCCCCCCCCCTTTGGGGGGGGGTCAGAGCCATCTCTGCCTCCCAGCCATCTCTCCAGCCCGCTTCCAACACTCTGCCTTCAGCGACCCCTCCCACAGCCTTTGTTCAGTTTCCCAGGCCAAGGTGTCACCTGGCCTCCAACCCCTTCCTGGGTTCTCATGTTACACGCTCAGGTATTCGCCTTCGGGCAGACTCCCATCCCCCAATGCAGACTATCCTAGCCACACTCCCCTGTCAGCATTCACACACCACAGTAAGAACAGTCCCAGTTCGTCACATCTCCCCCCTTCGAGACCGAACTGAGCAGGGTCACTTTAGCCAGTGACCCGGGGAAGTTCGAACCTACCCCCGTTCCCATGGATGCCCCCGCATCCCTCCCATTCCTTGGTGAGAATTACACCAGGCCCCTCCAGTTTCACGCCCCCCCCTTAGGTCGGGGGTGCTTGATGGCACTCGCAGTTCGCATGTGGGAAGGTTTATGCGACCTGTGCCCTTTTCCCACCCCCATACCTCTGGGGTTCCAACTGGGCTGTGGTCTTCTCCCAGCATTCCAGTCTGGAGGTCTGTGCTTTGGGCTCTCTTGGTTTAGAGCCGCCCTTTTAACCTTGGCCACCCTCCGGAAAGGATCCTTTATGCTGGGCAAGGGTCCTAAAGCTGTTTTCCCCTTGTCCCAGGCCTTCCTCCCCCTCTGACAGGGGTCACAGGATCCGCAGTACTGTCGGACAGTAACAAAGACCCCAGGCCAGTAAAAGCTCCGTAGCAGCCTCTGCTGGGTATGCCAGGTTCCCTGGTGCCCTGAGAGAGGAATGTCATGGGCCCGGCACAGCAGCTGGCGGCGATACTTCTGGGGTACCACCAGCTGCCTCCTGATCCCCCCTGACTCCATTTTCCCTGGGGGAGCCCATACTCGGTACAGGAACCCCTTCTCCCACAGGAACCTTTTCTGGCCACCTCGTCCCATGGTCTGTACCGCATTGAGGTCGGACAGGTCCCTTATCTTCCGCAAGGAGGGATCTCTCTGCAACTTGGCCTGGAACTCAGCAGCTGGGACAGGGATGGCCACCTGCTCTTTCTCGCCCGCTGGGTCTGAAGCTGCAGCCTCCCTGAGCCGTGTCCCTGGGCGTTCCCTCCCCACCAGGTTAGGGTCCTGCGCCTCAGGCAAGGCACCCCCCCAAGGCCAGGGCGCAGTGCCCCTCGCCGGCTCTGACTGCGGGTCACATTCAGTGCCCTTTGGGGGTTGCTTGGCCAGTTCTCCAGGTCCCCCCCCATCAATACCTCAGTGGGCAAATACGGGTGTACCCCCACATCCTTGGGGCCCTCCTTGGCCCCCCACTTCAGGTGTACCCTTGCCACGGGCACTTTGACTGGTGTTCCGCCCACCCCCGTCAGGGTCAGGTAGGTGTTGGGCACCACCTGATCTGGGGCCACCACCTCGGGCCGGGACAGCGTCACCTCTGCGCCCGTATCACGGTATCCATTGACCTTCCTCCCATCCACCTCCAGGGCAACAAGGTACTCTCTCCAGAGGGACAGCCCCGCGCCTACCGTATAAACCAAAACCCCTGAGTCTGGAGCATCCAGCCCCCTAGAGGAGCTGCCCTGGAGCTCTCCTCCCTCCTTAGCAGGTGGTACTCTGCCAGCCCCCCTTCCCTGGGAATGCTGCCTCTCACCGGGCTGGGTCTCTACCCAGTCAACCCTCTGTGGGTTCGGTCTGTTCAGTCTGTCCCTGAGCCTGGGACACTGGGCCCGTATGTGGCCTTTTTGGCCACAGTGGTAGCAGCCCATGTCCCATGGGTCCCCTTGAGTAGGTCGGATGGTCCTGACGCCGGATGTTCCCCTTTGATGGGGTTTTTCTGTATTTTCCCACGGGGAGGTCCCATGGTGACTCTCTCTCTGCGTTGTGGTGGGACTGTTCCTTTGGGACTCCTCCCTGTTATCTCCTGACCGGCTCTTTACAAACTCATCGGCCAGCCGGCCTGCATGTCGCGGGTTCTCTGGCTTTCTGTCCACCAACCACAGCCTCAGGTCGGATGGGCACCGCTCATACAGTTGCTCCAGTACCAGCAGTTTGACCAGGTCCTCCTTCGTCTGGGCCCCATCAGCCCACTTGCTGGCGTATCCTTCCATGCTGACGGCTAGTTGCAGATATGAGATCTCAGGGGTTTTATCCTGACTCCGGAACCTTTCCTGGTACATCTCAGGAATCAGCCCAAACTCACGTAGCAGGGCCTTTTTGAATAGTTCGTAGTCCCCTTTCTCTGCCTCTTCCAGTTGGCGGTACAATGCCACGGCTTTGGGGTCCAGTAAGGGGGTAAGGACCCGGAGTCTGTCCGCGGGATCAACCCGGTGCAGATCGCAGGCCGTCTCAAAGGCAGCCAGGAAGTCATCCATGTCCTCCCCCTCCTTGCGTGGGGCCAGGATGCACTTATCAAAGCTCCGTGCAGTCCTGGGTCCCCCTCACTCACCGCAGCCGGGGGTTCGCTGCCCTTCAATCTCACCAGTTCCAGTTCATGCTGACGCTGTCTCTCTTCATGCTGTCTCTGTCTCTCTTCATGCTGTCTCTGTTTCTCTTTCTCCTCCCGTTCATGCTGTCTCTGTTGTTCACGATCCTCCAGCTCTCTCAGTTTTAGCTCTTTCTCCCATTCCAGCCAATTCCGCTCCACGGATGCCGAACGTCGCCGGGAGGATCCTCTGCTGGCCGGCGAGCTTCGCCGGGAGGATCCCCTGCTGGCCGGGGGGGTCACGGCGCCCTCGGTATTTGCTGGGCTCCTCCCCACCCTTCCCCTAGGCATAGGAAGGAGGGGTCTCGGGAAGCCCTCAGCAGCCGGCTGACCACTCCCAGCTGGGACAGACACTGGTGCCTGCGCTGCATTTGCCAGGCTGCTTCCCTGAGACATAGGGATCAGTTCATTCGCGCGATCTCCCGCCTCCAGCCGGGCAATGAGCTGTTCTTTGGTGAGCCTCCCACTGCGCAGCCCCCTCCGCTTGCACAGCTCCACCAGGTCGCTCTTAAGCCGCTTGGCATACATCTTCCTGCTGGCCACTCACCGGCCTGTGTGCTCACAGCTCCCCACAGTTCCCAGGGAGACCCCTAGCGTGCCAGCCCTTCTCGAGGTCACCACCTCTCTGCCAGGGTCGAGCTGCAGACTCCTCCGCCCCTGGGACCACTCGCTGCGATCCCCCCGGGGGACCCTGTTACCGCAAAAGTCCTTCTCGCTGGTCACACACTCCCAGGGGTAATAGCCGTCTCTCTCTCACTCTTCAGCCCGCCTGGTCCCTGTCAATCCCCCTTCGTTTTACTGCTCCCCAGTCACTTACTGCAGGAAGCGCCGTCCACGGGGTGCAGTAGATCCCACTGCTACCACCAGTTGTCACGGAGTGTGGGGGAACTCAGGGCCCTGCACCCCCGGCTTCCTGCGATTCACCATGACTCTCAGCCAGCCAGTAAAGCAGAAGGTTTATTTGGATGACAGGAATACAGTCCAAGACAGGTCTTGCAGGCACAGACAACAGGGCCCCCCTCAGTTAGGTCCAGCTTGGGGTCCCAGGGCATCCCAGCCCCCCCCCCTTTGGGGGGGGGGTCAAAGCCATCTCTGCCTCCCAGCCATCTCTCCAGCCCGCTTCCAACACTCTGCCTTCAGCGACCCCTCCCACAGCCTTTGTTCAGTTTCCCGGGCCAAGGTGTCACCTGGCCTCCAACCCCTTCCTGGGTTCTCATGTTACACGCTCAGGTATTCGCCTTCGGGCAGACTCCCATCCCCCAATGCAGACTATCCTAGCCACACTCCCCTGTCAGCATTCACACACCACAGTAAGAACAGTCCCAGTTCGTCACAGTGCCATCCTGAGCCGTGGTGGCACAGAGCAGCTGACGCCCGGGTGGGCTGTATCTAGCTTTCCTGGGGCCCCTGAGACAGTGTGGATTGCACATACCTAGCGCTGCCGCTGCACAGAGCCACTGATGTGCAATGCTCATTATCTCCTGCACCCACAGTCCAGGCACATCCCATGGGGATGCTTCGTCCACCAGTGCTGGGATTGCCACCATGAAGTGAGCGGCCGTGGCCCAAGCAAAGCAGTAATAACTGCAGGAGTGGGCCTAGCCATATTGCGAGCTAGGCAGCAAACGTTGTTGGTGTCCCCCCCCTCAACCGCAGAGCAGGAGAGCCCAAGCAGTGGAGCAAAAATGTCTGGCAGAGAAGTGCAAAAAGAGACCAGCAATAAGACACGCCCACCCCGGAAGTGGCCCCAAATGCATGGGGTGCAGTGCAGAATAAGTGAGAGCAGGAGTGGGGTGAAGGAGCAACCGGCATGGGACAGAACAGCAGGAATCTGACTGGGGCAAGGTGGGCACTCCATGACCTCCCTATCTTTAAAGAAAGAAAATGTTGGGGGGAAATCCCCAAAAGGCCATCGTATGTAACCACATTGACTCTACTGCATATCAGCAGTCACTATGGCTCTATTGCAGCGTTTGAACTAGGTCTTTTAGATCCACAGCACAGAGCTCTACTGAATAAGCTGAAGGAGTAACCAGTAGCACCAGTAGACTGTTGTGCCCTTTATGGACCAGTCACTAGAGAGGGACATGGCATACATAACCCCTTCCCAAACAGCAGTTGGATGGTCGGAATCATAGGTCCAGCAGCGGCATTTTAGGACTACCCTCAGGTCCAAGAGCTGCTCCAGAATGCGATTCTCTCTGGTGGTTGGCTGAGAGAACAGCGGGTAATGTGACAGACCTAAATGAATCATAGAATCTTAGCCCTGGTCTACACTACAAGTTTAGGTCAAATTTAGCAGCGTTAGATCGATTTAACCCTGCACCCGTCCACACGACGAAGCCATTTTTGTCGACTTAAAGGGCTCTTAAAATCGATTTTGGTACTTCTACCCGACGAGGGGATTAGCGCTGAAATCGACTTTGCTGGGTCGAATTTGGGGTAGTGTGGACGCAATTTGATGGTATTGGCCTCCGGGAGCTATCCCAGAGTGCTCCATTGTGACCGCTCTGTACAGAACTTTCAACTCAGATGCACTGGCCAGGTAGACAAGAAAAGCCCCGTGAACTTTTGAATTTCATTTCCTGTTTGCCCAGCGTCACGAGCTGATCAGCACAGGTGACCATGCAGAGCTCATCAGCTGAGGTCACCATGGAGTCCCAGAATTGCAAAAGAACCCCAGCATGGACCAAATGGGAGGTACTGGATCTGATCGCTGTATGGGGAGACGAATCCGTGCTATCCGAACTCCGTTCCAAAAGACGAAATGCTGGAATATTTGAAAAAATCTCAAAGGGCATGAAGGACGGAGGTTATAACAGGGACCCGCAGCAGTGCCGCGTGAAACTTAAGGAACTCAGGCAAGCTTACCAAAAAACCAGAGAGGCAAACGGTAGCTCCGGGGCAGAGCCCCCGACATGCCGCTTCTATGATGAGCTGCATGCCATTCTAGGGGGTGCCCCTACAACTACCCCACCCCTATGCTTTGACTCCGTCAATGGACTCTCATGCAACAGGGATGTGGATTTAGGGGACGGGGAAGAGGAGGAGGAGGACATTGAAGTTAGCGCACAGCAAGGAAGTGAAAAAAACCTTTTTCCCCGACAACCAGGAACTGTTTATCATCCTGGACCCAGTACCGTCCCAACCCACCCAAGGCGGGCTCACGGACCTTGAAGGCAGTGAAGGCACCTCTGGTGAGTGTACCTTTGTAAATATTGTACATGGTTTAAAAGCAAGCATGTTTAATGATTAATTTGCCCTGAAGACTTGAGATGCATTCACAGCCAGTACAGCTACTGGAAAAGTCTGTTAACATGTCTGGGGATGGAGCGGGAATCCTCCAGGGACATCTCAATGAAGCTCTCCTGGATATACTCCCAAAGCCTTTGCAAAAGGTTTCTGGGGAGGGCAGCCTTATTCCATCTGCCATGGAAGGACACTTTACCACGCCAGGCCAGTAGCACATAATCTGGAATCATTGCATAACAAAGCATGCCAGCGTATGGTCCCGGTATTTGCTGGCATTCAAGCAACATCCGTTCTTTATCTTTCTGTGTTATCCTCAGGAGAGTGATATCATTCATGGTCACCTGGTTGAAATAGGGGAATTTTATTAAGGGGACATTCAGAGGTGGCCTTTCCTGCTGGGCTGTTTGCCTGTGGCTGAACAGAAATCATCCCCGCTGTGTGCCACGCGATGGGGGGGAGGGGTGAAGCGATCATCCCAGGGTGGGATGGAGGGCTTTAGTTGGGTTTGTGCTGCATGTTAACCCAAAAACCGCAGCCCCTCCTTTTAAATGGCCATTGCATTTTAAATGGCCAACCCAACGGGTGCTTGGTATGGGACATGAGGGTGCTGCTGTTTGAAACTATTCCAACATGGAATTCCAACCGGCAGGCCCTCAATATAAGAGTCAAAATGCGACCTTGTAAAGAAAGCACATGTGCTATGTAATGTTAACAGCTTGGTTCACCGTGGAAGAGTGTACCCATTGTTCTCTAAAATGTGCCTTTTAAAATACTACTCTCCCTTTTTTTATCCTCCCGCAGCTGCAAATGTTTCAACACTCATTGTATCGTCTCCATCCCAGAGGCTAGCGAAGATTAGAAGACGAAAAAACCACACTCGTGATGACCTGTTCTCTGAGCTCATGCAGTCCTCCCCCACTGAAAGAGTCCAGCAGAATGTGTGGAGGCAGACAATGTTAGAGTCCAGGAAAGCACAAAATGAACACAAGGACAGGAGGGACGAGCGAGTGGAGATGTGGTGTCAGCGTGATGAAAGGAGGCATGAAGCAATGCTCAGGCTACTCGAGGATCAAACTCATATTCTCCGGTGTATTGTTGAGCAGAACAGGCAGCAGGAGGAACACAGAACACCGCTGCAGCCCCTGTGTGACCATCTGCCCTCCTCCTCAAGTTCCATAGCCTCCTCACCCAGATGCCCAAGAATATGGTAGGGGGGCCTCTGGCCACCCAACCACTCCACCCCAGAGGACTGCCCAAGCAACAGAAAGCTGGCATTCAATAAGTTTTGAAGTGCACTGTGGCCTTATCCTTCCCTCCTCCCCTCCTCCCCTCCTCCACCACCTCACCTGTTGCTTCCCTTCTTCCCCACCCCTCCCAGGCTACCTTGGCAGTTATCCCCCCATTTGTGTGACAAAGTAATAAAGAATGCATGAATTTTAAACAACAATGACTTTATTGCCTCTGCAAGCAGTGATCAAAGGGGGGAGGGGAGGGCGGTTGGCTTACAGGGAAGTAGAGTGAACCAAGGGGGCGGGTTTTTATCAAGGAGAAACAAACAGAACTTTCACACCGTAGCCCCCTGGCCAGTCATAAAACTGGTTTTCTAAGCTTCTCTGATGCGCACCGCACACTGCTGTGCTCTTCTAATTGCCCTAGTGTCTGGCTGCGTGTAATCAGCAGCCAGATGATTTGCCTCAACCTCCCACCCACCATAAACATCTCCCCCTTACTCTCACAGATATTGTGGATCATACAGCAAGCAGTAATAACGATGGGAATATTGGAACAGAGAGTCCTGTGGCACCTTTAAGATGGGTTGATCTACAACCCATCCTGGACAATGATCACTCACTTTCACAGACCTTGGGAGGCAGGCCAGTCCTCGCCCACAGACAACCCACCAACCTTAAGCATATTCTCACCAGCAACCACACACCGCACCATAACAACTCTAACTCAGGAACCAATCCATGCAACAAACCTCGATGCCAACTCTGCCCACATATCTACACCAGCAACACCATCACAGGACCTAACTAGATCAGCTACAACATCACCGGTTCACTCACCTGCATGTCCACCAATGTTATATATGCCATCATGTGCCAGCAATGCCCCTCTGCTATGTACATTGGCCAAACTGGACAGTCACTACGTAAAAGGATCAATGGACACAAGTCAGATATCAGGAATGGCAATATACAAAAACCTGTAGGAGAACACTTCAACCTCCCTGGCCACACAATAGCAGATGTAAAGGTAGCCATCTTACAGCAAAAAAACTTCAAAGAGAAACTGCTGAGCTTCAGTTCATTTGCAAATTTGACACCATCAGGTCAGGATTAAACAAAGACTGTGAATGGCTATCCAACTACAAAAACAGTTTTTCCTCCCTTGGTGTTCACACCTCAACTGCTAGCAGAGGACCTCACCCTCCCTGATTGAACTAACCTTGTTATCTCCAGACTGATTCCTGCCTGCATATTTATACCTGCCTCTGGAAATTTCCATTACATGTGTCTGACGAAGTGGGTATTCACCCACGAAAGCTTATGCTCCAATACATCTGTTAGTCTTAAAGATGTCACAGGACTCTCTGTTGCTTTTTACAGATCCAGACTAACACGGCTACCCCTCTGATACTTGATGGGAATATTGGTTTCACTGAGGTCTAACTGAGTCAGTAAACTGTGCCAGCGAGCTTTTAAACATCCAAATGCACATTCTACCACCATTCTGCACTTGCTCAGCCTATAGTTGAACAACTCCTGACTACTGTTCAGGGTGCTTGTGTATGGCTTCATGAGCCATGGCATTAAGGGGTAGACTGGGTCCCCAAGGATAACTATAGACATCCACCAACTCCTTTAGAACCCTGGGATGCTGCACATCCGGCCTCCTGGACTTGTGCTTGTCCAGCTTTTCTAAGTAGTGAACCACTTCTTTTTCCACAGAGGGCTGGTCACCTCCTCCCCATGCTGTGCTGCCCAGTGCAGTAGTCTGGGAGCTGACATTGTTCGTGAAGACAGAGGCAAAAAAAGTATTGAGTACATTAGCTTTTTCCACATCCTCTGTCACTAGGTTGCCTCCCTCATTCAGTAAGGGGCCCACACTTTCCTTGACCTTCTTCTGTGGCTAACAGACCTGAAGAAACCCTTCTTGTTACTCTTAACATCTCTTGCTAGCTCCAACTCCAAGTGTGATTTGGCCTTCCTGATTTCACTCCTGCATGCCTGAGCAATATTTTTTATACGCCTTCCTGGTCATTTGTCCAATCCTCCACTTCTTGTAAGTTTCTTTTTTGTGTTTGAGATCAGCAAGTTAAGCCAAGCTGGTCACCTGCCATATTTACTATACTTTCTACACATCAGGATGGTTTGTTCTTGCAACTTTAATAACGGGGGAGGGATAGCTCAGTGGTTTGAGCATTGGCCTGCTAGACCCAGGATTGTGAGTTCACTCCTTAAGGGGGCCATTTTGGGATCTGGGGCAAAAATCTGTCTGGAGTTTGGTCCTGCTTTGAGCAGGGGGTTGGACTAGATGACTTTCTAAGTCCCTCCCAACCCTGATATTCTATGATTCTTTAAAATACACCCAGCTTGCCTGGACTCCTTTCCCCCTCATGTAATTCTCCCAGGTGATCCTGCCATTCAGTTCCCTGAGGGAGTCATAGTTTGTTTTTCTGAAGTCCGGGGTCCGTATTCTGCTGCTCTCCTTTCTTCCTTGTGTCAGGATTCTGAACTCGACCATCTCATGGTTACTGCCTCCCAGGTTCCCATCCACTTTTGCTTCCCTACTAATTCTTCCCGGTTTGTGAACAGCAGGTCAAGAAGAGCTCTGCCCCTAGTTGGTTCCTCCAGCACTTGCACCAGGAAATTGTCCCCTACACTTTCCAAAAACTTCTTAGATTGTCTGTGCACCGCTGTATTGCTCCCCCAGCAGATATCAGGGTGATTGAAGTCTCCCATGAGAACCAGGGCCTGTGATCTAGTAACTTCTGTTAGTTGCTGGAAGAAAGCCTCGTCCACCTCATCCCCCTGGTCTAGTGGTCTATAGCAGACTCCCACCACAACATCACCCTTGTTGCTCACACTTCTAAACTTAATCCAGAGACTCTCAGGTTTTTCTGCAGTTTCATACCAGAGCTCTGAGCAGTCATACTGCTCTCTTACATACAATGCAACTCCCACACCTTTTCTGCCCTGCCTGTCCTTCCTGAACAGTTTATATCCATCCATGACAGTACTCCAGTCATGTGAGTTATCTCACCAAGTCTCTGTTATTCCAATCACATCATAATTCCTTGACAGTGCCAGGACTTCCAGTTCTCCCTGCTTGTTTCCCAGGCTTCTTGCATTTATATATAGGCACTTAAGATAACTCGCTGATCATCCTGCTTTCTCAGTATGAGGCAGGAGTCCTCCCCTCTTGCGCTCTCCTGCTCGTGCTTCCTCCCACTTCCCCACTTACCTCAGGGATTTGGTCTCCTTCCCTCGGTGAACCTAGTTTAAAGCCCTCCTCACTAGGTTAGCCAGCCTGCTTGCGAAGATGCTCTTCCCTCTCTTCATTAGGTGGAGCCCGTCTCTGCCTAGCATTCACATGTGCTCACCAATTCTCCCCGAGCAGGTTTCCTCTCTGCTCCCTCCCCTCTGGGTCGACCCTGCCTTGCTATGCACCAGATATCATCAGTGATTCTGTTGCTGTCTCTGGCTGGTGCTGTGGGCACCTTCACTGTATGCATAAATACGAGTGGTGCCCCTGGGCATGGACCCTGCCCTGACCTCAGCTCTTCATGCTTCCCTGGTGCTCTTTGGAAGGGGGCAGGGAGGTGTTTCCTGCTTGGCATAATGATGCCAAATCCTCTTTTCTCCTCCCCAGGGACCCAGGGCTGCTTTGCTGTACATTCCTCCAGTTAGCCGGCTAAAGGGCTGACAGCACCTCAGCAGATGGGACTGGCTTGCTAGGGGTTTGGCTATTGGTATTTCCAATGCTCGGAACCCTCACACACCTGCAAGTCACCCAATGCATCTCAGACTGGACCTGCAGCATCCCATGTTATTCCAGGCTCAGCCCCTGGCCACACAGCTCTGCCAGTACCTTCCTGATTGATAACCCCCACACACACACTATTCCAGCCCTGGACTCTGCCCCCCCACTCTGCTAATGCCCCTCAATCCTGATCTGCAGCCCACCCCTCACTGTGCCTGAGTCCCGCCTCCCACAGCTCTGCCAGTGCCCCTCAGTCCATTTGTCTCCATCCATTCCAAACCTCCATTTGCCAGCGCCGGTGCCCTGTGTCTCCCTGGTCGGCCCCAGTGACTGGCAGTATTTTCCCTAGAGCTCAGTTAGGGCCATCTCTTCTCTCTGCCCCCGCTGTGGGTCTCAGATTCCTGTCTCCAGCCCTGTGGGGTTTGCTCTGTCCTGTCCCCCCAGTGCCTCAGACCATGTCTGAACTCCACCCCTTCGCCTTGCTTTGAGCAGTCACAAGGACTGTGTATCCCTGGAGCTGTTGGACTGGGGCCCTTTCTGGGCTGAGTGGGCCTGGCTGGGTTTGCGGCAGCTTTCAGAGGAGCTTGCTTGTGCCCATCCTTCCCTGCAGCTGTTTTCTGTCCTCTGAGTTCTCCCAGAGGCTCGAGACAGAAGCCTGGGGGTGGGGGGAGCTGGATGGCACGTGGAGGGCCAGCAGTTCATGGTGTTAGAATCCTGCTCAGGCCGTTACCATCTACGGCCCAATTCCCCAGCCATTCGCTGTCCCTCGCTCCCCATTCCTGCCCTGCCGGGGCCTGGGGTCATTAGCAATAGCCATGCAATGACTGTCCTCGGGACACCAGGGGGGCAGGTCTCCTGGAGCCCTCAGCTCATTGCCTCTCTGCTCAGGCCCCTGGGTTCTGTGCAGAGTGAACGGGGAGTGTGGAGGGGACCCCTTAGCGAGCTGCAGGCTGTAACTGGGTCACCTCCACTGCCACGTGGCTGGACATGTGCAGCGCTCAGAGCTTTCCTCCCACGCCTTGGGGCTCCAGTCACAGTGCACAGATGGGGGAGTGGGGCCTGGTCAGGGAGGGGGGCTGTGGTGGGTGGAGTCTCCTGCCCCATGTGGTTGCTAGGCAGGAGGAGGTGGGGGTTAGGAAGGCGTGTCCAGCCCCTGTGGTGTAAGTCAGCAGGGCTCAGAGGCCCATGTGGGGATGGTGGTAGAGGGCCAGGCCTGGGTGCTCTCATTTGGTGCTGGGATCTTCCCTGAGCAGCATCCAGCAATTCTACTCAGAGCTGGAACAGCTGCAAATTCCTTGTCTTTGTTCCCTCCCCTCTGGGTCAGGCATAAAATTTGTCTCATGCTTAACCCTGAGCTCTAAGTCATGGGGGTGGGGGTGGGGGTATTGACTCTCTACCACCACCACCCCAGTTGCCCCACTAGTCCCTACAGCTGAGGGCCCCTTGGCACAGATCCAGAACCTGCTAGGTCCTCCAAGCAATTTAAAGGGCAACACCCTGGTTTTGTTGAATCACCCAGGGGGCTGGTTAGCACAGGTGCAGGTAGCTGTGCCTCCTTCGGTGTCAGCTGATTAGCTGTTCTGAGCAGCTGGGCATGGACCCAGAGTTGGGGGTGGGGATGGACCATCCTGCATGGAGGGGCTACACCTGTATGTAAAGAAAGCTCGATGGCAGGGTTTGGCTGACCACGAAAGGGGCAGGGGGTAAGAGAGGGGAAGCTGGGACAAGGGGCAGGGGATAGGTGCTCAGGCCCAGATCCTCCAGGGTATTTAGTTATCTAACTGATCTCACTAGTGTGCTAGTGTGCTACGCAACTGTGGGGATCCTGGCCTCACACACTGCTGAGCTTGCGGGGTCACTAGTGGGGCAGCCAGCCACCTGGGGAAGGTGCTGTGGTATGAAGCCCGAGGCTCTCCTGGGGACTGGGTGCCGGGCACACAGAGATGGGTAGACAGCTCTCCATGGTCTAGCAGGCCAGCCGAGCTCTTGACAAAGGAGTGTTAGCATGGGGCTGTGCAGGCAGGGAATGCTCAGTGGAGGGTGTCTGGAGGGGAGGCCCTGCTGGGGGGAGGAGGGATTGAGCTGATTTCTCTGCCCTGGCCTTTCATGCCACCACACCGCAGCAGGAATGGGATGGGTCCTGAGACAGACATGGGGCACTGTCCTTATATGATTCCTACGTCCCTTCCCCTTGCTGATGGGCTGGAGAACGGTGTGTGCGCCTGTGAGTGTGCAGGGGTGTGTCCCTTTCCTCCCACTGACGAGACAGGATACCCGCTTGTGTCTGGACACATGCACACGTGGGAGGATTGGCAAATGCAAATTGCAAAAGAAATGCTGATAATGTTTGTACAAAACCTCCATATGTCAGAAATGAGATTAAAAAAGTAATTACCAAAGTTGGGAAGGAAGGACAAATGTATTTTGTAGTGCAACAAGCAGCAGGAATCAATAATTCCCAGCTCAGGTTGAAATGATAAAAGATAAGTACATTTTGCCTTTGGGTTTAGTTGTGAATTAAATGGAGCTTCATGCTGTATAAATTAATTTCCATTTTCTATATAAAACTATCAGTCCTTTCCTGGAAATACTTAAAGGTCAGATAGACACAGCAAATCAGCTTTGCCAAAGGCCTTTGGATGGGAGCCAGCAGTTTGCAACATGCTGTGAAAACATACCCCCCCACACACACACACGCACGCACGCACGCATGCACTTCTGAATACATCACCCCCCCCACCTCTCACCATATCATTAACAATATACACAGTGTGTGTACATGTGCATACAGAATTCTAAACACACACGACTTGTTACAGGTGATGGCCCCATAGCTATGGCAATAATAACTAGCTTTCTGCTGTAGAGCTGACTTTGACAGCTGCCTCTCTCTGTAACTTTTCTGGAACAAAGCCACTTCCCCAGATCTTTTCCCTATGGGGGTCTCTGCTAGAGTGGGGTTTTGGAGGGTGGCTGGAGGCTAATCGGACGAGTTGATGAGATAGGAGTCTTTGAAAACTTAAAAGTGTCCTATTCTTGCTAGTATTTCCTGGCAAGTCCTATCTCGCGCACGCTCCCTGGAGTTGGTCCATTTGGCTGTGCTCATCTGTACCTTTGGGGTACTTATGGTGGTTGGGAAGCAGCTTCATTCTTTGCTTTGATACTGTGCAGTCTTGTAGGAACATCACTAGCGAGCCAGCACTTTATAAGCTCTACAGGCTGTCACAATGTGGTGTACATGGAGCCTTAGGAAGTTTGTTGGTTATGTGTGGCTGTTTCCCCTTGAAGACCTGGAATATTCTGGATGGAGTGTTCAGGCTTGTGACGTGCGATCAGCTGCAGCAGGCATTGGTTGAAGTTCAAGCCCAAGAGTGAACATAGCTTATAAATAGGGCTACGATTTTGTCACAGAATCCGAGACTTTCGTGAGACATCTGTGACGTGAGCCTGTGTGGGAGCTGCAGGGTGCCCCTGCTGCCCGTGGTGTCTGGGAACTGCGGAGACCTGAGCTCCCAGTCGCAGTGGGCAGCGGGAGCTCCCAGTTGACCTGCAGCTCAGAGCTGTCACGAGCTTCTGTGAATTTTTCTTTATTGCCCATGACCTGTCCGTGACTTTTACTAAAAATATGCGTGACAAAATCTTAGCCTTATTTATAAACAAGGCCAGCTCAGTTATTTACCTCGGTTGTTTCTCTGCCCCAGGTAAAATCATTGGAAATAAATTAAAAGGCACAATTGGCTGATTTGCTTCCTCAACATTAGGCTCCCCAAAGCCAATAAACTCTGCAGGGTTCCTGGGGAAGTTTGCCCATTGCCATAGATGTGAGAGTTGGCAGCTGGGAAGAAAAGCAATGAATGATGGCCTGCCCTTGCCCATTGCACCTTGGGAGAAGGGGAGAGGCTTAACCCCCAAAAAGAGCTGAATTCCCAGAAACTGAAAAAGGGTATGTAGAGACATGGATGGATGCAGTGAAGCAAGTTCATGGCATTTCCCTTCCTGAGAATGCGAGGGGTAAGTGGGGCTAAGTTTTTATTACCATGAGAGAGTCTTGCTGTACTCCGGGCTGGGCGTTTCAAAGGCTGCTAAGGCAGTGCCGGGCCCAGCTCCCAGGGGCTGTTGATAGGAATTGGGTGCCAGATTCCCATGGGCCCCTTTGAGTTGGTATGTGAGCTGGATCCTGCTTAATGTGACACAGCCTCACCGCAGACCATCTGTGGCGTTACTGAAATTGTCGGAGTCCTTGGGGAAGGAGCTGGAACATGGGGAAGCACAGAGCACTGAACGGGGAAAGGAAGGGAAGACCCCTGCTAAGACTGCCGCTGCTGCTTTAAGGATACGTCCACACTGGAGCTGGAGTGAAATTCCAGCTGGAGAAGGACATAAGAACATAAGAACGGCCATATTGGGTCTGACCAAAGATCCATCTAGTCAAGTATCCTGTCTTCCGACAGTGGCCAATGCCAAGTGCCCCAGAGGGAATAAACAGAACAGGTCATCATCAAGTGATCCATCCCCGGTCCCCATTCCCAGCTTCTGGCGAACAGACACTAGGGACGCCATCCCTGCCCATCATGGCTAATAGTCATTGATGGACCTATCCATGAATTTATTTAGTTCTTTTCTGAACCCTGTTATAGTCTTGACCTTCACAACATCCTCTGGCAAGGAGTTCCACGGGTTGACTATGCATTGTGTGAAAAATACTTCCTTTTGTTTGTTTTAAACCTGCTGCCTATTAATTTCATTTGGTGACCGCTAGTTCTTGTGTTATGAGAAGGAGTAAATAACACTTTCTTATTTACTTTCTCCACACCAGTTATGATTTTACAGACCTCTATCATATCTCCCCCTTAGTCATCTCTTTTCCAAGCTGAAAAGTCCCAGTTTTATTAATCTCTCCTCATACAGCAGCCGTTCCATACCCCTAATAATTTTTGTTGCCTTTTTCTGAACCTTTTCCAAGTCCAATATATCTTTTTTGAGATTTGGTGACCACATCTGCACGCAGTATTCAAGATGTGGGCATACCATGAGTAGAGGCAATATGATATTTTTTGTCTTATTATCCACCCCTTTCTTAATGATTCCCAAGATTCTGTTTGCTTTTTTGACTGTCTCTGCACACTGAGTGGATGTTGTCAGAGAACTATCCACAATGACTCCAAGATCTCTTTCTTGAGTGGTAACAGCTAATTTAGACCCCATCGTTTTATATGTATAGTTGGGATTATGTTTTCCAATGTACATTACTTTGCATTTATCAACATTGAATTTCATCTGCCATTTGTTGCCCAGTCACCCAGTTTTGAGAGATCCTTTTGTAGCTCTTCTCAGTCTGCCTGGGACTTAACTATCTTCAGTAGTTTTGTATCATCTGCAAATGTTGCCACCTCGCTGTTTACCCCTTTTTCCAGATCATTTATGAATATGTTAAATAGGACTGGGCCCAGTACAGACCCCTGGGTGACACCACTATTTATCTCTCTCCATTCTGAAAACTGACCATTTATTCCTACCCTTTGTTTCCTATCTTTTAACCAGTTACCAATCCATTAGAGAACCTTCCCTCTTATCCCATGACTGCTTATTTTGCTCAAGAGCCTTTGGTGAGGGACCTCGTCAAAGGCTTTCTGAAAATCTAAATACATTATATTCACTGGATCCCCCTTGTCCATGTGCTTGTTGACCCCCTCAAAGAATTCTAGTAGATTGGTGGGGCATGATTTCCTTTTACAGTACAGTAATTCCTAACTTAAAGTCGTCCCGGTTAACATTGTTTCATTGTTACGTTGCTGATCAATTAGGGAACATGCTCGTTTAAAGTTACGCAACGCTCCCTTATAACATCGTTTGGCAGCTGCCTGCATTGTCCACTGCTTGCAGGAAGAGCAGCCTGTTGGAGCTAGCTGGTGGGGGCTTGGAACGAGGGTGGACCGGCAGCCCCCCTATCAGCTCCCCCTCCCCCTTTTAAAAGTGGGAGGGCATTTTTACCAGCCGTAAGGGCAGGGCCAGCTCCAGGCACCAGCTTAACAAGCAGGTGCTTGGGGCGGCCAAGGGAGAGGGGCGGCACCTGGGGCAATTCAGGGGTGGCAGGTCCCTCACTCCCTCTAGGAGCGAAGGACCTGCCGCTGAACTGCCGCCGCTGATCGCGGCTTTTTTTTTTCTTCTTTTGCTTGGGGCGGCAGAAATGATGAAGCTGGCCATGTGTAAGGGCGAGAGATGGGGGAGGGCAGGGGGCAGAGAGGAGCAAGTGGTGGGTGGGGACAGGGGGGAAGGGGTGGTGTGGGGGCAGGGCCTCAAAGGGGCAGTGCAGAGGGTAGGACCACAGTTTGGGTGCCGGTGGCCTCCCCACTTTTAAGGAGCTTCTGCTATGCCTGGTGATAGCTTTCCTGCTATAAAGCACCTTTATCTTGCTATAACTGTATCCACCCAAGAGGAGCTGCTGTCCCACTGCAATAATGCCACTAGAATAAAAACAGGACAACTCTGGTGCGTAGTCAAAAGCACAAGCTGAGTGGATAGACCCACACAGCCAACAGGTGCGCCTCACCCATGCGATGTCGGTGTGGTGCCGAGCCCTAAAGAGAGGTACGTTAGCTGCAGGGGGTTGGCTTGGCAGGTTCTCCTCGTGGAGTAGTGCAGTTGGGCATTTCACAGGCCACCTCTTCTCTGGTTTGCTCTGAGAGTGGAGTGTGCATGTGTGTATCTCCAACTGTACTGCACCTGTGGGACTGACACACCCGCACCTCCCTGGCTTCCTGCTCCATCCAGCTATTGCAGGGGTGACCTCGATGGCAGCTGTGTCCTCATGCACTTTCCCTGCTTCCCACTGTGCAGCCAATCTTGCATCCTCCTTGCCTTGCAGAGCTCCATGATGAGGCTGCAGAGACAGAGCCATAGATCAGACCTGGAGCACAGCCCAGGAAAATTAGGACAGGGGGAAGGGCTGAGTGCTGAGAGCTGGAGCTGTTGCCACTCCCATGCATGGCGTTATCCCAAACAGACCCCAAGCACTATCCCAATACAGCGCAGCCAACAGCCAGCACATCGCCCCCATGTTGATGTTTCAAGCAAACGTAGTGCCAGACGGATCCTCTCTTAATCCAAAGCAGAGATCCTCCGCACACGTGCTGCTTTCCCATGCGATTCACCGTTGCTCCACCAGGACAAGAGGGAAGGTCAGGCTCTGCTCTCCCTGCTCTCAGTGCTGGGGCTACCAGCTGTCCTGGTGTTATCTGGGTGGTGTGACCACCTGCCCGCTGACACATTGGATTGGTGGAGAGACCTAGCAATACAGGCTTGGACACCAGTTTGTCACCCTTCGCTGGGAGGTGGCTTGGGCATCCTTGAGTCCCTCAGTGACATGATCCTGCTGGCTATTCAGAGGTGGTTGAGCCAGGTTTAGTCTGGAAATGCTGAATTAGATCTGTGTGTATTGTATTATGGAATAATGTTGCTGTCATTACTTATATGTGGTAATGCCAGAGGGCCCCAACAGAGGTCGGGGTGGGCCGGGCCCCCTTATGCGAGGCCCTGTACAAATACGGGGTATGTCTACACTGCAGTCAGGATGTGTAATTGCAGCACATGTAGACATACCCACACTAGCTTTCATCTAGCTCACTCGGGTACTGAGAGCAGTGAAATTGCAGAGCACAGACTTTACCCAGGGTTCCAGGCTGGTGTGGACAGCCCATGTGGCTGTGGTTTCACTGCTATTGGCACTCATGCTAGCTAGATCAAAGCTAGCTGGGGTCTATCTACATGTGCTGCAATCCCCCTCTCCTCCCCCTGCCCCAACTGCAATGTGGACAGACCCAGTGTGAGAGACAGAACTACACTCTAAATAGACAAGACAATGGGTGGGAGAGGAAACAGAGATACTGAGGATCTGTCTGCACTGCACACTGAGCCAGGCCTGGCCCGTGGACCTGGGCTTGTGGACTCAGTGTATCCAAGCGCATGCTTCAGCGTCCAGGCTGCACTGCAAACCTGGGCTTACAGCTGCTGGAGCTGGGCGTCACAGCCATGCTAATGTAAGCGGGGGAATGGTCCTGCTAGTGTACGGGCTTTTCCTGACTTCTGCGCTAACCCGGTAGCATTTGATGGTAAGAGGATTGGAGTCCCCACCCTCATTCCCTTTACCCAGAGGCCTGACCTCGAGGGCTTCCCTTCCACTCTCCCATGCGGCAGAGTCCTTGTAACCCCGGTAAGGCTGGGCCTAGGATCCCTGAGGGGGCTGAGACCCCAGTCTCATCGTGAGTCGCTCGGGACAGGGGCTAGGGTGTCCCCACTCTAGGATACTCTCCCTTCACCAGCTACTTCCCTGCCCAGTGATCACTGCATGAAGTTTGAACCACATACAATTTATTAAACAGCAGCTTTAAACCAATAAGGGGACAATGGATCAGTTTCAAGGACCCAGGAACCCTGCACTGTGGGTACAGGGGCACAGTCCACAGTGGTCTCTGAAACTCATGTAGATTCACAGCCCAGTCCTTGCACATCCCAGGCCTCCCTCCCAGGCCCTGGCTGCGCAGTGGTGATACCGTGTGTAGGACACTTGCTCTGGGGTGCCGCACGCCCGCTGGCTCTTGGTGGTGGGACCCTTCTCCCCAGCGTCAGACTCCCTTTGGGTTTGTGTCCCCCCTTCAAGGCCCTGTTGTTTGGCAACATCTTCCTCCACTGAGCCCTCTCTGGCCCGGATCCCCACCTCGTTCTCCCCAGCCGCTCACCACGCTCAGCTCCAATCTACTTGCAGCATGGTGGGTATACACTGTCCTGGTTCTGGTCCCGCGGCTCTCCCCTGTAGCTTGCTCCTGGCTCACCGCTGCTGCTCCAGCTCCTGGCTCCGGACGGCTGCACTCTCTCTGGCTCTGTTCCACCCTGGCAGCCCAAACTCACACGGAGAACACGCCCTGGGCTCTTGATTCCCTCATTGGCCTGCCCACCCTGGCAATCCAGCTGACTTGGAGCCTGGCCTGGCCCCGTTGGCCCTGGGGACCTCTCAGTCCCGGGATCCTGGCTCTTCTTTGGCCCGTCCCCTTTCTCCTGGTACTGGGAGAGAGCCAACCAAAAATGCACTAAATTTCAGCAAGTGTCCAACAGCCCCCTTGCCTTAATATGTCCATACTGCACCATGCAGATCTTCTCACTCGGGGCTGTGGCTTGACCTGCATCCACACTGTACAATGACAGGGCTTGGGCCTCAGTCACAGCAGGACTGGGGCTTGGAGCCATCCCCCTAGCAGGGTCCTAGGGCCAGGTACTGTGTGCTTGCTGACCTGTCTCAGACTAATTTGTGTAGGGATGGAAGGGGGGCTTTGGCTCAAACCTGAGACCCTGGGCTTAGTGTGCAGTGTAGACACACCCAGGTTTCCCAACTCCCATTTCAGCACCTTACGCACTACATCAATGTATTTGTGTTCATGTGCCTGGCATCTTCTTGATGCACTGAGATTTTGTGCCAGTGTTGTCCTCCATCCTGGCCAAAGCCAGGTAAATATGCACTGCTCATGAGCCGACTCCTGCAGCCTGGGGCACAGGAAATCTGTGAGCTGGATCTGGGCTAGAGTCACACACATTCCTTAAGAAAAAAAGCAGGATTTATCTGCAGCATCCAGAATCCATGGACACAGCCCAGGGGTGAAAGCTAAAAGCTGAGTACGTGTGTATGGCAGTGTGGCGTGTGCATTGGGCGCTTGGAGATGGCAAAGCAGGTCCAACTCTCCTACTCCTCCACGGGATGGCTTCTCCCTTGGCTCTGTTGTCCAGTGGGGCTTTGCCCCGGTTTCAGTGGTGACCTCAGCTGCAGTTAGCTGAGAGGGAGGGCGTGTGAGGATAGTCTCCTTTGAGGGGCCCCAGCCTGGTTTCTCCTTTCTCTTGGGGTCTCTGTCAATTACACAACATAACATTTGGCCTCTTGCTGTGGTGTTGCCCCTTGATTGCTCTCAGCAGAGAGAGCCTGTGATGGCTCCCTGCAGGAGGCCCCACATTCCTACTACAGCCCCCCACTTCTCCCCCACCCCATGAAGCAGTGACATGGGAGAAACAGAGCAATCAAGATGAGTCTTCAAGACAGGCCTCTCCAAAGCAGCCATTTTGGAAACCACAGAGACGGGTCCTCCAAGGACTAACGAGCCTTGCAACTGCTAGTTAGGGCCTGGCTGGCCCGGATAAAAGGAGCTATCTGGGCTTAGCATTTCAGTTCAGTTCCAGGCTGGCTGGGACTACAGGAGGGAAGAAGGGTTCTCCTCTCTGGCCAAAGGAGCCTGACAATCAGAGGTTATGGCTGGCTGAACTTATGTAGCTGGGATTGCTGAGAGAGAAGGACCTGAAGATGCTGGCCCTGAGATAGGCTGGAGATAAAATGGGTCGGTAGGAAGAGGCCCAGGGAAATAGCAGCGACAGACTGGAGTGAGTAGCACACGGCTGCTGTGTATAGGGTCCCGGCATTGGAACCTGGAGCCGTGGGTGGGCCCAGGTTCCCCCACCAGCCATAAATCCCATGAGGGGGACTGGGCTTATCCGAGAGCCCGAACAAAGGCCACGTTACTGAAGACCTGCCGAGGTCGGCTGGCAGCCTGCTGGGGTAAGACAGGACTGTGGTACTGCACCCAGCTGCTCAGAGGCACTCCAGAGGCGAGTGCCCCTTTATGGAGCCATACCAGGTTGCTGGGGTACCTTTGGAGATGCCTAACAGAGACTGTGGCCGTGAATCATTCCGCGTGCACGGGGCTAATGGTGGAGACGTGTGTCACTGACAGGCCCACAACGTTTGACCAGCATATGGGAGCTTGATTGGCAGGTTGACAGGTTGACAGGGGTGTTACACTCTGGTGGCTGCAGGAATGGGACATGTCCCTCCCTGAGAGGTGTGTGGATATCTACTCCTTCCTTAGTCAGCTTCTCATGCTCTTGGTGTGTGCAGTGGGGTGGGCCTCTCCTGGACAGAATGGGAGCATGTCTACTATTGGCCATATCCTATGACAGCCTCACACTTCCTCTGGCAACTGGCAGGACAGTCACCATATCAGTTGTGCTGCTGCTGGGGCATGGTGTTGTATTCATGCAGCCCTGCTGGGGGTACGCCAGCCATGTTGGATGAGACAAGAACCACCCCAAACCACAGCCCAGGGCTTGGTGGGAACCTGGATGGGACCTTGCCATGGATGTTAGCACGTGAGAAGCTTTTCTCTTATTTGCAGATTGCCACTGTGTTCTGTGGTGCCAGCTTGGGGCAGTGCGGGGCGCTATGTCCTTGAATGGGCATGGGGGTACATTTACAGAGAAGATGGCCCTTGTAAGGGGCTCTGAGGTGTTTGCATGGGAAGAGGGATGAGTATCGTAGAATCATAGAATATCAGTGTTGTAAGGGACCTCAGGAGGTCATCTAGTCCAACCCCCGGCTCAAAGCAGGACCAATCCCCAGACAGATTTTTGCCCCAGCTCCCTAAATGGCCCCCTCAAGGATTGAACTCACAACCCTGGGTTTAGCAGGCCAATGCTCTGGAGTGTTTGGTGTGCACATGCAGGTGTGTGTGATTCTTCTCCTGGAAGATGTTCTAATAATGCCTGTCCCATGGCACATCCCTCCAAAAGGGACCTGGGGAGACTGAAGCCCACCCCCTGCAGGAACCCAAACTGGGACTTGAGTCTCCTGAGGCAGGCAAGCCGGGGAGGTCAGAGTCTGTATGTGCTGGAGCGACCCCCTCCATCTCTGTTCTCTCTGTTTCACTTCCAAGGCTGTGTCTGGAGACCAGCGATTGCCCCCAGGGGCCTTCTATAGCACATAGCTGGGCTGGGCTTCGTCGCCTCCTCCTGCCATCACACCACAGACATTGAGGGTGATTCTGCTGCTGGAGAAGTCACATGGACCGTCCTGTTGAGCAGGGGCTGGGTGGAAAGCTTTGGTTGGTCCCCCACCCCCACTCCTCCCTTCCTTAGAGAATGGCTCCTTTAATAAGCAGTTAATTAGTACTCGAGGGCGAGATGAATTGGTGGGATCAGAGAGTGCTTTAAAGTGCTCCAATGAGAAGGGGGAGGAAAAAAGTCCCCTGCTCATGATGTAATTAAATTTTACACAGCTGTGTGGTTCCACACAAGCTGGGGAAGGCTGACCTGATTCTGGCAGCCTGGCCGGCTGGGGCACTGGCCCCGCTGGGGTGGGGAGCTGTCTGCAGGGAGAGCGAATGGGCCTTGGTCTGCAGAGTCCTGGTTTCCCTGTGCCTTAGCAGTGGGGCAAAAGGGGATGATCTCCTGCCCCTGCGGCGGCCCAGGAGAACTAACAAGACACACCCCAGTGCTAAGGAGGCCAGATTCAGTCCCTTGAGAGTGTGGCACAAAGACTTCTTGTTTTGTCCCTATCCAGGACAGGGAGGCTCGGGAAGTGGGGGGCTCTTGGGGCACTGAGGAGCAGGCGGTCTCCACACACAGAGCCTGACCCTGTCCCCTGTGAAGTTGATGCAAAACTCTCAGGCCCAGACTCTGAGACCCATGGGTGCCCCTTGGCATGCACTCAGGCTGCACGAATTGGGGCATTCTGTATGCATGGGCCGCTGGCAGCACGGGCAGAAACTCCCTGACGCTGGGGGGCTCCTTGCTGCATGGGGGTGCTCCCAGCACATGGAGGTAGTGGGGCTTTCCGTGCATAGGGCTGGGTGTGACTGCGGTGCAGACTTCCAACACAGTGGTGGTGGTAGGATGACCAGACAGCAGATGTGAAAAATCGGGATGGGGTGGGGGGTAATAGGAGCCTATATAAGAAAAAGACCCAAAAATCGGGACTGTCCCTATAAAATCGGGACATCTGGTCACCCCAGGTGGTGGCATCTTGCCGGTGGATGGGGAAGGTGGAGGAGTGATGGGATGGAGGTGGAGGTGGACGGGCAAGCAAAGGACAGGAAGAGAACAGGGCTGTGGGTAGAATTAAGTGGGAAGCTGGTGATGCAGCACAGCCTGTGTGGATTGAAATCTCTGGCTTTCGGAGCGGAGATCTGTGAATTCAGCTGAGTTTGGAGCAATCTGTCCTCCCCGCACCCCTGCCCTGACCTTGAGAGCACTATCAGGCCTGGTTTGTGCAGGTCAATAACCTTTGCAATTGATGACAGCTTCAATCAGCCATGGGATTTGTGCTCCTTCTCTTTCTGCCTTTGCCATGGCACTGATGTGAGGAGCCGGGCGCTTATCTCTGGCATGCAGCTACCTCCAAGCCACATTCAGCCTGATTGATTTACAAGCCCAGGGTTTTTAGCCTCTTGGTCTATCTTTAGCTATTCGGCCCTAGGAACTCAGTGTGCTACGTCAAGTGGGTAGCTCATGGAGCGTGGGGAGGCAGAGAGGAGGGGGGTTGTAGGGCAAGCTATGGGCAGGTAAAGGAGAAGGAGCAGCCGGCTACATCATGGCATGGGAGCTGGCCCAGGCAGGGAGAGGGCACGTCTGACAGTCCTGGAAATTCTACCCCAGCCAGATGGACAGTATAGCAATGAAAAGCCCTGATTGGTTGAGGGAGCCTTGCCCATGTGACATCATACCAATGGAAAGTCCTGATTGGTTGAGGAGGTGATGCCCTTCCTGGTAGCCCTGCTCTAGAGCACTTGACCTCTAATTAAGGCAGCGCAGGGGCAGCCTGAGTATTTTGGGGCAGGGGGCCTGTATTGGGCACCTTATGACATTTGGGGTGTGTGTGTGTGTGAGTGTGAGAGAGAGAGGGAGGGAGAGAGAGGGCTTGCCTGGGGAGGCTGCTTTTGTTTGTCCCCTGCTGTGGCCGTGGTCCATACAGGGATAATGGGGTGAGGTGTTGGGTGCAAGAGCTGGGAATTGGCTGTGTGTGAACAGCGCAGAAGGGCCCACCTGAGACACACAGGTCCAACGTGCCCCCTCTGGCAATGTCACTCAGGGACCCCGGCCACCTCCCAGCCCGTCACAGCAACCCCTCCACACCATAGGGGGCTGGCTCTGAGCCATCTCAGCAGCTGTAGGGCCTGAGCCAGTGTCACAAGGCTCAGGGTCCTGGGAGCCCTGGCCCAGCTCTGGTATCCACCCTGGGCTGCTCTCCCACACTCACTGCGATGGGTGGGAGCCGATGAGGATCTTACTGCTGAGCCATAGCTGGGGACGAGGCACTCCCTTGCCACGCCAGGCTCAGCCTGGCTCTAGGCCTTCACCCTCACTCACCCTCCATGCGGTGCCCAGGCCTTTCCCTGCCCCTCCCCTTGGCTGGGTTTCATCAGGGATAGGTTAGAATATGGCAGGAGGAGCCCTTGTTTCTCCCCAGGGAGCCGAGCCTGGGGTGGCCAAGGGAGAAGCTGGGGAGAGCCAGCATCCTCCCTGTGGGGGCCGGCACCTCCCAGCCAGTGTGATGGCAGAGGGGACATGGCGGGAGCTGTGATAATGGGTGATTTGACGCCTCCCCCACCCGCAGGCAGTATCCCGTCTGCTCTCGTCTCCTCCGGGAGTGTGAGCAGCTGTGCTTCCCACAGCCCAGCGAGATGTTTGTGGAGTATTCCAGGAGGCTGCAGCTCAAGAAAGCCTAATTGGGCCCCTTGGGCTGCACCAGGGCCCTGCGTGGGTCCCAGAGCCCGCATTCTCCTGCCTTCATGTATTTCAAGCCCTCCCTCTTCCCCTCTTCCTCTCTCCACTCCTCTCCCTCACCCACATCTTCTCCATCCCTCCTTCCCTCTATTCCATGTCCCCACTTGCCCTCCTTCTCTATCTCCCACCTGTCCCTCCAGTCACCCCTCCCCTCTCTTCTCCCTTACCTTCTATCCCTCCCCTGTCCCGCTGTCTCCATCCCCCTCATCTGCTGCTCTTTCCATCCCCTGAGGCCCCACCCCCTCTCCTTATCTCCTTCCCCAGGAGCTCAGCTGGTTCCTCCGGGTGGCAGCTCCAAAATGCTCCCATGTTTTGCTCTGATGCGTCTGCTCTCCAGCCCCTTTTATCTGATTGAGCAGCAACCCATTAGTCAGGCTCTGGCTGAACCCTTCCAAGCTGCGCTTTTCTCAGGGCCATCCCGTTTATTGGACACCAGCTTGTGCCCCCCGCCTTGAATCACAGCCTCCAGAGCTCCTCTTTGGCCTGGGGCTCTCTGGCGGGAAGCAGGTGGGAGAGCCGATGCCATTACGTACCAGGGACGAGCAAGATGGCTTGGCTAAGATCCCACCCGGAGCTTTGTCCCAAAGTGGGATCGGTGTTGCGTGTAACTGAAACTGCAGCGCTCTGTGTGTTCTGCAGCCTGCACCTTTACATTGCCCCAGACTCGCCCTGTGGGCCGTGCTCCTCTCCACAGCCTGCAAACATGGTGCCTAAACACTGCCCAGGGAACTCCACTTTGAGCCCTCATTCCTGAAAATCTTGGCCTAAATGGCTGGCCCAGGATTCCAGGGCCAGTTGGCGGCTGGCCCAAGGAAGAGCCCCCAGGAGTCCAGGCTCTAACCTAGCGCAGATCATTGGCACAACTCCCCTAGCGACATGCCAGATTCTGCACCACTTGGACTCTTTAGTCGAGACTGGCTGTCTTAGCTCTGCTCTAGCTCAGCTAGAAGAGATGAGCCAGACGCAGGCATCAAGGAGGGAATTCTGTTGCCTGCATTATGCAGACTGGCTCATGCTGCTCCTTTCTGGCCTTAAAATCTCCTAATATGTGAAGCTCAGCTCTCTATTTACTCACCAATTCTTTCTTACTGTGTCTTCGCAACCTGAGGTGCGGGCGAGTGTGGCAGGAGCCAGGCCAGCCTAGCAGTGCCAGCTCCCTCCCTTTGGACAGTTGCTAACGACTTGATCTGTCCCATTCCCAGCCCACTGGGGCTCTGGGGCTGGTGGCACTTTCCTTTTTATGCAGTGCTAGTTAGTTGATAAACAAGACGGTTCAAGCGCCGCATGCTTTTCAAGGAAGAGCATCGTGTTGCCTGCAAAGTGCCAGGGGACTTCCAGAAGAATAGCTTGAGCTGTTAAAGTGAAGAGGGAGGCAAAACCATTTGTCTTGCTGCTGCAGCAGCTGTTTACCCTCACTGTTCCAGAGCGCAGCGAGTCCAGCAGCAGGAATATCTGCTTGAGTTTGGTTTTCCAGACACATGGGGCTAGATGGCCCCTGGCGGAGAACATAAGACTGGCCAGACTGAGTTAGACCAATGGTCCATCTAGCCGAGTATCCTGTCTTTCGACAAAGGCAGGAGGAAGATTGGCTGTGGATCTTGGAGGAGCTCATCAGTCTGGACACCTCGGTTACAAGACTCTCCTCTCTGATGACAGAGCTTCCCCACCAAAACCAGCTCCATACCGGAGGTGGAGAAGGAAAGGAAGTAATTTCCCAGGCTGCATCTCCTACAGCAGGGACAGAAGAAGAACAGAGTGCTCATGGAGTCCACTAGGGACCACGCCTTGCAGAGCTAAAACCAGGGCACCATTAGACACAGTGATGGGAACCATAGGAAATCCAAGATAGCGATACATGGCTCAGATTCTCCGCTGTTGGCACCACAGGGCCATAAACTAAGGGATCTGGCCTGTAGAGGATTTGCCCAGTGTAGGGGTAACCTCCTGGGGAGTAGGAGCACTATTGCATCTAGTTCACTGCCCTACTCCGTACCCAGGGCTGGAGAAAAAGGGGCATCCCTGCAGCCCAATGGTCCCTGGCTGCAAGAATGTCCCTTGGGAATAATGTAGAGCAGTCCCAAGGCTGCTCTGTTTTACAGGGGGACTGGCTGACATTGGGGGGTCCCCATTCTCTGAGGTCTGTATGGAGCATGTGAAAATAGCTCAAAGCCACCTTTGCCCTGCCTGGGCTGTGCTGGGCCATCGCTGAGGCTTTGTAGGAATTAGGTCTTGGTGAGAGCTGTGGCATTTGGCTAGTCTGGGTCAGCCCAGGATGGGGGTAAGGGTTGGGGTGATTCTGGGATCCAGAGTTTGCTGTGATGGGTGGAGTTCTGTCTGGGACAGTTTGTGCCGGTCTCACACCTACAGAGCACAAGACAGCATTTGGAATGCGGCTTTGCTAGCGAAAGACGGAGTCAGGGCTCAGATAAATTACACCCCGATTCACCCTCTCAGCTGGAGGGCAGGATCCCTTGTAACAACCGCTCAGATCACAAAAGGTTATTCCAGCCCAGAACCAGGCTGCGGCTGTGCAATGAGACATCTGAGACCCGCTGCAGGGTCCTCGGGGGCCAGTGTCCAGGGCTTGATCTAAGCCTGGCTTTGATCCAGCCTCCCTTTGCACAGGTACTGCGGGTGCAAATAACTGTGGGTGCAATGTTGCACACACAATTATTTGTGCATGTAATTTACGTCACTTAGATAACAAAGCTTCATGTGGTTAGGCATCTTTGGGCCAAGATCTGCTCTCGATTTCGATGGAGCTCCTCTGGCTATAGCTATACACTTTGCCTGAGCATAACTGTGACACCAGCCACTAAAATCAGCAAGGCACATTTCTAGCATGACCTCTGACCCCAGAAATACAGGCACTCATGGATCAGATGACAGTTCCTAAGATAAGCATTTAATTAACTACCAGTATTAGGCCTGTGAAAGATCCATTTGAGGTAGAGTCATGTATTTAATTAAAGCTTCTTTAAAGGCTGCATTCCCTTTTGAGGTACCTGTGCTGAAATTTCCTGGATTTCATTAAGAGTTGGAGTATTTTTCTCTCTTTTAAATTTAAATGTCGGGTTCAGTTAGGAGCTGGCTGTACTGACAGATCATTTATTTCACTTCCAGACCTAGACTGGTTACTGGGTGTATGTCAAAAGGGCTTTGTCATTAGGTTTATTTGTATTGCAGTAGCATCTAGGAAATGCTGTAGCACTTCAGCATAGGCACAGGCGGGAGGGCTTCTCCCACCTGCATAGGTAATCCACCTCACCAAGAGGGGACCGAAAAACTCCTGACACTGTCTACACTGGAGGTTACATTGGTAGAGCTACAGCTCTTGGGGCGTGGATTTCCCCTGAGATATGCAGCTATGACAGTGTAAATTCCCAGTGAAGAGAGTTCCTTACCTGACAAAATTATAGGGTCTGTCTTCACTTCAGAGTGAACTGGAGATCTCTACAGCTCACTTACTCCTCTTGAGTGAAAGCAGCCACACTGCAAAATATCCCCCGAACGCACGGTGCTCACTTGTGCCTGGCTTTAAGATTTCAGGGGACATATCCTAGGGTTCCTTGCACTAGAGTGAGCTGAGCTGCTCTATGAATTATTTCCCGGTGAATTGAATTGTGGAAGAACGTGTCTGTCCAATAGCATATTGGGGGAAGGCATTGGAGGGGTAGCAGCGTTTCAGTGCAGCAAGCCTGTGTTTCCATTGCAGCGTGGTTGGGTTAGCAGCTGACGATTGATACTAACACAAACTTTAGCCTGTATGCCCTGGCAGGCCAGCCAGCTTGAGATAAAAGCACCATTGGGCTTGAGTTGAAGGTTTTATGTGCAGAGTTATGGGCAATACTCAAGTTATAACTCAAGTTAACTTTGCAGTGAAGATAAACCCACAATCCAAGTAGCTGAGACGGACACATAACTGGGGAGAAGTGATATCACACGCAAGCAGAATGAACAGTGTGAGGGTCTACAAATGTTGTGTTAGCAACACCATTCTTTTGTTTGATTCCTTTAAAAAAATATTGATGGGGGGGGGGGGGGTTAGCTACAATGAAAGAGTAAAAGTCCTGGTTGACAGGAAGATTCCACTTCTGAATGGGTGACGAATGAGGCATCACAGATGTTCTCAGTGTTACAGACATGGGCAGTGCATAGTGGTAGATGGTTCGAAGCATGTCAGCAGCAAGAGCTGTGAGTGATTACAAACCATGATTATAAGTCACCTATTGACCCATTGCACTCCATAGCAATATATGACCATTGACGAACGCATCTGTCCAGCATTTATTCACCCTTTATAAACTGCTTATCAATAAAGTGTGCCCAGCGATAAAGAGGGAGTGACACTGAAAGGAGGGGCAGCATGGAGGGCAGGGCAGGGGAGTGAGACTGGAGAGCCCATGAAGGAGTGGGTAAGGAGCAGGGAGCTGAAGCAAACAGGCAAACAGCGGGGGGGGGGCGAGGAATATGTCAGACACTGGTGTCATCATCGGCACCCTGAGTTTCCAGCTGCAGTTGTTTGTCTTTGCTCCAGCCAGGCCAGTTGTGGCTGGAGAGGGGGGCGCAAAGGGGTCTTGACTGGAGTTGGTCAAAAATGGTCATTGGTTTTCTTGGGAAAGTTTGACTTTTTCCCCAAAACGTGTTTGATTTCTTGATGGAACCCCCAAAACTGGCCTTTTGCGATTGGCCCACCCCCAGCTATTCTCACTTTTGAGTTCCCTATTTCTCCAGCAGCAAAAGGGAAAGCTTTAAATACGAAAAAGGGGAATAACTTTCAGCTTTCAGTTTTTCGTTGGATGCAATGGACTTTCCCACAGAAACGGCTGTTTAGAAAGACAGGCCCTTGTCACTGCCAAAGATTTCTGAGCCCAACATTTTGACCAGTTCTTGTGTGCACACGTGCACGTGAGTGTGCGTGTGTCAGGGTTACCTCTGGGGTTAGAGGATACCAGGGGGCTGAGGCAATCTCAGCTGAGTCTCACAGCCCCCTTGCCCTGTGTTGGTGCAACATGGGGCACAGTGGTCCATGACTGGCACTCCCAAGTGCTACCACAATCCAAATCATCATCAGAATAATGCCTGTCCCAGCTGCTGGTCTAGGCTGCTGCCAGCTGAGTCGCACAGCAGCTGGGACAGGTATTACCATGTTGGATTTCTTGAAGTCTTTGTGGTATTGACTGGCACCAGGCTGGGGTGGGCTCCCGCTCCTCCTCAGGGTGAGCAGGGTGGGTCCCTCGCACTCTTCCTCCCAGGGTGGGTCCCTCCTACTCAATATTCTCATGGTTCTTAGTACATGCTAGGCTGTCACTTCAGTGGCTGGGCCAGGCTCACAGCTTCACAATTGCTTTCCCGGAACCATTTGCATTGCCAGCATCTCTCAGCATTTTCCGAATGTCACATCTTGTTTGTTCTCTGCTCCAGTGTGGTTTCCTCCTCCCAGAGGAAGGGTACTTGCAGCAGGTAGTACTGTGGCTAAGGTGTAATGGTTGGGATTGGCTGGAGTCTCGGTGAGCGGCTTGGAGAGTGTCTTTGGCAGTGAGTTACTGTGGAGTTACACTCAGGAGTGTAGGAGCCTCTCACTTTCCTGGAGTTCACCTCTCTTTTCGGTTTGTTTCTCGCTCACCTCCTCTGGGTACATTCCCCTCTTTGCTTTATCTGCTGCCCAGAAGCCCTTTTGGTGCTGCACGGCTGTTACTCAGAGCTAAGTTTTTGACCCTCCCCCTCTGTTTCCCTCCATTGTCTCACTGGGAGGCACATGGTAGCACATGGCTGTGTACGCATCATTTCTACTGGGCCACAGTATTGTCCTGACACCACAATAGGATGACAAAAGGGTATCACACCAGCATGAAATAGATTCTTCCAGGGGGTGGATGCTCTTGTATTTTAAGGCTAAGGACTGGGACTCAGAAGATTGGGGCTTGATTCCCTGCTCTGCCAAAGTCTTGCTGGGTGACCTTGGGCAAGTCTCTTAACTGCTCTGTGCTCCAGTTTCCCCATCTGTAAAATGGGGATAATATTTCTGTCTTGCCTGGGACGGTTGCACAACTATAATCTATGGTGTGAACTGAAACTGATCTAGTTCAACAGGTCAAATCCCTGTGCCCCTGTGTGGAGAATCTGATTTCGGTATAAGAGCAGCTTTTATCAATTTGGTTGACTTTGATGGGAAACAGATTAAGTTAAACCAAAAGCCGTGGACTGGTTTATAGCCCAATTTGTGTTACAACGGAGCTACTTTTCCATGTAGACATTTTCAAAAGCACCTAAGCCCCATTTTCAAAGTGACTGATAAAGACCTAGGCTCAGATGCTCAAAAGAATTGGGGCACCTGCTTTCCATTTGGGGATCTGTATGTCTCAGTGAATGTCAATGGAACCTGGCTGGAGGGGCCCAAAGTAGGGAAATACTAGGGGACAGGGTGGGAGGGAATCACCAACAGGAAGGATCTCCACTCAGGAAATAAATGAATCAGTGATAAGTCTGTGCCTGCCTGTGAAGGGTTAAGCAGCCCAGGCAATACGGAGCCAAGACATAAAATGCAACTAAACAAATAGAGAAAATCTTTTGCTTTCAAGCCGTTTCCATTTATTTAAACCCTGCCATGTTCCCCGGTTCCTTTCTTTAACGAGTTGTCTTTGTAAATTTCCCCAGAGCTCTGGGGCTCAGCTCTTGTTTGTTCTGGCAGGGAGCGGGGAGAGGAATTTTTCACGACCCACAGATTCAATTACGCTGGAGTAATCCCGCTCAGGGTGTCGACTGCATCACAATGAATTTGGGTGTAATTTGAAATCTCTGGACCAAATAAGGAGGAAGAAAAGGGGAGGTGAGGGGAGCATTTAAAAAAAAGAGAAAAGACTCAAATTCCTCACATTCCTTTCCCGCTAACAGCCCGTTTTCACAGCGCACTTCCTGGTCAGCACAAAGGAGAGCAGGAAAGCGGAGATCAGCTCGAGGGAGGCGGCTACAGTAGCGCAGCTCTGGGCATTGCTGACGTGGAGTTGGGCCGCACTCCCTGCAGGATGAGGGCCTAGCAGAGCTTCTTGGTCATCCCCTGCTTGCCCAGTGCTCACAAGGGGCTGGTGGGGGAGTGGGGTGTTCTCCTGGCCCAGGGTTCAGATGTGTGATCTCTCACTCTCAGACCTTGACTATGTGTGTAACCCTTCTGCCAGGCCAGTTGATAGCAGCAAGGGCCGGGTTCAGTACATAAGGGTCCCTTCCCAACAGCGTGACACAGAACCAGCTCGAGCCCCCACCCAGTGACCTGGGAAAATCTTACACACACCCCTGGGTGCCTCGAAGAGGCAATACTTCCCCTCTCGCAAGCACAGAGTCTCGGTGTGGCAGAAAATGTTTAATAACATGAGGTAAATGACATAGCATTAAATTGGGAAAACACCACAACTAGAGTTCATAGATCAAACCATGAGCGAAGACCCACCCCAGCAGATTGGGCCGTGTCCTTTCCCGTTGGTTCTTGAAAGCAGCAACCCAAGAATCACCAAAGTCCCAAAAGTCCAACAACCCCAAAGTCTCTTGGGTCCAGCAACCCAAGAATCACCAAAGTCCCAAAAGTCCAACAACCCCCCAAAGTCTCTGTCCCTGGTCAGTGCAGCCCCAGAGTTCAAGGGGGGGCACACAGGGTGTTAAGGGGCACCTTATGTGATCCGAGGCCAACAAGCTGCCTCTCCGCGGGGTTCCGCCGCAGCCTTCACCATGAGCCACTCCACTCCACCAGCTGTCCCGTAAGCCGCTCCTGCCGTCCCATGAACTGCTCTGCCAGCTGCTCCGCTCTGCTCCGCTCAGCGACCTGTGAGCCGCTCAGCTCCGCTCCACTTCAGCCGTCCCTTGGGCCGCTCCCACAAGACTCCACTCTGCTAGCTGCTCCTCCAGCCGCTCGGCTCCGCTCCAACCGTCCCCGTGAGGCTCCACTCTGCAAACTGCTCCGCCAGCCACTTAGCAATATAGCTTCAAGCTCCCCCACTAGTTAACACAGCCTCAGCTCTTGGTAACTTTAGCTCTTTTGTGATTTCAGCTAGTAGTATGGAAGACCCAGTGCTGGTACACTATTGGCCCAACATGAACTCAGCTCAGCAGTCTGTAACTAGACTCCTAATGGAATCAAAGTTAGCTCTGACATTCAACAGGAGAGGGAGAGGGAGAGGGAGAGGGAATGGGTGTTTCAGGCTCAGACAAGGCACCCACACCACCAGCTACAAATGCCTACCCCCAACCCTCTCAATTCACTAGCTTTTGTAACCCATGCCCCTTATCAAGCAAGTGCTACTTAGGTAATGATGAGTCCTTTTGTCAAACAACAGTTCCACTGGCCTTGATTCACAGAATCAGGGTAACAAAACTTTATTCTCCCTGCCCCAATAACAGAGAAACTGGGGATCCCACACCAGCCGAAGTAACCACTTTCAGTTGCTGTTGTTTCATGCCAGGTGAGTGGCTGTGCCTATGCAAACAAGATCAGCCCCTGGAGTTCTTTTCCACACTCGCCATAATTCACCACCAGATGTCAGGGTAGAGCTCATCCTGACTCTGCTTACATGTGGATGACGTTGTTCTTCCAGTACAGAGCCCAGACAGGTTTTGCGAGGCACTCCAGCAAATGGAGGAAGAGTTGGCTATGGTTGGCCTCCATGTTTTGTTGTCAAAAACAAAGCTGCAAAATCTAGGACCAGCTCAACCCACGAGCCCAAACTGTCGAAACAGTCTCCAGCTTTTGCTGTTTGGGTTCTGTACTCACCAGCTCCTCCAACTCTCACACGGAGGTTCTCCACTGGATTGGCATCACAGTGTCTGCCATAGGTTGTTTACAATGAATGTGGACTCAACATCATCTCGGCACGACAACCAGATTCAGGCTCTATTTGAGCTAAATCCTCCCTGTACTGCTGTATGGTTGCAAAACATGGACACTATGCCACTTAGACCAGGCAAAGCTGGAGGCTTTCCACACAAAAAGCCAACATTGTACATGGGGCAGAAAGTGGAACAACTTAATTTGTAATGCAGATGTTTACGGTCGCTCCCGTCTACAAACTCCTGGGGCCATTGTCCGCAGATGTTGTCTTACGCTTTTCGGACATGTCGTGAGAATACCACAAGACATTCCAGCGAACGTCGTTATCTGGGTGGCTTGTAACATCTGGGATAAAATTCCACCAACTGATAGGTGGAGGCAGCCCAGAGGCAGATCCCCTATTACATAGGTGCATCATGTCTGTTCCAAAGTTGGACTCTTGGGCCATCAAGCCCTTGTGGCCACACAGAAACGGACCACATAGTGAATGATCGCTACAGCCAACTGTTTTCTTCAATGCTTAGCCAGAGAAGAAGGGTGCAGAGCTTTTTGGTGAATTCTTGCCCGCTCTGAATATGGACCCTTTAATCTGCTGGCCCGGTGCACAGTGAACTCTCCCCAGTCATTTCCAGTCTGGAGGGGCCTAGGTATCCAGGGCACACTTCCCTGTGCAGCCAGGCCTAGTCCCATCCTCTCAACCAGGGCCGGCTCCAGGCACCAGCCCACCAAACTTGTGCTTGGGGCGGCACCTGGAGGGGGGCGGTGCGGCGTGGCGCTCCGACTCTGGCCGCCAGGGAGAGCGGAGCCGCAGTGGGCTCGACGCCCTCCCCCGGTGCTCTGGACGCCGGGGAGAGCAGAGCCCCGGCCGGGCTCTCCCCCCTCCCCCCGGTGCTCTGGACGCCGGGGAGAGCGGAGCCCCGGCCAGGCTCTCGTCCCTCCCCCCCCGGCGCTCTGGCCGCCGGGGAGAGCAGAGCTCCGGCCGGGCTCTCCGCCCTCCCCCCGGGGCTCTGGCCGCCGGGGAGAGCGGAGCCCCAGCAGGGCTCTCCGCCCTCCCCCCGGGGCTCGCCGGGGAGAGCGGAGCCCCGGCCGGGCTCTCGTCCCTCTCCCCGGCACTCTGGACGCCGGGGAGAGCGGAGCCCCGGCCGGGCTCTCCGCCCTCCCCCCGGCGCTCTGGACGCCGAGGAGAGCGGAGCCCCGGCCAGGCTCTCGTCCCTCCCCCCCGGCGCTCTGGCCGCCGGGGAGAGCGGAGCCCCGGCCGGGCACTCCGCCCTCCCCCCGGCGCTCTGGCTGCCGGGGAGAGCGGAGCCGCGGCCGGGCACTCCGCCCTCCCCGCGGCGCTCTGGCCGCCAGGGAGAGCGGAGCCCCAGCCGGGTTCTCGTCCCTCCCCCCGGTGCTCTGGATGCCGGGGAGAGCGGCGCCCCGGCCAGGCTCTCGTCCCTCCCCCCGGTGCTCTGGATGCCGGGGAGAGCGGAGCCGCGGCGGGCTCGCCGCCCTCCCCCGGAGGTCTGGCCGCCGGGGAGAGCAGAGCCGCGGCCGGGCACTCCGCCCTCCCCCCGGCGCTCTGGATGCCGGGGAGAGCGGAGCCCCGGCCAGGCTCTCGTCCCTCCCCCCGGTGCTCTGGATGCCGGGGAGAGCGGAGCCGCGGCCGGGCACTCCGCCCTCCCCCCGGCGCTCTGGCCACCGGGGAGAGCGGAGCCGCGGCCGGGCACTCCGCCCTCCCCGCGGCGCTCTGGCCGCCAGGGAGAGCGGAGCCCCGGCCGGGCTCTCGTCCCTCCCCCCGGTGCTCTGGACGCCGGGGAGAGCGGAGCCCCGGCCGGGCTCTCCACCCTCCCCCGGCGCTCTGGACGCAGGGGAGAGCGGAGCCCCGGCCAGGCTCTCGTCCCTCCCCCTGGTGCTCTGGCCGCTGGGGAGACCGGAGCCGCGGCGGGCTCGCCACCCTCCCCCGGAGGTCTGGCCGCCGGGGAGTCCGGAGCCACGGCGGGCTCGCCACCCTCCCCCCGACGCTCTGGCTGCCGGGGAGAGCGGAGCCCCGGCCGGGCTCGCCGCCCTCCCCCCGGCGCTCTGGCCGCTGGGGAGACCGGAGCCGTGGCGGGCTCGCCGCCCTCCCCCGGAGGTCTGGCTGCCGGGGAGAGCGGAGCCGCGGCGGGCTCGCCGCCTTCCCCCCGGCGCTGTGGACGCTGGGGAGAGCGGAGCCCCGGCCAAGCTCTCCGCCCTCCTCCCGGGGCTCTGGCTGCCAGTGGAGCCGCGGTGGGCTCGCCGCCCTTCCTCCAGCGCTCCAGGGCTGGGAGGGGGGCGGCGGGAGGCTTTGCCTGGAGTGGCAAAAAAGCCAGAGCCGATGCTGCTCTCAGCTTCTCCTCCTTTCTCAGGACTGGCCCACAACATTTTGGCACCTGAGGCGGGGAGCTCAAATGATGCCCCCATCCCCCTTGCTTGGGCCAAAACTTTGAAAGGTCTCAATTCTGCCTTCTTCCTCTTCCACTCCTCTCATGGTACTGCTCTGCTACCTACCCCTAATAAAGGAGAACTAACAACTTAAAATGCCTTGTTCCAAAATTTTAAGTAACACTTAACTTTCAAACGCCTGAACAGCAAATGTCACTTTTCTTGTCTGCATAGTAAACACTGGCATTTTTATCTGTTTGAATAATCAAAGTGGTGCTTTCCGTGCCTTCTTGGTTGCAAAGATTTGAACTGCTTCCTGAAGGCCCACAGTCTGGGCCAGTTCATGTTCTATTGAGATGGTTGCAAGGCCAACCAGCCTCTCCTGTATCATTGTGGAGAGTAGATGTGTTTTTATTAACTTCAGCTTGGAGAAGCTGCGTTCTCCACAGGCAACTGTTACAGGAAGTGTTAGAAGTATGCGTAGAGCAAAAAAAGCATTTGGAAAGAGGGTGGTCATCTTATTCGTGCACATATATTCCAGAACAGCCTTTGGAGTTGATCCTGCTGAAATGTATCTTGAAAGGGCTTTCAGTTCATCACCTAAATCACACGCATCAATATCGTGCATGTCATCATGTGTCTACACTGTCTCTAGTGCCCTGCATTGCTGGTGTAGGTCTTCTTCAGGTATAGTGAGGAGTTTTGGAATATCATACAACATCCCAAATATACTGCTGTGTTCCTTGAGCTGCATGAAATGTTCTTCAACAATCTGGCACCTGGTTAAAGAATTCAACTTCAAATTGTTGTTTGGGGTCTCTTACGGGATTATCCCATGCCTCATAATCAAAATGTCTTCTTCTTCGGGTGGGAAAATAGTTTCAGTATGAAGTTTCTCTGCCAACGTCTGTGCACTCTTCAGAACGTTTTGAAATCCCTCATCTGACCGGTAAGACTGTAGATATGACTTTGCTTTGTCCAGTTGTTCCATTGCTCCAGATATATCAAGGTCAACACCTTGGAGTCTCTTGCTTACAACATTTATTTCAAACAGTATGTCATGCCACAACACTAAGCCACACAGAAATTTGAAGTTATGTATGTTTCTGGTGATTCCATTTCCCTCTGCCACTCTTCTCCCACGAACAGTTCCTGTCATAGCATTATCCTCCATAGTGGCAATTATGGCATCATCTATCTTCCCAATTTGGTGTTTGATAGGCTTTATCGCCTTCACTCGACTTTCCCATCGTGTGGCACTCAGTGGGTTCAATATCAGAGAGGATGTTCCCAGATGTTGCTTCAAAATTTGCCATCGATGAGTTGATGCAGAGAAAAATACATAGATGCTTTGAATTACATTAAAAAATTCAGCAGCCTCACTAGAAGCTGATGCTGCATCACTGACCACCAAGTTCAATAAGGAGCATGGGACAAAAAAAGCTCGAGGGTTTAACTCTCGGATCCGTGTCTGCACTCCTCTGTTCTTTCCTCTCATGTTGGCACCATTATCGTAGCCCTGACCTCTCATGTCAGCTATCGCAATTCCCACATCTTCCAGCTTTTTAAGAAGCACATTTGTCATACCAGCTCCTGTAGTATTATCAATGTCAATACATTCTAGAAAATGCTCTCTGACAGTCACCATTGCAGGGACATTTTCACTAGGGTTCTGTTGTTGTTACAAAATGCACCATTAAAGTCACTTGTTCCATATGGGTGATGTCAGGTGTGCAGTCCAGAATAACAGAGTAATAGCTTGCTGACTTCAGATCTGCCACAATCTTCTGTTTGACTTTTGTTGCCAGTAACTGTATGATCTCATTTTGAATTGTTTTTCCAAGGTGGTGGTGTGTGTACATTTCTTGGGTGGTGACTCTTTTTAGATGCTCCTGGAGTACAGCATCAAACTCAGCCATCAGCTCCACAATTTGAAGGAAGTTTCCATTGTTTGGCACATACAGCTGATCTGAAGTGCCACGCAGTGCTAGGTTTTGGGTAGCAAGCATTCTCACAATGGCAATGAGCCTTTACAGAACATTTTGCCAGTAAAGAGACTCTGATGCAAGCTTCTCTTGATGCTGATCATCTATGGTGGCCTTTAACCTTAGTCTCATCTCAAGCTCTTTCCACCTATGGAATGCTCTCTGGTGATTTGCTGCCTTCTCATGGCATGCCAGATTTCTAGCCAGATTTTTCCAGTCCTTTGTTTCTGTAGAACACAATGTGGCTGGAACATTAGACTGGAAGAGTTTGCTACAAAAACAGTATGCAGCATTCTGGGTTTTTGAGTACATAAGCCATGGCCTCTCCACTTTGTCAACATTGGGGATTTCACACCAGTAATGTGTTGGATGGAAACTTCTATTTTCATTGTCTTTGGGGAACATGAAGTTTTTCACTTGCTGTGGCCCATGCAGTACAAGGAAGTCCCTCAGGCTACTGCTCAAGTGGGTCCACGGTCCTGGATCATCTAGACTTAAGGAACTAAACTCAGCAGCAGCTGTTTCTTGCGCCTCCACCACACTCTTCTCTGATCTACACTTTTCTTACATCCATGTGAGATGGAGCTATGGATGCTGCAGTAGCTGCCAGGTCACCTGCACTCTGACTAACTGGAAGATCAGGCATCTCCTCACCACTCACATCCTCACTGGGGCCGGAAGGCTCACCGTGAACTATGTATCTCAGGAGAGCTCCTTCCTGCTTAGATAGAAAGAACTTCCTTTGCTTTCTTTCTTTTTCTGAATGCTGCCCCAGAGGGGCGTCTTCTTCTTTCACTCATGACTTTTGTTCTGTGCCAGCTACAGTGGCTCTCAACACTCAATTGAAGGGGACAAATAAGCAGGCTGATAGCAGGGCCTGAGTGAGGGAAAATATCAGCATCTTAAGGACCTAACTGGCTCCTACTACTTCAGTTGACTGCTTGTTCTCCTCAAGTGGGTTCAGGGAAGCAGCAGGAAACAGGAAGCTCCCTGAGAAGCTGGTGTTAATCAGTCCAGGCTCCTGGGGGTGCTAGAGAGGTAGATAAGAGGCTCCTCCTCCTCTCTCTCCCTGCAGCTTCTGCTGCTTTCTGTTATTCCCTCTCACCTTTTCTCCTGCCTGCCTCTTATGTCTCTTCCTCCAGCACAGCACTCCACCATCTCTGTGCATCTAGAGCAGAGACAATACATATGTACCAGCAGCAGACACAATTTTCTATACTCTGGGTCCTAGTGGTGCTCCTCCCCCCGCCCCACAGTCTGGCACCTGAGGCGGCCGCCTCAGTTCACCTTATAGTAAGGCCAGCCCTATCTCTCACCAGTACCCCCATCCAGCTGCATGGGCTTTGGCGGGAGGCTGTCTGCCAGGCTGACCCCACCAAGCAGTACCCTGTCATGATCAGAATGGGGCCAGGGGCTACAGTAGAGGCCAAGGCCTCAATGCTCCCCCGGCATGAGGCCCCGGTCAGCAGATCAGTGTAATGGGGGATCCACCAGCTACTTCCCAACTCTCCCCATGCAGGGGGAAGGAGAGAACTGCTGCTAGGCACTCTGGGGATGAGACCTCTCCACAACTGGGACACCCCGCGGAGCAGAACAGAGTGTGGCCAGCACCCTACTGCTCTGACAGAGAAAGGTGGGTCACCATCCTCAGCTGCCCTTGGGGAGCCCACTGGAGACACCCCCCGGGATGGGAAGCTAGGAGAGTGGCTGATCTGTGAATGGGATGCGGGGCATGAAATGACAGAAGCATTGCAGGGGTGGGGGGAGGGTGGTATTAGGGTTGGATACAAAGTCCAGTGAAGCAACGACTTCCAGTGATAGCAATGGGCTTTGGGTCAGGACTTCTTTCCGTTCCCTTCCCCAGTTCCAATACAGTCAAACCCCAGCCCGAGAGCCAGATCCTCCCTTCCTGGGGCTTGTCCTCACATCTGTTGCCTGATTTCAGGAGATAAATATTATTATTTAGGTGATATGAGTTATAGGCACACCAATTGATCTGATCAGAAAATAATAGAGTCCTTGTCCCAGAATCTGACTACACAGAGTTTGCAAGGACCCTTGGGATTTATGACAAGGACACTCACACTGAGAACAAAATGCATCTTAAAGACTTTCATTGAGATAAAAGTAATCAAATGGGAAATAATCACTGAGAATTACAGAGGCAATAACATTGTTCTAGTGGTACCTGTGGCATTCTATACTATAACGGTTTCTTTCAGAGGGCTGCCCCTCTTACAGAGCCTGAGCACTATGTGCCCTCCTTCCATGTCCAGACTGAATTTCCTCACCCACAAAATACCCCGCTACACTTACTCTATAGGCTGGCATGTTTGTGGGTATTAATGACGTAACCTATTAATGACCATTAGCTCATTCTCACCTCTGTTATTTCTGGCCTAACTGGTTCTTTCCATGTTCTTTGTGATGTACCTGTTAGGTTTAAAGAGTATATGAACTTAGGTAGCCCTCTACTTATACCAACTTGCTTTAGCATCCTCACTTATCTATGTTAAAGGTCACAAACGTATCTATACTTTATGCTTTAGCTCATCACCACATATCTAGGCTAATGGGCTTGAATATATGTGCGCTAACTTGCCTTAGCTCAACATACAGGAGGTAGCCTGTAGGTTCCTTGCGTTACAGAGAGGATACTCTAATACAAATCTATAAACCTATTACAATAAAACAATAATCAAACCCATAAGAAAAGATATATAAGCAAGAGGGGGCTAGACCTATAGGCTACATGTCTCTGCTCAGAAAATCTCTGCAGAAGGGACTTGCTGTATCTGGATCCTCTGTGGCATGTTACCCCACTCTGGGCTGCCTTGGTGCAGAGGGCAGCTGGGAGCAGATGCCCACTGCGTCCTGCTCCTCCTCTCTGCCCCAAGCCCCTTGCCACCTGGGGAGTGAGCTGCTGGGAAGCTGGTGCCCATGGGCGAATGTGATGCAGGGGGACAGGCTCAGGTGCCTTGGCCCCAGCTGCTGGACAGGCCATGGCAGAGCAGGGTTCCACCTCAGTGCAGTGACCCAGGGACATGCCTGGGTGGGAGCTGGGGGTGGGGGGTGACTGCAAGCTGGCCAAGCATCCCCAAGGCCCAGTGTATTGATCATCCCAACACTATCAGCACCAAGCCCCTGCCCATTACAGGCTGGGACCCAGGGGTTACCCGTCAGCTGAGGCCCAGGGTGAGCCATCACTCTCCTGGGAACCAAGAGGCAGCAAGCACAGGACTCCCCGGTCCTTATCAGGCCAGGGACTGCTCCTGCTTGGACCCCATGGGAGGCCCTCTGGCAGAGAGATCCCAGCTGTGGGGCCCTTCCGAGCAAACAGCAGGGAAAATCTGCGGCTTGGATTGCAGAGGTTGATGATTAACTGGGAGGTGAGTTCAGTGCTGCAGCAAGTGGGGCCTGGTGAGCACTGCAATCATGTGGGCAGGAGTGCTAGCTTCCTACACCCTGCCAGTGCCCCTCAGTGTGTCTGATTTGTGATCAGCTCCTGGGGACGGGGTCTGGACTGTGTCTGACCTGTGATCAGCTGCTGCACATGGGGTTGCCAACCCTCCAGGATTGCTATGAAACCTCCAGGAATACGTCCAACCAAAATTGGCAACCATCGCTGCTGGCTAGGTCTGGACTGCGTCTGACCTGTGATCAACTTCTGGGGAGGGGTCTGGACTGCATCTGACCTGTGATCAGCTGCAGGGGACAGGGTCTGGACTGCGTCTGACCTGTGATCAGCTTCTGGGGAGGGGTCTGGACTGCATCTGACCTGTGATCAGCTGCAGGGGACAGGGTCTGGACTGCGTCTGACCTGTGATCAGCTTCTGGGGAGGGGTCTGGACTGCATCTGACCTGTGATCAGCTGCAGGGGACGGGGTCTGGGCTGTGTCTGACCTGTGATCAGCTGCTGGGGATGGGGTCTGGGCTGCATCTGATCTGTGATCAGCTAGGGACAGGTCTGGACTGCATCAGATTCTAACCTATGATTAGCTCCTGGAGACAAGGTCTGAACTGTGTCTAAGCTGGGGACAGGGTTTGGACTGTATCTAAGGTGTAGTCAGCTCCCCCCTCCCCGCTGCTAAATGAATAATAGCAGGGACCAAGTGAGGGACTTTCCAGAACCCACCCCTTGGGGAGCCAGAGCAGCATCAGGTGCTAGCCAGCTGTGTCAGCACTAACAGGCAGGTGTCCCTGCTCAGGCAGTGCCCTCTTCTGGCATGACAAGTGGGGGTATGTTTGTACCCCTTTTCCTGCCCCCCACCTGCCTGACTGCCCTCATTGGGGGTCTGGCCCTACCATCCCCGGACAGAAAGAGGCCTGGTTTCCAATCCACCCACTGTTACGTGGCATGCTGGGGGTGGGGAGCCCAACAGGTGCCCATGTCACACTGATCCCTGATGGACAGGGCTGAGCGGAGATGTGACTGAGTCTGAACGCCCTTTAAACCCCGGAGCTGGTCCCTCGCTTGAGCTGGTGAGGGGGCAGCAGGCCCAGCTGCTGCACTGGCTCTGCGGGGTGATCTGTCGCCTGGCACCTAGCCCCAGCACTAGCATTGTTCAGAGGGAACCCCAGAGCCTTCCCATGGGGGGGAGTGGCCTGTCCCTTTAAGAGGGGCACTGTGCCAACTCCTGAGGCCGAGACGGTGCAGGGCTCCATCTGCTGCACTTTACTTGTTGATTGTGAAGATGCAGTAAAGCAAATGGCCCTTTGTCTTGAGCGCTTGGCACAGGCTGCGCTTGGCACGGCCATCCGGCATGGGCCCATTGACTGTAATTAAGTGGGATAAATATGTTCTCTTGGCTGGCATTTGCCTGCAGCTCAGCTCTGCTGCTTGCTAAGGTATTCGTGTTGGGAGGGAGCTGCTGCCCAGCCACAGGGGTCACCTTTGGAATCAGAGCCGGGCAAATGAGGCTTGTGTTGGCGTGGGTGTGGGGCCCCGGGTCTGGGGGATGGGTGCAGGGGTGGGGGATTGGCACAGTGGGTTGGGACAGGGATGCAGGTCTGGGCTCCAAATCAGGGGATTGGTGCAGAGGTGGGTGGGCAGAGGTGCAGGTCTGGGGGACTGGCGTGGGTGTGAGCATGGGCTGGGGGCAGTGCAGGGGTGGAGGACTGGCATGGGCATGAAGGGGTGCAGAGCTGTGCTCCAGGGGATTGGCACAGTGCTGGGTGGGCAGGGGTGCAGGACTGGGGTATTGGTATGGGGGTGGGCAGATGGGGATGTGGGGTGGAGGATCGGCATGGGGGGGTACAGGACTGGGCTCCAAGGGATTGGCTCAGGGATGGGTAGGAAGGGGTGCAGACCTGGGAGATTGGTGTGGGGGTGGGAGAGTAGGGGGGCATAAGTCTGGGGGATTGGCGTGGGGGTGGGGCATGCAGGGCTGAGCTCTGGGGGATTGGCATGGGGTTGGGCAGGGGGCATGGCTCTATGTGATGGGTGTGGAGATGGATGGGTGGGTGGGGGCACAGGTTTGAGAGATTGGGCAGGTAAGGGCATGGGCCTAGGGGCTTGGTGCAGGGATGGGCAGGCAGGTGGGGTGGGGGCAAAGGCACTTGTGCAGGGGTACGAGGGTGGGTGTAGGGGCTTGGCGTAGGGGTGGCCAGCCAGGGGCACAGGTCCAGGGGATTGGTGTGGGCATGGACAGGTGGTAGGCGTGGGTCTGGGGGATTGGTGTGGGTGTGGGCTGACAGGGGCACAGGTCTGGGGGATTGGTGTGGGTGTGGGCAGACTGGGGCACAGGTCTGGGGGATTGGTGTGGATGTGGTTGTGGGCAGCCAGGGGCACAGGTCTGGGAGTTTGGTGTGGGTGTGGGCAGGTGGTGGGCATGGGTCTGGGGGACTGGTGTGGGTGTGAGCAGACAGGGGCACAGGTCTGGGGGATTGGTGTGGGTGTGGGCAGACAGGGCACAGGTCTGGGGGTTTGGTGTGGGTGTGGGCAGGTTGTGGGCATGAGTCTGGGGGATTGGAGTCGGTGTGTGCAGACAAGGGCACAGGTCTGGGGGATTGGTGTGGGTGTGGGCATACAGAGGCACAGGTCTGGGGGCTTGGTGTGGGTGTTGGCAGGTGGTGGGCATGGGTCTGAGGGGGTGGGGGTGGGCAAGCAGTGGGCGAAGGTCTGGGGAAATGGCCTCAGGGTCGGTGGGCCCCAGTTCTGTGGCATGAAGCAGGTGGTCTGAGCAGTTGCTGACCTCCACCGTGGGCCAGGCTTCTGTTGCTATCACCTCCCCACCAAAGAACCCTTGGTGACACTGGGCCCCGCCCAGGAGGGAGCCCTGCTCTCTCCACATGGGTTTGTGTGGTGCCCACCCTAAACCAGCCCCATCCCGCCTCTCATCCACATGCCAGTGGCTGCTCACCAGCCCTTCCCCAGCAGGAGAGGCCCCTGTTCCAATCCCTGTGCCTGTGGGAGCCTCGTGCATCCTCAGTCATCTGCCAGCAACCCGGCACCCTGCCCAGTGCGCTGCCACCACCTCCAGGAGCCCAGTTCCTGGTGCCTGAGCCCTCCTGCCCTGGCAGTGCTGCAGCCCACAGAACCCTGTCCCCTTCCTGGGCCCCGCCATAGGGGTCCCTCTCCTGCCTAAGAACCGCACTTTCTCACGCACCTTCCCATCACCTCAGCTCAGCTGGGGAGCAACCTGGGCCCCCCAGGCACTGCAGAGTGCTCCAGGCTGGGACGACTCCCCTGCGCCCAGAGCTAGGCCAGGCCCTCCACCTGCAGTGCCCTGGGTGCTCAGCCCCAGGAGTCTCAGCTGAGCTGCGTGGCTCTGTTCCCCAGCGCGTTCTCAGCTTAGCCACGCAGAGCGGCCCACGCAGCCTGACTGCTCGGTGCTGGCACCCGGGGAGATGGAGAGCAGTTCGTGGGCACGTGGCGCGCGCTGCGGCTCTCTCTCACAGACCATCTGCTGCCTCTTCCTGCCAGCGACGGCTGTGGAGGGGTGGGGAGAAGGCTGCACAGCACCAGCTCCGCTGCAGAGAAGAAGCCAGGCCCTGTTTGTGCCAGCTCCATGCTCGCTGGCATGCTCAGAGCAGACTGCAGGGGCCTGCACCGGAGCCAGGGTTCTCACAGTGGCAAAGGAGGAGGATGCCACCTTCCCCCTCCCATGTATAGGGCACGGGCCTCAGGATGGGGCTCCCCACTCCCCGAACGCAGCAGCTCTTTAACCAAGCAGATGGCTGACTGGAGAGCTCCCCAGCGGGTGTGGCACCAGCCAGGCAGACCCGGAGTTTTCAGGCACGTAATTCGGTGTCTCTGGGGACCACAACAGGCACAGATCCCAGACTTCAGCCCCCATTTCCCTAGGGCCACCTCGCACCAGGGCCATGGCCCCGGCATTCGGAGAATTAGGGGCACGTGATATGGGGAACCTTGGACACATGGGCAGGGACGAGGACTTCACCCCACATCTTCACAGCGTTCCCACTCAATCTTAGCCATGCTTTGTGGGGGGACAAAGGGTAAGGAACCCGCATAACAGCCACGCACAGACAACGTGGATGGCAGGCTCCCAGGCCTATACTGAGCAAGCTACAGGGGAATCCCATCCACAGCAGTGCTAGGAAGGTTATATCCCTGTAGGCTGCAGCCACTAGAGGGCGACACATGTGCATGCATGCAGAATGCTCATGTTCTCCAGCAGAGGGCAGTGGCGTGCACATGCACTCAGGTGAGCTAGGCAGCTGGGAGCCGGGATCTGCACACCCCCGGGCAGCAGCATCCATCTCACAGCATGGGTGACATGCGGCTGTGTCGGGGTGTATGGACCCCCCCACATACGAGGAAGTTGCCAGAGAGGTCCTGGGGGCTGGGCTAGGCCCACCCCTTTAGGTCCTGTCAATCATGTATGGTAAGGAGGAGGAATTTAAAAGGGAGGAAAGTGCAGACCGCTGGGTGGGGGAGGCTCAGGATTGAGTGTGATAGCACTGAGCAGCAGGCTGTGGGAAGACTGATGAAGCCCGGCCCTCCCAGCCAGGAGACCTTCTCCCCAATCCTACAGCAAGGGCAGTGAACTCCAAGGGTGAGCCAGATAGACTAAGCTGCACAGCCAGGGAGATTTCTCAAAGCCCACTCTGTGGGCGCTGTGTTTCTGGCAGCACTGTGGACTCCCCTGCCCCAGATTCTGGAGGAGCCCTGGGAAGTGGGGCACACTCGAATGTGTTGGGGTTTGTGACTTTCCTTTCAATCCCCCATCCGGAAAGGCTTAAGAAGGCCACAAAGGGCAGACCCACCCTGCAAGTAGTAAGGAATTGGGCCCTGTGCTGGAGACACCCAGAGCAAATAACTGTGCGCAGTCACCTCCCACCTGCTGGGGGAAGAACCGCAGGGCCTTTCTTACGCTGTCATTGTCACATGCTACTAGATTCGAGTGACCCTACTACCGCCATGCAGAAGCCCAATGCAGCGTCCCCTTCAGAGCGCAGATCCTTGTGTCCAGCTCTGTCCTCTTCCAGCTTGCTCACCAAATGGTCTGCTTTCCAGGGCAGAGAGCTGTGATGGCCCAGCTCCACTGCGTGAGGACACAAGGGGGTAGCCAGACCCTAGTAGCTGACCAGGTGTGTGTGTGTGTGTGTGTGTGTGCATGCCTGTGTGTGTTCATGCACACGTGTGTACAAGCAACTCCTTCTTAGGGGTTGTGCTGACCTGCTCCTCCAGGACTCCAGAGGCTTCCTCTTGTCTTGGGCACAACCCTGCAGGAGCTTCTTTCAGGCAGGGCATCCCCACAACTCCCTGCACAGTGGGTCTCGCCAGCCAGCACAGAACTGGCATCATGGGCTCTGTTCCCAGCCACTGGTGCGGAGAGGTGGGCCATGGACAAGGAGGGGGCATGGCCAGCGTGCACAGAGGGCCCTGGGAAGCAGAGCGCAAGATAGAGCAACCTGTTAACTTCCCCCAGGGGCAGGGCAGGCTGCAGCTGCCCCAGAATATGGGGAGCTTCACATGGCTTAAAGTCACCTTGTTCCTGGCTGTCATGTTCCTGTACCAGATCGGGACTGGTCACAGAGCTTCCTTATGACACCCCAGATGTGTTCAGCATCAGATCCTTTAATGCTCTGCCAGGTATAGCTGACTCTCATTTAAATAAGGTCTTTTACACAGAGCACCACCTAATGGCTGGACAGAATAATACAGTTCAGCATTCCATTCCGTCTCCCTCTTTAAGTTCTACATTCCTACCATTTACAATATTTACATTGTCATGCTGTCTTTGAAGTTCAGTCTGCTAAGTGTCTCTGAATTGTACTGGTTTTCTAATGACATGACCTGAATATAACTAGGTCATCTGGCTGTCCATTAGTTGCAACAACTGATTGTTGGCAGTTTGGAATCCTTGAGTCTTCTTCTTTTTGTTCTGCATCTGCCATTTGTAGAGTTTGCTCTGTTGATTGTTTTTTTCTGAGGAGCAAACTGTAGATGTTGACAGTATCTGTTGAACTCTCCAGTGTCGGTCTCAATCACATATGATCTGGGCACTGAATTCTTTTTCTTTATGATAACTGGAGTTGTCCATCCCTTTTCATCATTCAATTTGACATGAACGCAGTCACCAGAGGGGGGACATGCTGCTGTTTCCGGGAGCCATGCGGAGTGTCCCCCAACCCTGCTCCCCAGCTGGAGCGCTGGAGCAGGGCAAGCCCCAGACCCTGCTCCCCAGCAGGAGCTTGAGGGCCAGATTAAAACAGCTGGCGGCCAGATGTGGCCCACAGGTTATAGTTTGCCCACCCCTGTTCTAGACCCAGCAATTCTCTGAGTAATGTCCATTGTAAAAATGTTCATACGCTCTTTTACCCTTTTATCCGATGTGGCTACTGTCTTCATGACTGTCCACTTTGGAGATAGATTCTTTTCCAAAGTCGGAACAGTAGTTCTGAATTATCTTCCCATCAGGAGTTGTGCTGGACTGTATCCAATAGCTGCTATTGGTGCTGATCTGTAATTCAGAAGAGCAAGGAATGTGGATCTTCCTGCTGGAGGATTTTCTTGGCTGTCCATACAACTCTATCAGCAACTCCATTCGTTAGTGGATACCATGGGATGCTAGTAATATGATCACAATCCTTTTCATTCAGAATAACTTAGATTCTGCTGCAGTGAATTGTGGTCTTTTGTCCATCACTAATTGTTCTGGAATACTGAAGTGAGCAACATTGCGACATGTTATGTCTTTCAAGTATGTTATTTCTATATATCTGGAAAAATAGTCCATGATGACCAGATAAGGACATCCTCTGAATTCGCATAAATCTGCAGCTAGTCTCTTCCAAGGTCTTTATAGTAGCAGTGTTGCTATTGAAGGGTCTCTGTGTTGTGTTCGTCTGTTAGTTTTGCAATATTCACACGCAGATACTTTAAATGTCCTTGCTGAGGCCTGGCCACTGACTGGTTGGCCCATTCATGGCATTTAGTTAATCCTTGATATTCTTGATGGATAAGGTTTAAGATTTCTCCTCTCATTTTGTTTGAAATTATGATGCAATTGCCTTTAATCATGAATCCATTTGACTCATTTAATTATCCACGCACCACAAAGCAGTCTCTTGTCACTTCCTTAGTATCCTTTAGATACTTGGGCCAGCCACCCCTAAAGTAACTTAGAACTTCCTGAAGTTGTGTGTCTGTTGAGGTTGCTTTTTGTCGTTGGTGTAGTCAAGTTCATGGGTAGTTGAATGTGATGCTGGGCCCTGTGACAGGGCGTCTGCCACTACCAGATTTTTCCCAGGAACATATTTAGCAATTGGGTTAAAATCATATTAACCTTAGCAATAGACATTGGCATCTCAGTGGTGCTTGATCCAGGTCTTGTCCATTGATGAGGGTTACAAGCAGTTTATGGTCTGTTACCAGCGTACATGAATCCAGTCCACACAGAAATCTGTAAAAGTTCTCCCATGCCCATACACTTGCCAGTCCTTTTCAATCTGTGCGTATCATTTTCCAGCTTCTGTAAGCATGGGAGAGCGAAATGCAGCTGGCTTCCACTCAGAGCCATGTTGTTGTAACAATACACAACCTAGGCCATAGCTGCTTGCATCCTGCACCGGCCATTGTGAGTTTGTTCACATCAGAGTATTTAGAGCTGGAGCTGCTGAGATAATTTCTGTTAACTTTTTGAAGGCAATTTCTTGATATGGCCCCCGTAGTCTAGATGTGTTGGACTTTAACAGTTCCTTCAGTGGTTTATCACTGTAGAAAGGTCTAATAGGTATCAACCAAAGGAATTTACCATCCCAAGTATACGTCTCCATTCTAATACCTTACTTGGTGCATTCAATTCTTGAATTGCTTTTACTTTCTCAGGGCTAGGACTGATTCCTTCTTTGTTTATTGTCTGCCCCAAAAACTCAATTTGAGGTAGGTGGAAAGAGCATTTTTCCTTGTTTAGCTTCATAGAATCATAGAAGATTAGGGTTGGAAGAGACCTCAGGAGGTCATCTAGTCTAACCCCTGCTCAAAGCAGGACCAACACCAACTAAATCATCCCAGACAAGTGTGGTCAAGCCGGGCCTTAAAAACTTCTAAGGATGGAGATTCCACCACCTTCCTAGGTAACCCATTCCAGTGCTCCACCGCCCTCCTAGTGAAATACTGTTTCCTAATATCCAACCTAGACCACCCCCACAGCAACTTGAGACCATTGCTCCTTGTTCTGTCATCTGTCACCACTGAAAGCAGCTGAACTCCATCCTCTTTGGAACCCCCCTCTTCTGGTAGTTGAAGGCTGGTATCAAATCCCCCCTCACTCTTGTCTTCTGCAGATTAAACAAGCCCAGTTCCCTTAGCCTCTCCTCATAAGTCATGTGCCCCAGCCCCCTAATCATTTTCGTTGCCCTCCGCTGGACTCTCTCCAATTTGTCAACATCCTTTCTGTAGTGGGGGGACCAAAACTGGATGCAATACTCCAGATTTCAGTTGTGGCCTCACCAGTGCCAAATAGAGGGGAATAATCACTTCCCTCGATCTGCTGGCAATGGTCCTACTAATACAGCCCAATATGCTGTTAGCCTTCTTGGCAACAAGAGCACACTGCTGACTCATATCCAGCTTCTCGTTCACTGTAATCCCCAGGTCCTTTTCTGCAGAACTGCTGCTTAGCCAGTCGGTCCCCAGCCTGTAGCGGTGCATGGGATTCTTCCGTCCTAAGTGCAGGATTCTGCACGTGTTCTTGTTAATCCTCATCAGATTTCTTTTGGCCCAATTCTCCAATTTGTCTAGGTCACTCTGGACCCTATCCCTACCCTCCAGCATATCTACCCCTCCCCACAGCTTAGTGTCATCCGCAAACTTGCTGAGGGTGCAATCTATCCCATCATCCAGATCATTAATAAAGATGTTGAACAAAACCGGCTCCAGGACCGACCCCTGGGACACTCCACTTGATACTGGCTGCCAACTAGACATTGTGCCATTGATCACTACCCATTGAGCCCGACAATCTATCTATCCAGCTTTCTATCCACCTTATAATTCATTCATCCAATCCATACTTTTTTAACTTGCTGGCAAGAATACTGTGGGAGACCTCATCAAAAGCTTTGCTAAAGTCAAGATATATCACATGCACCGCTTTCCCCATATCCACAGAGCCAGTTATCTCATCATAGACGGCAATCAAGTTGGTCAGGCATGACTTGCCCTTGGTGAATCCATGTTGACTGTTCCTGATCACATTCCTCTCCTCCAAGTGCTTCAGAATGGATTCTTTGAGGACCTGCTCCATAATTTTTCCAGGGACTGAGGTGAGACTGACCAGTCTGTAGTTCCACGGATTCTCCTCCTTCCCTTTTTAAAGGATGGGCACTATATTTGCCTTTTTTCAGTCATCTGGGACCTCCCCCGATCATCATGAGTTTTCAAAGATAATGGCCACTGGCTCTGCAATCACATCAGCCAATTCCCTCAGCACCCTCGGATGCATTAGATCTGGACCCATGGACTTGTGCATGTCCAACTTTTCTAAATAGTCCTTTACCTGTTCTTTCACCATGGAGGGCTGCTCACCTCCTCCCCATACTGTGTTGCCCAGGACAGCAGTGTGGGAGCTGACCTTGTCTGTGAAGACCGAGGTAAAAAAAGCGTAGAGTACTTCAGCTTTTTCCACGTTATGTGTCACTAGGTTGCCTCCCCCATTCATTAAGGGTCCCACACGTTCCCTGACCTTTTTCTAACATACCTGTGGAAATGCTTCTTGTTACCCTTCACATCCCTTGCTAGCTCAGACTGGACGGACTGATTAGGCTCAGGACTTTGAGGGTTTTGTTGTCTTCTTCTATTGAAGATCCACATATCAGAATATCGGCCATGAAAACTACAACTCCATTTGTGTTCATTAACAGTTCTGCCATCTTTGGTTGGAAAATTTCAGGTGCACTGGTAATCCCAAAAGGTTATCTTTGACAGCAAAATCTCCCAAAGGGTGCGATAAATGTAGTCACTTTAGTACTTTCTTTGGCTAAAGGAGTTTGCCAGAATGTGCTCTGGCATCCAGTTTGCAGAATACTGTAGCTCCTTTTACTCTGAGGAGGAAGTCATCCAGTGTCGGAAGGATATATTTTTCTCTTACAATTACTTCATTAAGTCTTTTAAGATCCACACAGATTTGTATTTTTCCATTTTTCTTTATAAATTGTGCCTTTGAGGCATACCATGCTGTTGGCTCAGAGATTTCCTCAATTATGCCAATATGCTCCATTCTCTTTAACTCAGTTTCCACTTTATGAAGTAATGGGATAGGAATCCTGCAAAGTACATTGTATGGTTCACTGTTGTCTCTTAAGGTTATTTGTACTGGATCTCCTTTCAAAAGTCATATTTCACCATAATTCTATCGGGTCCTTCATCTTTTTCACTAGGCCCATCATGGCTGCCATGCTGCAACTGAGAAGGCTGTTGGTCTGTGGTCCTTTGATCACATACACACTGAATGCAAAGCTTTTGTCTTTGTAAGCTGTTTCTGTAGTGAACTGGTCCATGCAGTTCAGAATACCTCCAGGGCTAGTCAGAGCTGTGTCAGGTGACTTCAGCTTGGGGAGGGGATGAAGGTGATTGTAAGTCCCCTGTGAGATAAGTCTGATGTCTGCTTCTATGTCAATTTTAAAGTCAATAGTCTTGCCATTAATATTCAATGTCACTCTCCAGGCAGGCTCTATGACATCACAAGTGATAGATCCCAGAAACAATGTCTCTTAATTGTCTGTAATATGAGCTAATGCCCTAACTACTTTGGTGTGGCAAACATCTGCAAAAATGTCCATATTTCATGCATTTATTACACTGTGCACCTCTGACTGGACATGCATCATCTCTTGGGATATGACTTTTTCCACACTTTGTGCATGTGGGCTGGAATTTGTCCCTCTTAGCCTGGAAGCTCTCTCTCCTTGCCTCAGGGGTTTAATGATAATGACCTTTAACACTCAAGGGTCTGTTTATAGCCTCTAAGATAGTGTCAGGTTTTTCAAGTTGTGCCTGCCTTTTGTTCTGTTGTTTCACTAATTCTGACTGCTTTGTTCTCTGTATAACTGTGGCTAGGGTTAAATCTCTCTTCAGTTGTAGCTGCTGTGAAAGGTTTTTATCTGTTAACCCAATAATGAGCCTGTCTCTATATTTTCATGTTTTGCATTCCCGAAAGCCCAGTTTTCAACCAGTGTATGCAGAACTCTTATAAAACATTCAACATTTTCCCCTGGTTCTTGAATTCTCTGGTGAAACCATGCTCTTTCATAAACCACATCTCTCTGAGGTATAAAGTATACATCAATCATAGCCAGAACCCTTTCATAGTCATCTTTGTCTGCAGGATTTAAAGATATACCCTGCTTGCTTCCCCATAGCATAATTTAGAGGAGATCCCTATATATCTCCAAGTTTCTTTGTGGAGTTTATTTGCAATGCAAAATCTTGTTTCCAGTCCCTTCATTGTGAAGGTTTGTCAAAGCTGAATTTCTCTGTGGCATCAGAGAGTGACATGTTGATGAAATTCGGCAACCTTTAATGCTTTATTTCTTCTGTCTGCAACCTTTGTTGCTGTTTGCCTTCTGTTTCTCTTCTTAGTTTACACCTGACACCATATCATGTGCCTGTGCCATATCTGGACTTGTCACAGAGCTTGTTTATACAGACCAGATGTGTCAACATTAGATCCTTTAATGCTCTGCCTGGTATGGTTGAGGTTTGCTTAAATATAGGTATTTTACTCATAGCACCACTTAGTGGCTGCACCATATAATACAGTTTAGCATTCCATCACACCAGCCTTGTTCTTCCCTGCCCAAATGTGGGAATGGAGTAACTGAGAATCAAACTCCTTATGTCTCTATCTTTCTAGTTTTTATAATCCCAAAGGAAACCTTCCAAATGTGAACTGAGTATGACTGCTGCAGTGTTGTCTCCCTGAGCCTGCAGCCACCCTGAAACAATGGCTCTGAGGAATCTGAACTGCCTCATTCATCACAATGGGGTGTTAACATCCACCTTACCCATTAGTTTCCAGAATTAACATTGTTAACTGTTTCACTGCTGGTCATTTTACCATTCAGGTCGCATGCTCATTGTGTGGTGCGGGGCAGATACTGGAGAATGAGACAATGGGGCAGTGAATTGCTGTCAAGGGGTATGCCATAGGGTGATTGGCTCCTTTAAGAGAGAGATGGGCCAGTGCACCTGTGACTGGCCTGCTGACCCTCAGTTAAGCTTAAGAGAAGGCACTTGACTTAGGCCATATAAAGGGGAGACAGGAAGGAGACTGGGTGAGGTAGAAACAGGAGAGTCAGGGCCTGAAAGGAACAAGGAAAGGTGAGAGCTGCCTGGGAGAGACAGAAAGCGGAAAGGAATAGGGAAGATTTGGCAAGGAGACCAGTGGAGGGGCTAGCCTGCTGATCTTCCAGGCCTGGAGAGCTAGTGCCGGGAGGCTGAAAACAGCCGAGTTATTGGACTGTGCTTGGGCAGAAGAGTCATGGGACTGGTCCCTCTCAGCTGGACAGCATAGAGCCTGGAGCCTGGGACTGGCACCTGAGTGCTGCGGCCCCCCGGCGAGGGGAACGGAACCATGCTGGGCCTTTCTCTGTCTTGCTCTGGGAGTCAGGAGGAGAGTTTGCCAGTGGACTGACAGTGAGAGAGACAGTGCTCTGCTTATGGCTGGCCCAAGGGGATACTGAGGTGTCCTTGTGCCTGCAACCTGCCACAGGGGGTTGCCCCAAGTGGGGACCACCCTATGATAGGAAACCAAGAGGTCAAGTCCCGGCTGCCACTATCTGATTTCTAGTCAAACTTGCCTACATGAGTGAGGCACCCCTCTCCCACGACAAAATCCTTAGCTACCTTCTAAGAGCTGCAGATACAAACCCACCCAACTCCTCTCAACACTGTGGCCAAACCCTCCAGCTTTCCCCCACCAACTGCTGTCAGGAATCAGCAATGCAAAAAAATTCAGCAGCCGATTGGGAAGCATGGTGGGCAGTGTAAAATGAATAGAACAGAATCCCAGAACGCACAGCAGGGCTGGACTGGCTGGCTCAGCCATTGTCACACTGCGGCCTTTAGACTGTAAACTAGCATGGACTGGAATCTGTTACCTATTTGTACAACACCCAGCACAAATGAGGTCCCAGTCCCAGCTGCCACCTATAGGGGCTACTGTACTGCAGTATGGTCAACTCCCTGACTTCAGATATCATGAGTCAGGCCCCGCAAGTCATGAGCTTGTCTTAAACATCAAGTGATTTTTTTAAATGTTCTTTTTATTTCCTTTCTGATTAATGAACCTTTAGGGTACACCGGGTCACATTTTCAAGCTTTTCTCAGCTACCTTGTGGGCTAGATATGTACTAAAAAAAAAAGGCTGAAATTCTCATATATAATCACATGACTCCGGGAGCTAAGGCTTTAAGAAAGATATCAGCTATTGCCTCAAAATCGCAAGAGTTTTTAAAGCTCAGGTGTACTACAAATAGCTAATAGCTGGTTGAAACATTTCTGGTGGAATGTTTTCCATTGGAAAAAGCTGTTTTGTCTAAGCTAAAACTTTCTGAGTGGGGATAGGAATGCTGATTTCAATGAAATTTCATTTTGAAATACAATTGAAAAAAAGTGTTTCAGTAAGGTCGAAACCCAGTTTGGTTTCAGCATCTTTGGAAAGGGAAGTTTAATTTTTTTGTTTCAAAATGGCTTTTCATTTTGAAATATATATCATAAATTTTGTTTCAAGAAAAAGTTAAAAGTCAAAATTGAAAGGAAACATTTTGATTGACCGGAAATGAATTTTTTTTTAACATTTGGTTTCACAGGAAATTGAGAAATTCTTTGCTTAGGGTCCGATTTGGAACAAAGGCAAATTTTGAAATTGTGGAATGTCTCACCAAAGAGAAATCCTAGTCCCCGCACAGCTCTGCTAATGATGATTAGAAAGCGAGGATGGCCCAGTGGTTAGAGCACTTGCTTAGGATACTTGGGGTCAATTCCCTGCTCTGCTGAAGACTTTGTGTGAACTTGGGCAAGTCATTTAGTCTCTCAGTGCCTCAGTTTCCCATCTATGTGTTATGAGGATAAATACAGTAGAAATTCTAAGATGCGTGCAGATTCTGTGGTGATAGGGGCCTGCTAATTCCGCTCAAAACCTGAAGCTGCCTCCAGTTTCCAGTGTGATACAGCAGTGTGCCACGCTAACCAGGGGGAGGAACTGTAGAGCATAGCTCCAGCTGGCCACAAGGTGCAGAGTATCTTGTTTCTACCCTGAAATCCCTCGTTTTTAGTGGCTTGTTCAAACAGAAAGAAAACAACCCTAAAAGCCCCAAATCCCATATATTTTTATGCGTTGTCTGTATAATTTATATAAGCACATTTAATGCTTTATGGAGAGCCCCATCTGCCTGGCTTCTCACTTCCCAGAGACCCCCTCCTGCATACTTAACAGAAGAGAAACCAAAGCGCAATAAAGTCTGAATAATGAGCTCTTCAACAAGCTGGCACATCTCCCATCGCTGCTGCACGCTCCTCGGCAGAGACAGCTGCCCTATCGAACCATCAGGCTTCCAGCGCCCAGCCCGCCTGGAGTGAGAGCTTCCGATCCCAGCAGGGTTGCCTGAATCCTTCAGCTTTCTGCAGCACATAACCTGGCCTGGATGGGTAGGATTCACAAAGGGAGTTGGACACCCAAACACTTTTGGGAACTGCATCTGCTGTCTCTGCGTTTCTCGGGTCAGGGGCCAAATTCAGCCTCAGTCTGAACAGGTTACAGCTTCCCTCCAGGTTAAGGGAGCGTCTCTGTTCTCTGACTCCCAGGCTGAACCTGGCCAGAGAAAGGGGCGGCTCTAGCTTTTTTGCTGCCCCAAGCAGGGCAGGCAGGCTGCCTTTGGCAGCATGCCTGCAGGAGGTCCGCCGGTCCCGCGGCTTCGGCGTAGCCGCCACCGAATTGCCGCCGAATCCGCGGGACCGGCGGACCTCCCACAGGCAAGCCGCCAAAGGCAGCCTGACTGCCACCCTCGCAGGGACTGGCAGGGTGCCAGCTTGCCGCCCCAGGCACACGCTTGGAATGCTGGTGCCTGGAGCTGCCGCTGGCCAGAGATCTCTGCAAGCGGAGGGTGTTTAACTCAGTGCTGTGTTGTCCCAGTTTCATGGCGATCACCCTGCCATCACCACTGAGCAGTGCCCTGTGCTTTGCTTTTCCTCCGGGCTGCTGCTCTCCACCTCAGAGGTGGCTGTGTTTCCCTAAGGAAATGTCCCTAACTGTACGGCTTGTAAAGTGCTTTGGGAGCCTTTGTGATGGAGGAGGCCCTAGAAATAGAAAATGCTGAGAGAGAGGCCTGAACCCAAACCGTGATCAAACAGCTGGGACTTCAGGGTCATTGCGCTCTGGACCCGAACAGTGCAGCCCTGGGCTAGCTCTGCGATTGTAACCGTGTAGTATTTGGGCTGTGAATGGGAGGGGGCTGTGGAGAAAATGTGGGGGCAGGGGAGGGAGGGATTTGGCATTGCTGAAAGCCAGGGGCTAATGGCAGTGGCCAGAAGAAGGAATAGCCCAAATGGTGAGCCCCACAGCTTTGCCACTGTCCTGACCTGCACCCCTCCCCCTTGTGTTTCCAATCCTGGGCCCTGGCCCAGCTCTGCCAGTGCCAGTTGTGAAGCATAGAGGCTGGGTTTACGCTCTGATCCCAGGAAGGCTACTGCGTTACCAGCCCCCAAGGGCTGCGCACACACTGTCTCCTTTTTCGTCTGCGCCAAACTCAGCTTCTGAGGCGTCCAACCACCTGACTCCCATACACCGTCCATGGAGGCAGTGCCTGGGACATGCCCCACACTGGCATGTGACCAACACATGCGAAGCACGTCTGACTGCATGTTACAAGAGGGTACAGCAGGAGTTGAGATCTCAGGTGGGCATCAGGCCCTGGGCCTTTGAAAATCAGTTTAGTTGCAGCTCACGCCTTGCAGGTGCTATGAAACCAGCCCCGATTTGCTGGTCACCTCCAGCCTTCAAACCCCATGTCTTCCCACAGAGAGTGATGGCTTTCTTCACAGGGACATTGCTGTGCAGTGGGATTCCTCCCCCAGGGTGGGCTGGGATTTGTGTGATTCCAGGACTGTGTATTATGAAGGGCAGCTCTATGTCAGTGAGGGGTGTGGTATTATACAGCTAGACCTATACTGGTTATACTGATATAAAGGTGGCTGGGTCCAGTATAGCCTATTCCCCTTCCCATATGGGAATAGCTCTACTGGACTAAGCACTGTTCTACCGGTACAATTATGTACACACTAGGGATGTTGTACTGCTTTAACTCTACTGAGCTAGCGAAAGCGTAACTACAAGGCTAGGCCTATGGAGTGTAGGTGTGTCGGTGGATTTCTCTGGGGCATGTTTTGCCCTATGGAGAAGGAGGGATGAAGAACACTAGAAAACAACTGGGGCTGGTCAGTGGCTGGAGGGCCAGAAGAGGCTAGTCTTGCTCCTACTGAGTCTAAGATTGATCCAAAGACCACTGGAGTCTTTCCACGGGCTTCAGCCATGGATGCTGGGAACTGAGCCCCTTGCTGTACTTATCGATCCACCGGGGCTAGACTGTAGCTGGCCAAAGTGAGCCTGTGGCTGGGAGGATGCCAGGAGCCCAGCATACCTGGGGGTCTAGCATTGCTGTCAGAGCTAAACACCCCCAGGGGACTATGACGTGGGGCCATGGCCCTGCCTTCCCCCAATGCCCAGCACAACCGGGGGAAGGGCGAGCGTACACTGACCCCTGTAGCTGAGTGCAGCAGTGTCCACTCCTGCTTGCTAGCCCTGTGCTCCACAAGGCACTAGGCCTCTCCCCACTCTGCTAGCCCCCTGGGAGTGCTCCCACTGATGCCTGGCATTGGTACTGGGCTCTACTAGCTCCAAGTGGCACAAGAGAACAAGGCCCTTTGCTTCCCCAGAGAATCTCAGGTGTGCCTGATGGTCTGGGAACATGGAAACGTTCTGCTGTCTACGAGGAGGAAGAGGAAAGTTCCAACTACCCACAATGCACTATGCCCACAGGCAAGAGAGGCTGACTACCCACAATGCACTATTTTTTTTTTTTTTTAAACATCAGGGTTGGAAGGGACCTCAGGAGGTCATCTAGTCCAACCCCCCTGCTCAAAGCAGGACCAATCCCCAGACAGATTTTTGCCCCAGATCCCTAAATGGCCCCCTGAAGGATTGAACTCACAACCCTGGGTTTAGCAGCCCAATGCTCAAACCACTGAGCTATCCCTCCCCCCAGTCCAACTGCCAAGAAAGGCCATCTACCCACAGTGCACTATCCCCAACACTTCCGATAACAGAGGATGTGCCAGCTGGTTCCAGTGAAATAAGAACCCCCCCAAACTGCATCAGGTTCCTGGCCCTCCTTGGCAGACTCACGCAGGTTGGAAAAGCATCTCAGCTTTCGAGAGTTTCTCTGAACCCAGCCTCTGGCCCTTCCCACCAGCGAGTCCCACAAACCCCGGGAGAGCAGAAATCTGGGGAGCCAAAGCCAGCACGCAAACAGCAGGAAACCAAACCAATTCAGCTGGCAGAGCCCTGGCCTGTGGCTGCCCCCCCAGCAGACATGGTGACGGATGAATGGCCATGCACTGGCTGTTACCGAATATGCCAGCTATTTCTGGAGAGCTCGGTTTTCATAATTAAATTCCTAATTATCTGTTTGCTTGTTAATTAGGATTGTCAGGATACCTGGCAATGAGACGCTGCTAAAGAGGCAATTACCCGGGAACGAGCCTGTGCGCCGAGCAGTGATGGCTGTGCACTCGCTCACTGCAGTCAGATTGCTAAAGACGTCCCCCAACTTGGCTGGTTTACACTTTCCTTTATTCCCTTCTTGGTACTGAAATTCAGCTCTAGATGTGGGGTGTTTTTTTGTGGGGGCAGGTGCGGGTAGCTGTGTACTCCACGGGGGGCAGCTTTCCTGGGCTTCGTTCCCCATGGGGGTGCTAATTGCATTTCCCCTGCATCCTGCAAAGCCAGCTGTGCTGGAGGAGGCATGAGTTCCAGGTAGCACTGCTACTGCCCTCCCGCAGGGGGCCTCCCAGAGCTGCACGCTGGCTGGCAGCTGCTGGGGCGATGTGCTGAATCAGTGCAGCACCCAGGCCATTTCAGGGCTGTGCCAACGTGCCCAAGCTGTTCAGTAGAGCTGGATTGGAACGGTCTGTTGCTGCACCCCTGTTCCTAGGGAACTTGAATCGGTGCTTCAGTTGGGATGTGGGGATAGTGACCAGGGACCCCCAGGTACCCTAGGGGTGCAGGGATGAGGCGGTGGTTCAGTCTGGTTCACACTGCAAAGCCTGGCTCCTTCGGTGCTTCCAGGTCTGGGCACATGCGTAGTGAGGGGGTGTTTCCACCAGCTGAACCTATTCAGCCAGCCTTTGACGCTCAGCCGGCTCCCTGATGGACAAACAGAAAATGGGGTCAGTCCTGGATGGAGCTCAGGTGACCACAGTGAGAGCTTAGTACAGCAAGATCAATCGTAAACCCCTCTGTGTTCAGGCAGCATTCGCTAATAAAAGCAAGATACGTTGCCAGGATCTGTTCAGCTAACGGGCAGGAGGAGGGAAAATGAGCTGCAACTGGCATGGTATCAGGCAGATAGGTTTGGCCTAGGGTAGCCAATTCTCGAAGAGTAAAGAGCCAATGATCTGCATCCTTAATACCGTGAATGCTGGCCGTAATGTGACAGAGTTTAGGAGGCTCCAGTAAGCTTCAGGGAAACATCTGTCTCTCTTGAATTCGGCTAGACCCAGCTAGCTCCTGAGTTGCAGCCTGCGCTGTGACGGATCCTCTAACAGGGGCCAGTCACTGAATGCAGCACTTGCCCCACAGGGGATGTTGAATTCCACATAGCCACAAGTAGAGTGTCCTGGCAAAGGACAGAGCTACAGTTTCCCAAGCCATGCACCATGATGAGAGATGGGAGGCATCCACTAGCAAACCAGGCAAGCCACAATGGGAAGAAGGGGGAGGTCCAGGCAGAACGATTCACCTGCAACAAATGAGGTTTGGGGAGGTGATGAATAACAACACTTGTGTGAGTCGCAAAGCCCCTGGCTGAAGGAGGAGAGGGCCATTCTCCCCATTTGATAGATGGGCACGGAGGCATGACTTGCCTATGGTCACTGCTGAGGGGGGCTGGTTGAAATTGTTTCTGACAAACAGTGGCTTTTCAAAGGAGCCACAGATTTTCATGGGAAACCTTTTTGGTTCCTTTGCAGTTTTCTGATGTTGCGCCAAAATCCAAAACCGAAAACAGTTTGCTGTTTGCAAATGGCACATTTCAAATGCAGATGGAAACGTTTTCAGTGTTTGGAGAAAAATGTTTGCTTGAAAAAAAACCTTAACATGTTTGTGGAAAATTTCAGAGGGGGTGGGAGGGAAGGGGAGAAATTTTAAACAAATTTCCCACCAAAACCAATGGGCACTTTGCACCCCCCTCTGGTGTCCTGGGGCCCAGGATTCTGTAGGCTCAGTGCCTCTGTGGCGAACTCCTGCACACCTAGTACTCTTGTGCACCCGTGCATTACTCTGTAGGGAATCAATTCCTACATGCATGTCCCTGCTGCCTCCTCTGTCACTTCCCTTCCATGGCACAACAACTCCCATCCCTGGGTCCAGCAATCCACCTTGCCTCAGCAAACAACTGGCCCCCTGACAAGTTACCTTCATCCCCATGACGTTCCACATGCCTCAGAGAGCTCTGGCCTCCCCCAAACTGTGCAGAGGATTGTTCACACTCTCACTGAGGAGGACACCTTCTTCCCACCCTCCAGGATTAGGTTTCCCAGGGGGAGCCTGGTGCCACCTCACCTTAGCAGCAGCAGACTTAGGTCCTGATCGATGAGTCACCCTATGGAAGCCAGTCGGACAATTCACAGGCTTAAAGTTAAGGACGTGCTTAAGTGCTTCTGAAGGAACAGCAGGCCAGCCTCCTCCCATACTGGAGTGCTGAGCAGAAAAGGGACAGGCCAGATTGCTCCCTCCCCGCAGGCACATATAGGTCTCCAGAAAGGATGTTCAAGGCAGCCACATGACCTGGCCTTCAGGATCTTCAAGAGCCATGAAGCTGTTTGCAGGGGCTGCTCATGCTAGCTAGTGCCATGCAAATACAGTGTCCAACCAGGAGCATCTGGGTTGACAGATGGGCCCAGAAGATTGGCAAGGATGGACAGAAAAGGGAGGAGGAGGATTCCAGGTAAGGCAATGGCATCTTGGAGAGGAGGAAGGTTTGAGGAGCCTTCCCAGCTGCCTCATGTTTGGAAGAGGTGCCTGGGTGTGGTGAGAACCTAAATCCATTCTTCTTTATTTCTGCCCCAGTTAAGCTTTGTTATACTTGAACTTTGTAAATCTTTCAGGCTCTATTCCCACAATAAACTACTGCTGACCCTTGAAATATTTGCCTGTGTTTAATAACCTACTTAACCATCTCTGCCTGTTAGCCAAAAAAAAAATAAAAATCCAGCATCCCTGCTTCCAAGAACCTGTACTGGCCAAACTTGGCCTCAGGGAACTCTAACCATGGCTCTCACGACTTAGAATTGTTTGCTTTCTAACTTTAACATCACAGACCCCCCAGAATCGGTGCTACACCCCCAGTTTTGGAGGAACCCCTTCAATGTGCCAGACCCCCGTTGGGTCTCACTCTTCCACGTGGCCTAACTGCCTCCGGAGACTGAACCTCTTCACACCGTGAGCTCCATTCAGCAAATCCAACTGAGACAGACTCCTGGGACAGACCTGTCCACCCTTCAGAGGTCAATGCACCTCCCCCAGTGATGCTCAGGCATCATTTGCAAAACAGTCAGGTTTATTAGTTCACTGGAAATCAGCATAGGAAGTCCTTAGGTCAGCAGAGAGACATGGAGTTCAAAGCACAGTCCATTCTGGTCAGCCCAGAGAACCCGCCAAGCTGTAGTGAACTCCATGTTCAGGCTCTGTGTGTCTCTCGCTGACTTCTTTCCTCAGTCAGTTCCCAGGTGAGAGAACTCCCAACTCCTCCCAGAAACCAACTCTTATTCTTGACCCAGTCCTTTGTTCTCGAGCTGGGGTCTCTGCTCCGCTCTGGAATGAGGGCCGTTGGTTGTTGGTGTCAATGTCCTGGTGAGTGGGCTTCCATCCTTGTCTCAGATTTTCCACTGATATGGGTTGGCCTAGGCCAGTCCTTTTTAATGACCCATTCAGGCCATTCAGACAGCCAGGCAACGCACACACATCTATGTCTCTTAGCCTCCCTTGAGAGCAAACTTAATCCTTTCCCCCCGACTGGGTAGCCATACAAAGTATAGGGGAAACCCAGGCACACATAGAACTCCTAAAAATACTACAGAAAATTCCCACTTCACCTTCAAGTTCCAGCGAATTCAACAATTGCTTTCTTATAATGGCACAATTCTAATAGCGCTGTTTTAAAGTCATTTAGAACGACTTACAAACATAACTCTAGCTTAACAAAGGTTTTTGTCTGAGAATGTCCTTAGTTTTTTTAAGAAATGATTTAAAAACATTGCTAGGTGAAAATTAGCTGTTGGTTATTTGAAATGAAGGAAAAGCCTATGTTTTGCTGGGCCAATAAAGTCTCAAATATAAGTGGTTTGCTGGTTAGATTTTTACAAGCCAAATTTCCAGTAGAAAAGCGTTTTGCCCTTGGCGGTGTTGTGCGGAAGGTGTCGAAATCAGACTTACAGTGGAGAGCGAATTACGACTTTAACGAGAGCATGGGGTCACTGCTGTGTCTCCATATCCAAAGCCATCTAGGCAGAAAGGAAGCCCATTAAAGGATAATGACTCCAGAGAGGCCAGTGGACATGAAACATAAACTGCCCAAAGACATGGGTGTTAACTTGGAGATGAGTTCTTCTCTAGCTGGTGAGCTCAGAGGAGGCTTGGGCCGTTAAAGAGCCTGCATCCAAGACCAGAGGGAGTGCTTTTAGGAGAAGATAGAGACAGGCCAGCAGGGAGGATCAGGATATGACTATGAATTCTGAAGAGTAATTCCACATTATGGTTTATTCCCTAATTCTGTGTAATGGAAATTTCTGACCACTGGCCCATACGTCCCGTAGATTTATGTCAGGCAGCTAATGGCAAAACTTTCCTCATTGTGGTTCTCACCTTGAGATAAGAAGCTATTTTTATGCCACCAGCGAAGTTGACTGTTCCAAAGTGACTGCGTGGCCAGGCCAGGGCTGAGGTCTCTTCCTGTCTCTGTTTCATTGTCATGATGGGCAAGGCAGTACTGCCTGAAGGAACCTCTCATTTGGCAGTGGCAGCCACTTTTGCTTGCTCATCTGGAGGCAGCAGGGGTGACACGAACACCCACAATTCCAAGGGAAGGTACAGGAGCTGTGGGTGCTCAGCCCACGCGGGCATCTCAGGATGGCCACCCAGAAATGGAGGTGCCCAAAAATCAGAGGCTGCTTTTGAAAAATGAGGCTTGACCCTTTCTGGCCCTCAGTTTTCCCATCTGTAATATGGGGATAATCACTTGGCCTGATGCCTGGTAAGGTTATAATAGCATGGAAGTAGGGCTTGTGAAGTGCTTAGACCCCTTCAGCCAGAAGGAGGGTAGTGACATTGTTATATTCTGTAGCTTGCTGAAGCCTAGCATTGCTCCACCTGTGTGTCTCAGGGAGGTGAAATTCCCCTCCACCTGACTCCTTTCCTTGGACAGCGAAAAGGAGGAGCTGAGGGAGAGTACTGGGTTTGCTGGGTCCATCTCAGCGCTAGCCAAGCTGTAGTCTGCTGGAGGAGCTGGGGTCCAGGGCCATGTGGCGAAAGGGTCACCCACTTCTTTAAGATTCATCCGCAGTCTAAAACGCCACCACTCAAGCAGCTGTCGGGGACTCCAGCCCATGAAAGGAATGAGGCGAGATCTGTGCTGCCATCGCTCATCTCTAATGGGCTCAATGTTCTGTGCAGGAACATTAAATTCTAAGTAGGCCATGCGTGTAGGATCATGGACACCCGGTGGGTCTGTGATGGAGCGATGGCCAGGAGACAAACATCCTCCCCCCCCCCGCCCCGCCCACATCTGTCTGGAAAGAGGCGTTAGGAAGGAGGAGAAGGTCACATGGGGTGGGACTGATAAAAGTTTCTTCTGAAAAATGAGGGGCCTGGTCTCCCCTTACCTTGTGTAGCCATCCACGCCTTGTGCCTTCTGATCAGCTCACCTTGGATGCCACTTTGCCCACACAAGAGGCGAGGCAAGGGAGAGCACTCTGCCTTGCTGGGCGGGGCCGGGGCTGGCAGCATTTGCTAAGCAAGGTGAATTGCAGGGCATTGGGTAGACTCAGTTTTGCTTCAGAGGATTGACTAGTGGCTAGGGCACTGGATTAGGATTTAGGAGTCCACAGTTCAGTTCCTGGCTCTGCCACTAGTTTGCTGGGTGACTTTGGGCAAGTCACTGGCTGTGCCTCAGTTTCTCCACCTGGAAAATGGGTACAATGATAGTGACCTCCTGTGAAATCACTGGATGACATATGCAATTTAAGGTCTGGTGGTGGTGTTATTATTGCTAACATAGCCTGAACTCTCCCTGCATTGCCTGCATAGCTTTGCTATCCAACATGCCACCCCCAATGTCAGAGCTGGGTTCCATTCTCTTACATCAGTGTAATGGTAGCTCACACAGAGAGGTTCCCCACGGGAGTCAATGGCTTGATTAGCCTTTATACTGAGGCCACTTTGCATCTGCAGAGTCTTACAGCGGGTGACAATGTAATTCACTCTCCCCTTAGGCCCCTTGACACCCCCCAGAGCCACGTGGTCTTCATGTGAATGAGAATCTGCCCTCCTAGGGCAAATAAAAAGACCTCCACATTCATCATGTTTGAGAGCTCATGATTTTAAAGGTGGACTTGGGATTTGGATGGCGCATGGCTCACAATTTCTGACTCCTAGGGGCTGGAGATTTTGAATATCCCAGAGGGGAACATCGCTGACAGGAAGAGCTGGCTAGGGACGGGATTTTCTATTTCATGGGAAATTCCTCAATTTTGAATTTTTTTCCAACCTGAAACAGAGCCAAACCCCCAAATTACCCGTGACATTAATTTTTTTTTTAATGGATCAGTCAAAATTAGTCATTTCGATCAAATCAATACAGTCGCTTTGAAGCAAAACATTAGGGCGCTGCACGGAGAAGACAACCACTAACCCAGAGAGCTCCCCCTCCGTCCAACAGACTGGACAGAGCCCAAGGCAATGGGGGTCCAACTGGCCCCCCAGCTGTCAGCCTCCTAGGCCGTGGGTCAGTGGGGTATGCTCAGCGGATACATGGTGTATTTTCTTGATTTTCTTTCCCTTGTTCCATTTCTTCCGTCCCTGATTTCTCTCCTCACTGTTCCTTCTCTCCTTTTCCCTGCTCTCTGCTCCCTCTCCCAAGGAGTTCCTTGTCCCATGTCTCCTTTCCATGTCTGAGTCACCTTCCTCCCTGATGAGTCTCTGCCTTTCCCACACTTCCTGGTCTCTGCCCCCTCCTGCTCCTCCTTCTCTCCTCCCCTCCCCTCTCGACCCTGCTCTCTAGGGCCGTAACAAAGAGAGGACAGCGCTGCTTGTGTGCTAGGCCCGGGGCAGAGCCCAGCCACAGAGCAGCCATCTCCCCACGGTTCCCTTGCAGGTGCTGCAGACAGGCTGCAGCCAGAGTGCTGGTTTCCCAGGCTCTGGCCTGGGGCCAGCTCTGAATCACCCAGCGGGGCCTTCAAGGTTAACTCAGACATGGCTGAGGTGAGCCTGGTGCCAAGATCTGGCCTGGAAGCGGCTTCTGTCACAAACCTCTGCGAGATCCTTATTGCCATCCCCTGCCAAGGACAAATGCCTCTCACAGTTCCTGAGTCACCGGGGCGAATGCCACCCACACTCCTTAGCCACCTCAGGAGGCCAGACATGGCCTGGGAGTGGGCACAGCCTAGAGTGGGCACAGCCTGCCATCCCTGTGCTGTTGCTGTGTCCCTTCCCAGAGCTCTCATAGAAGATTACTTAGGGTTACCATACGTCCTCTTTTTCCCGGACATGTCCGGCTTTTCGGCACTCAAACCCCCGTCCGGGGGGAATTGCCAAAAAGCCGAACATGTCCGGGAAAATGCCGGCCAGGCACTTCCCCTCCTGCGGCGGCTCTGCTCCTCCCCTGACTCTTCGGCTCTGTTTAAGAGCCGGGCTGCCCGAGCGCTACCGGCTTCGGGCAGCCCCCATGCCTCCGGACCCTGCGCCCCCAGCCGGGCACTTCCCCTCCCGGGCTCCGGCGGCGCAGGGTCCGGAGGCAAAGGGGCTGCCTGAAGCCCAAGCGCTACCGGCTTCACGGTTTGCCGGGCAGCCTCCAGACCCTGCGCCCCCGGCTGGGCGCTTCCCCTCCCGGGCTCCAACTGCGCTGGGGAAGCACCGGCCAGGGGCGCAGGGTCTGGGGGCTGCCCGGCAAACCGTGAAGCCGGTAGCGCTCAGGCAGCCCTTTCCGCGTGGCTGGGAGTGGGAGGGAGGAGGGGGCGGAGTTAGGGTGGGGAAGGGGCGGAGTGGGGTGGGGCTGGGGTGGGGAAATGGGTGGGGGCAGGACCCGTGGAGGGTCCTCTTTTTTTATTTGTTAGATATGGTAACCCTAAAATTACTGATGGCCTGGATTCTCTCCATGAGTGCCCAGACTTTGGGGGCGGGTGCCCCCCCACCCCAGGACACGCACGTGGCTCCTGGGGCCGTGGGGCCGAAGTGATGGGAAAGTCACAGAGCTCTGGACACACCCGTGCCAACCTGGTGCACAACAGACTCAGTCCTGCATTACCACAGTGCCTAGAGACCCCGATCAAGTCAGGGTGCGAGGTGCTGCACAGAGCGAGAGCACGTGTATGCCCAGGACAGTTTCCCTTTGCCAAACAAAGCAGAGGGGACCCCCGAGAGAGTCCCTCCCTGGTGCCCATTAAGCCCAATGCATGCTGGGACAGGACTTTGGGAGTTTAGGGCCAGCTAGTCCAAAGCGGCCAGTGGTTTGGGTGCCGGCTTGACACACTGAGGACCTGATGTTCAGAGGGGCAGAGCCCCGCAGCACCCACTGGCTTTATGGCTGGCCCCTTCCTGCCAGGGCTGGCCCGCTTGGTATCAGCAATGTTTTGCAGAGACTCCTGCTGGGCCTTTGCAATGCCTGACCTGGAGGGGCCTGGGCCACAGGGCACTGGGATACCAACGTGGGCTACCTTGAGAGCTGCTTGCATCAAGCCCCATGTTCAGGAGGGGACACGTGACGTCTGATTCAGCACGGCCAGAGCACAAGGAACATTCCCCTGTGGCAGCTGAGGGCTGCGGGCAATGGGTGTTGGGCATGGGGAGTGCTAACCATGGGTGAGGGCAGGGTGTGTGGACGCTTGTTATGGGTGGTGCTGTGAATGCTTGTTATGATATGGGGACTCCTCCGGAGAGGCGGACAGTCTGGGACAGTGGCTCAGTCCCCTGACTTGAGAATCCCTGCAGGGCAGAGAGCCCATCCTCAGCGCTTAGCAAGGTCGACCTGTGAGCAGGGATAGCTGCATGGCCCGGCCTGGCCTCACACAGGCTGGGCTGGAAGGATAGCTCAGTGGTTTGAGCCTTAGCCTGCTAAATCCACGGTTGTGAGCTCAATCCTTGAGGGGGCCACTAGGGCAAAAATCTGTCTGGGGATTGGTCTAGGGTTACCATATTTTAAAATAACAAAAAGAGGACACTCCAAGGGGCTATGCCCCCTTCCCCAGCCCCACGCCAACTCTGCCCCTTTCCCAAAGTCTCCGCTCCCTCCCCTGAACGCTCTGCTTCCCACGAATCAAATGTTCGCGGGAAGCCTGAAACAGGCAGGCGGCAGGTAAGCTGGGGCGGGGAGGTGCGGCCGAGTGCGCCGGCTCCAGCTCAGCTCAGGCCCTGGGGCACCGGCCCTGGTTCTGGCCGAGCAGGCTGGCTCCAGCTCGGCATGGGCACTGGCCCTGGCGGCTCCAGCTCGGATCGGGCCCCGGCCAGCCCCAGCGGCTCCGGCTCTGGCCTCAACGCGAATCCAAGCCCCACGACCCCTACCTATTTTCCCAGACATGTCCGGCTTTTTGGAATTCCCCCCTGGACAGGGATTTGAGGACCAAAAAGCCGGACATGTCCGGGAAAATCCGGACGTATGGTAACCCTAGATTGGTCCTACTTTGAGCAGGGGGTTGGACTAGATGACCTCTTGAGGTCCCTTCTAACCCTGATATTCTATGAGGGTGGTAATAAGCTGGGTGCACATGAGGCAGGGTCCTTGGGAAGGGAAAGGGGCTGAGATTCCTGGGATACAAAACTGCCATTAGAGGAGTGTCTCTCTTGGGGCGTGAGGGCTTTCCCTGAGGAAGCAGAGGGTGAATGCTGTGGGGGGCAAGGTGCCAGAGCTGGGCGTGTCATAAGCAAGAGGAACCATGCAGCCTGGCAGTGTTGGGTTGGGCCCGTGCCGCCCCAGCTGGCTGTGTGGAGGTTTTCAGGCTGCCGTACGCACAGGCTGGGGATTGGGCAGCCAGTCAGGCTCCAGCTGAGGTAGTGCCTCATGACGAATAGTGAGCTGAACAGGACCTGGCTGGGCCTTGCTCCAACCACTAATGCTCTGGGGTGCCGCTGCTAGGCCTGGGCCAGCCACAGCCTCCCTCACGACATCGTGGAGCTGCTCTCGCTGGAGGCTGGGGGAAGGAGGAGAACCAGGGTGCCAGGAGGGAGGTGCTGATAGGTTTGGGGACAGCTCTGGCTGAGTGCCCTGTCTGTAGCCTAGTGCCAGGGCCGCTGGGCTCAGAGGGAAGTGGGACCTTCTGGGATCTTCTCCCCAGAGCCATGAGAGGAGCCCCTTGGCACGGCACTGCACCACTCCAGCCAGGTGCCCTGTGGAGAGGTGGCTCGGCTCAGGAATCCCAAGGGGTGTGTCTGCCTCACAGCTACCTGGGCTGGGTGCCACATGCTACCTCCTCCTGCCTGAGTTACCAGGGCTCTGTGTTATACCAATAAAAACTAGCAGGATCTTATTAAAGGGGACAAGATAAAGATGCCACATTTATTATGATAACAATTTGATTTATGACCAATAACTAATATCTTAATCCTTATACACACACACATTATACCTAATACCTATACACACACACACACACACATTTACATACACACACCCATCAGATGTTCTGCAGCTGCTGCATAGTTACCAGTCCTGCTTGAGTCTGTGGCTTGAGTTTGCAGCTTGGGTTCGTAGCTTGTGGCGGCTAACTGGCCAGGAAAGCCAGGCACAAGGACGAGCTGGGTCTCTGTTGGGCATGCACCGATGCCCTTCCATGTTGGCAGCAGAATGTTACCCTCCTTCAACGTTTTCCATCTCACCCATCCTTTTTGTAGGCTTTAGTTTGAATCCAGAGTCTATAGGTCTTGCTGTGTCATGCTGCCTTCAGGTTTGGTGATTGATCACCCGTCAATTGCAGACATGACTTTCAGACTGGACCGGGCTTTGATCTTCCTTTTATTGTACCTTTTCTTTTTAGGGTGGATTCTTCTTACTTTGTTAGGGCTTTTGTCTGCATCTTCAGCCGTTGGTGTTTGAACTCTATTTAATCAGGACAGGCTGGGGCTGGAGGTTGATTCCATCATCCATACATACCTCATTCACACATCTAAACTAAACTAATAAGATTACAGCAGGGTTTGCAAAAATGAAGGTTGCAGCAAGCCCTTACCAAATGGAGTAAGTGTTTTAAAATGGGGTTTGAATTACAATTTGGCAAACAGTGAACAGAAGTTACAATATAGACAAGTATAATGGATGGCAAACAGTGAACAGAAGTTACACTGTAGGCAAGTGTAATAAATGGTGAACAGAAGTTACAATACTGAAACAGTCAGGGCCGGCTCTGGCTTTTTTGCCGCCCTAGGCAAAAAAGCCACCTGCCGCCCCGCCCCCCCCCACCCGCCAGCGCGGCAGGGGAGGGCGCCGAGCAATCCCCCACTGGCCAGAGCGCCGGGGGGAAGGCGGAGAGCCCCCGGCAGCCAGAGCGCCGGGAGGAGGGCGGAGAGCCCAGCTGGGGCTCTCCACTCTCCCCGGCGGCCAGAGCGCCGGGAGGAGGGCAGAGAGTCCCCGGCGGCCAGAGCGCTGGGGGGAGGGCGGCGAGCCCGGCCAGGGCTCTCCGCTCTCCCCGGCGGCCCGAGTGCCGCGGGGAGGGCGGCGAGCCCAGTCGTGGCCCCGCTCTCAGGCCGGAGCGCCCCGCCGCGCCGCCCCCCTCCAGGCGCCACCCCAAGCACATGCTTGGTGGGCTGGTGCCTGGAGCTGGCCCTGGAAATAGTGCAAGTCTCAGTGATTTAAGCAGTAATTGGATTGATAGTGAAACTTACAAAGGCAGCTGACTGAACAGCTATGGCTTTTAACAAGCATTTTAGTTGTTAATTAGCCAGTTATTGGGGTAACCAGTTTTATGAATGAATATTGTTTCATTCATAAAACTTTACTTATGAAGTTACATTAATAAAGTGAACAATTAAAAACAATTTCATTCATCAGTTCTACATCTGCCCTGGTCTGTGGGCTGCTGACTTCATCTGGGCTTCCCGGAGCTGTGACGGGTGGCTGGGACCCTTCCAGCCCGGGCGTCTGCTCCATAGTCTTGGCCCCAATCCTCGGTGGGACCTGACGGGATTAGGGTGGGGCGATGATTTCCCTGCATGGCCTGTTGCCCTCCCCAGTGCCAAAGCCTGGTGCCCTCGGCATGGCCAGGAAGAGTGCTGTGTCCAGCCTCCATCACAAGGCATTAGCCCAGCCACCCCATGGGCACTCTTCAAAGGGAGGGCAAGGTAGTATCAGAGCAGCTGGCAGGGACAGGTGTATACAGGTACCCCACGCCCCCTGCTCAGCTCTGCCCTGGCATTGCTGCAGATCTGCACCGTTCCTGCTATGCCAGCCTGTGGCTGTACACCCAGCGCTGCCCATCCCCCTCACTCTTGCCCTGCAGCACCCTTTTGCTAGTCTCATCCTGTGCCCTCACACAACACCTCAGTCCTCAGTCCTTCCTTGTAGCCCCCTGTTAATCCAGTCCTGGGGTCCCACACACAGCTCCACTGCTGCGCATTAGCCTGCCCCACAGTCCCCTGCTGGGCTTGTCCCGAGCCAAGCCTCCCAGCCTGCAGAGCTGTGCGCTGAGGGTGTGGCAAACTAACTACTCCGGGCGAGGCTGAGACCCGCAAACCTGCTAACACCAGATTTCAGAGTGTGTTCTCCCTTTGAGCCCATGGCCAGTGCCCAGCGCGAGAGCCAATGGCCTGTGGCTGCCCAGTGTGCCCACCCACGGCCCTGGGAAACCAGCGAGCTCGCAATGAGTTCGGGCGTTCAGCAGTGCACTGGAAAGCCGCACAGCTCCCTTCTGAGGGGCAGATTAGATTAAGAAGGGAAATGAGGAGCTGCGGCTTTAAAGGGCCCCTGCATTTTACGGCAAGAGAGCCCTGCCCCAGGAAGTCCTGGGCCTCTTGGCAGAGCTAGGGCACGGATCCGAGGGGAGCACTGTTCTTACTGAACTCACGCCTGTGGGCCCCAGCCAAGATCAGGGCCCCGCTGGGCTAGGCACTGGCCAAACCCAGAAGGAGAGACGCCCCTGCACCAGAGCCCTGGCGGGCGAAACACACAAAGGGTGGGAGGGGAAGCAGAAAGAATCTGCCCAAGGAGATGAGTGGCAGACCTGGCATAAGTCCTAGCCCTGCTCACTAGGCCACGCTGATGCTAGGTAGTTAGCTAGGGGGAGCTGGAATTTGAACAAGAGGGAAGCCAGACTTGGGCAGGACGCTGCACTGTGTCACGTAGAGACACACACAACCCAGTGACACAGGGCTCTGTGGTCTATGTGACAGCAGAGCAGCGAGCTCTGCTATGCTCTCAGGGGAGATGGCTGGTGGGAGCCTGCTTCTGGGGGTGGGAAGTGGGGGACGGACAGGCAGCAGGTACTCAGGGCTCTTCAGAACCAAAGCTCAGGGCTTCCTGCTGGTGCCCCGGAGTGAGGGAGCATCAGGCACAGCATCTGAGAGCCGCGGCGAGGATGAGAGACTGGAGGTGACGCTAGTGTTCAGTGGAGGCCCCAGCGAGGGGCCAGGGGGCACTGGGAGCCAACAGGTGGCACTGGCAGGTGTGCTGTGACCAGTGGAACCAGCAGGAGACGTTGCCGTCCAGCCATTCTCTTCTCTCCTCTCTCCCATGGCTCACACCAGTGAAAGGGCATTGCCGGATCCCGATCAGTCAAGGGTCCCTCTGTCTGGGCCAGACCCTGCCCTACTATAAGCATCTGCGGAGCTCTATGCTCCAACACCCTCCCCATGACCTGGCCCCTACTCAGCGTGTGTCATGGGGGCAGTAGAAGCAGCTGGGCTGGACATGGTGGAACTCTCAGGACAGCCACCTCCTCTCCAGGCTGCTCCATGGCCACACTCTGCAGGAGGCCATGAAGGGATGGATCCTCCAGCCCCACCCACTGCATGGGACTCCATTGCACACTGGGGGGGGACACCCCTCCCCCCGGCAGTGCACTAGCTTCAGTCTGGGGCAGTGCCCTGAGGGGCTGTATTCTGAGCTCAGTCAGCCTGGTGTAAAGCCTTCCCCCTCAGTGGAGTCACTCTGTCTTCGCCCTGGCACCAGCAGGCTCAGAGCATGGCTCTCTGGACCCAGCTGCATGCCCCGCAGGCAGGGCCGGCTCCAGGCACCAGACCACCAAGCTTGTGCTTGGGGCGGCACCTGGAGGGGGGCGGCGCGGCGCAGTGCTCCAGCTCCGGCCACCGGGGAGAGTGGAGCCCTGACCGGGCTCTCCGCCCTCCCCCCGGCGCTCCGGCCGGTTGGGGAGAGTGGCCCGCGGTCGGGCTCGGCGTCCTCCCCTGCTGCGCTCCGGGGGGGCGTGTGTGTGGCGGGAGGCTTTTTTGCCTGGGGCGGCAAAAAAGCCAGAGCCGGCCCTGCCCGCAGGTGAAGCTCTGCTTCGCTGTTTAGTCCACTTCATTTTCTATGGCCCTGCGAATGACTCATGGCTAAAGAGTGATGTATTGGAAGGGCTCTAAACGAAGGGCAAAGTACCCAGGAGAGGAGTTGGGGGGGGGGCCTTCCTCTCTTGCCAGCAACCAATGAGAGTCTGGAGGGAGACTGCCCCAAAGTGGGGAATTAAGAAGAAAGCTTCCATCAATCCCCTGCCCCCGAACCAGGGGCTTTCTTTGCCAAATGTACAGGCGCCCCCGACCCCTCCCCCCCGCCCAGATCTCCCAGAGCAGCACAGAAGGCATGTGGCCAGCAGCCCCCAGTGCCTCAAAGGGGCAGTCCCTGGTGTTTCAAGCCAAGAAAATCTTCCAGGCAAGCGTGACTCTTCAATCAGCTGCTGGGCTGCTAGGCCTGGAGAGTGAATGCGCCATGCTACCCCTGGAGCAGGAGTGCTGAGCACGGGCGCTTCTCCCTGCATGCATCTGGGGTTCATGGTGATCCCCAAACTGATCCCTGCTAGGGTTTCTCACTGCATAGCTCCTATGTGCACCTTTCACAGTAAGGAGCAGCGCTCCAGACTGGATTGTCACAATGATCCCTTCGGGCCTTGGAAGCATGGAATTCCTTTGAAAGTCCCAGCCTGAATCTTGGGGCTGGGTTTCCAGTGTGAATCCTCTGGGTTCTGAACTGGTGATTAAAGTGGGACTGTTCCCAGGGCCGATGCTACCTCCAAAGTGGCTCACTGGAGCAGTCCCAGAGCATGTTAGTAGCAGGTTGGGGAGCACTTTCCAAAGGTGCCTCCCAGCTCTCTATTTAACAGCCGCCACCAGCTAGAGAGATTGGAATGAGCGCCAGCTCCTGCTGACACTGACTGATCTGAACCTGTGACCTCAACCAACCAGCAGCATCTCCTGGGGTGTGGAAGAGACGTGACTCAGTTGCCCTGAGCTGGATTGCTGACAACTTGGTGGCCCAAGCGTCTCTGAACTTGGCATGAGGGCACAGTATGATTGGTGCCAACAGTGTGAGCACACTGAGCTGGGACTCAGGCTTTCTGGAAGGAGGCTGGGGGATGCATCACTGTTTGCACACACAGTGGGACTCTCTGCATGGCTCCAGGTCGCTAGTACCACCCCAGCTCGGGCTGCTTGAGACTAAGACACATTTTCAAAACTAGCCGCTGATTTTGGGTGGCTCAGAATCACAAGCTGGGCACTCAGCAATGGGTGCACTCAGAACTGGGGGCCACTTCTGAAGGGGGGTCTCCGGGCTGCTGGGTCCTGTGAAATGGGGATGGGATCAGTCCCTTTCCTGAGTGGCAGGTGGGTGCCCCCATCACTAGCACATTCCTTGGTTAACCTCAGCAGAAAGATCAGATTTAACCTCAGCAGAGAGATCCTGGAGACTGAATTTCCTCTCCTCAGTGGAGAGGGGTCAAGGGACCCAGCAGTTGGCGGTGCGTTCTCTCATGACTGTAGGGAGTGTTTGCATGTAGCTTAGCATCAGTACAAAATAACGCGGAAAGAAAAAAAGTCCCAAATCAAAACGGAAAGCTGGGCCCAGCACCTGTGTGTCCCAGCCCTGCCTGGCATTGCTACGTGGCGCTGTCGGGGGGCGGGGGGGGGGAGGAAGGGTTCATTTTGGTCTGCTCCAAAATTTTCATTCACGCTCTGGGGTCGTGTGATGGTGGGCAGTCAGTCCTCTAAATCGCAGTAGAGCCCAGGAGTCAGCCCATTCTGTCCCGTTGTGGCCCTTTAAGATTTGGGGAAGTCTGATGTATGCAAGGACCTAGGAAATAGGAGACATTGGCAGAGAGGAAGTGGTCCCAGGAATAAGTAGTATTTAGCGGGGAAACCCAGTACCGTGTCTTTAAGGGCCTACGACCAGGAGTCTTAGAAGTGGGTGGGCCAAGGCTCTCCCCTCTCTCAGCCATTTGGGATGAACTTTGGGAAGAGGACCAATATAAATTCTGTCTCCTCCCCCATAGCACTAGCAGTTCTGTCTGCTGACCCCTCGGAGGCTGAAGGTAAAGAGGCTGCTTGGGGAAAAGAGGGCTGGAGGAGAAGCTGGCGCAAAGTGCAAGCCTGCTCCAGGAAGAGGGCTAGGGGCACCCGAAAGGGGAAGGAATCTGCCAGGCTTTATGTGGATCCAGAGTGGGTGTGAACTCATGAGACTAAAGCAGTGGGTTGAATCCTGTAAAAAGAGTTAATAAACCAGCCCCTGCAAAGCCGGTATTTGTTTGAAGTAATCTGACCTGGGTAACTGATCAGATGAACCAGAGCCGGGTCGGTGGGCAGAGTACCTGCAAGCCCACAAGGGACCACAAGGGGCACACTCCAGGGCAGCAAGGCCAAGAAGGACCACAAGGAGGCCTGCTCCAGGGCAGCACCCCATCCCGGAGGAATTCAGTGTTAGGAGAGAGACAGAATAATAAGCATCAGCCAGAGGCGGGTTTAGTGCACACAGGGGCTGTATTAGTCATCCCCCCAACTTGGCCAATGAACCTCAGTCCTGACCTGTAGTCCCCTTGCTAGTCCAGTCCTGGACTCCTGTACATTGAACTGCAAACTTACTTCATTCTGTCCCCCACCCCCTTCCAGTGCTGGGGCCCCTCCTCAGCTCTGACAACATGATCTTCAGCCCCTCTCTTCTCTTCCAGTTTTGGGTCTCCACATCAGGGCCGCAGAGGTTTTGGGGAGCCCAGGGCAAAATCTGAAAGTGACCCCCCTACCCTTCCAAAAATGACCATGGAGATGAGGGAGTTTCAGAAGAGTACTATTGAAAACTTTCAAGCTGATTTGTGAGGACAAAAGACAAATCACATCATATTTATCTTTCTCAGGTTTTTTTGAAGCAGACGCATTTATGACTGTCATAATTTAGGCTCCTTGCAAGATTGCGCTCTGTTGACAGCCTCACTCAGGCCTCTTGTAGATTGGAGATAGCTTTTTATCAGGGCTAACTGGCTCAAGGAGCGCTCACCACTCTCCTTCAGAAACCGAAATCAGCATGGAGATGAAGATCCTTAGCATGACGTAGCTGTGGGAAAACATTGGGCAGCCCTTTCTCATAAAACTTGTTTAACAACTTCATTGAAGTCACTTTTTCCAAGCAGTATCTCCCTCAGCTTGTTTAAAAGGTGAGATCCTGCAATAAAAAATCCTCTTCTATGAATCCCTCAGGGAGCACTTGGATAGTTCCCGAGCTTTGGTGGTGCTGGAATTGGCATCAATTGGAGTCGGGTTCCAACGCCGTTGATTTTTTTTTCAGCTGCTTCAGATTTTGTAATTTTGCAGATAAGTGCATGTACAGTAGCGTTAAAAGGTGAACCTTGAACTTGCTTTCCTGGTTTTCACAGTCATACGTGGTGGGCCTGTCTTCATCATGGAGTGTTTGCCTCTTTCGGCCTCTTCTCTTCTGGAAATCTTGTTCAAGGCCCAGGCCAGTTGCCACATGTTTGGATGCATTGAGAATCAGAGGCCAAGATTCTCAAGGGTTCTCCAGTTCACTCAGCTGTGATGGCACCAGCCTTGGTTCTTCATCAAGTGTAAGCTCAGAGGCTTGAAGTAAACAGCTGATGATGTCAGCGGCTGGGAAGGTTTGAAACCAGAAAATGGTGAGGAAAATGAACGTGAAAGATTTTAACCATTGAGACAAACATTTCATTTGGTTGCATAAGTCAAGTTCTTCCTTCTGTTTCACTAGCCTGGTGAATTGCCCTGGATCTCTTCACTAGCGCTTTCACTGCTTCAGGTCTTGCCCTCCACTGAGTCTGGGACAGACTGTGCAGTGAAACGTGTAGTGTCCTGTAGGATTTTCCATCAGGCAGGACTGGAACTGAACAAATCCACGGCTAGACTGGTCAAGGAGACAAGCTGTTTTGCACTTTGGCTTATTTCTAGTGAACTAGAACCCCTTTCATCTTCTTCCCTGTGCCTGAGTGAGTTATATGGAGAGCTGGAACCCACCCTCGAAGGAAAACTCAAGAGGAGGTTTATGTAAGCTGGAGCACCTGCAGCACTGGCCTTTAGAGAGCTCACTACTAAGTAAGGGGTCCTGCTAGCCCAGGCCTGTGCCGGTCTCACACGCAGGCTGTGCAGAAAGCAGACACGGGGTGTCTGTGACAGAATTCTCCGTTCCCCCAGTTTTTGCATTTTATTGTCTCTTGAATTCATATGTGTGCAGGGGCTGCAAGTGCCATTTAAAGGGGGGGGGGCTTCCTTCCATGCCCCTGGCCATGCCGCTCCCCCCACACACCTGACCCTCTTCGGCACCCTCCACATCAGCCCGACCCCCTGGCCAACGAGTCCCATCCCTGCCCAAGAGCCTCAGACCTCAAGGGGACCCCCCCAGCCTGTCTGCTCCCAGGAGCTCCTGCCCCGCCTTCCTTGCCTTACCCCTCCCTGCAGAACTCGCCCTCAGGGGTCACATCCATCCTGCTTCCAGCCCAGTCCCTGGTTTCACCAGCCGGCCAGTGAAGGCCCAGTGTGCCACACACAGGGGTTGCACTCGCTGGAGTGGTGCTGCGACCCCCTGCGCCAGGCCACACCACCACTGGCTCAGATTTTGCCAGGCCCTGGTCTGGGTGGCCCCTCTGGCTCCACAGCCTGAGATGTGTCCGTCTGGATTGTGTCCATGGACATATGTCATCCAATAAACATGTTGTGCCGGGGCGGGGAGGCCTTGTCAAAGGAGGCGACCTAGAGCAAATTGCCCCTTTTCCCTCCTCCCCACCCTCCGCACACCACTCTGCCAGTGCTCCTCAGTATTTCCCTGCAGTTTGCCCTTAGATTGCTGGCTTGTGCTTACGTGGACCCATCACCGTAGTATCTGGGTGCCTAGCCCATTGGTCCATTCTTTAGCCCGGAGCCACACCCCCTGCCAGTCTGCTCCCTCCTAGCAGGGGCTTCCAGGTGAGCTGCATTGTCCTGAGCTGCAGTGCGAACAAAGCCTCCTGGGTCCCAGACTGAGGTTCCCGGGCTTGTCTCACTTGCAAACTAGCCTGTGCCTTCCCTGGGTTTGTCGTTCGTTCCCCTGGGAGTGTGGGCTGTGGAGGAGCCGGCTAGCCATACGGGTTCAACTGGCAGGACCTCTTCGCTGCCTTTTGTGGAGGGGGCGGGAAGCACTGAAGGTACCAGTCGATGGTACTGACGGTCGCAGCCCGTGGGTGTGAAGTGCTGTATGGCCCAAGAGGGGAAGGGGCCCCTGAGCCCAGGCAGCTAACTGTCAAAAGGGTGGGGGTGCAGCGTTCAGGCAAAGGGGCAGCATTAGGGATGGGCACACAGATACAGAGACAGATCGGCTGTACCCTTGTCCCGGTACAGACCTTACTTCATGAGAAAATTAAAGCACAAAACAAGTAGCCCAACCAGGAGATTCCCTCAGATATCTACAGGCCAAGGCATGGGGGCCATTGGCCTCTCCTGCCCCTCCCTAGCATTTTGGGGCAGTTCCTCTGCAGGGCGGCATGGGGTCTGCTGGGCTGCGGACAGAGCCCTTGTAGACTCTCCTGCCCCCCAGAGTCTATAGGACAGCTTGGCACTTCCAGACTGCGTGCTTCAGCCAGGCCCCTGAGTCCAACCTAGCCAGCATTTGGGGGCTATTAGAAGTGTCTGGCAAGGCCTTTGTTCCCCTATCTCACTGCCTCCCCACATCCTGGGGCTCCTGGGCAGACTGGGCCCCCCTTCCCTTTTGCAGTCCAGCAGTCTGTAACCCCCGTGTGCTGCTCCAGCAAAATTGAGTTTTCTGTAATGTAATTGCTGCAGTGATTCAGTTCCTGTAGCATTTAGTGCAAATTGTGTTCTTCCCGAGCAGCACACAGGTCAGCTCTGACAATAATGACTGCAAGTCAGAGTCCCTGGCACTGGCTGCACAGAAAAGGTGCAATTGGTTCCCCAGCAGAGCTTTAGCCAGAGATACAGCTTCTTTGATCAAGTGTGAAATTCATTTCCTGGCTATATAGAATACAATTCCAGTGCCATGCCGCTCCCTCCACAGGGGCAGGGCTGTGGGAGGGGGGTCTCTGCTTCGCTTTGTCCACAGGGGCTAGGGGGCAGGAGAGGAGGAAGGACGAAATGGGAACCAGAGAGAGCTGTGTGAAGTTAACCAGGGCAGCACTCCCAGTGCCAGTTTGCTCAGCATCTTGCCGACTCCCTGACCAGCCTGAGTCTTGTGCAGATTCTAAACCCTCCATTCACAAGAGTCACTCGCAGCCCCAGCTTTGGGCTTCCCCATGCACAGGCCCCCACAGCCACCCCCAGGGGTCCCAGTAGGGCCTTTGCATGAGTGTTGCTAGATGAAGAGGTTTTAAGGAATTTAAGGAGGCAGAATGCTACAAACCAGACTGGAATCTGAGGATGAGAGCCTGCCTTGTATAATGGGGGCCATGGGCTCTTTAAGAACTACAGGCTAGATTGGGGAACTCACTGCCACAGGAAGTTTTTAAGTCCAAGAATTTAGCAAAATTCAAAAAGCATTTGGCCATTTATAAGGCTTAAGCTGATCTCCAACTATGAGAGAGCGGGATGGTCTATGTGAGGGACTTTTCAAGCGGAGTGCCCCAAGGGTCGGTCCTAGGGCCGGTTTTGTTTAATATCTTTATTAATGATCTGGAGGATGGTGTGGACTGCACTCTCAGCAAGTTTGCAGATGACACTAAACTAGGAGGCGTGGTAGATACACTAGAGGGTAGGGATTGGATACAGAGGGACCTAGACAAATTAGAGGATTGGGCCAAAAAAACCTGATGAGGTTCAACAAGGACAAGTGCAGAGTCCTGCACTTAGGACGGAAGGATCCCATGCACTGCTACAGACTAGGAACCGAATGGCTAGGTAGCAGTTCTGCAGAAAAGGACCTAGGTGTCACAGTGGACAAGAAGCTGGATATGAGTCAACAGTGTGCTCTTGTTGCCAAGAAAGCTAACGGCATTTTGGGGTGTATAAGTAGGGGCACTGCCAGCAGATCGAGGAACGTGATCGTTCCCCTTTATTCGACATTGGTGAGGCCTCATCTGGAATCCTGTGTCCAGTTTTGGGCCCCACACTACAAGAAGGATGTGGAAAAATTGGAAAGAGTCCAGCGGAGGGCAACAAAAATGATTAGGGGTCTGGAGCACATGAGTTATGAGGAGAGGCTGAGGGAACTGGGATTGTTTAGTCTCCAGAAGAGAAGAATGAGGGGGGATTTGATAGCAGCCTTCAACTACCTGAAGGGGGGTTCCAAAGAGGATGGAGCTTGGCTGTTCTCGGTGGTGGCAGATGACAGAACAACGAGCAATGGTCTCAAGTTGCAGTGGAGGAGGTCCAGGTTGGATATTAGGAAACACTATTTCACTAGGAGGGTGGTGAAACACTGGAATGCGTTACCTAGGGAGGTGGTGGAGTCTCCTTCCTTGGAGGTTTTTAAGGCTTGGTTTGACAAAGCCCTGGATGGGATGATTTAGTTGGGAATTGGTCCTGCTTTGAGCAGGGGGTTGGACTAGATGACCTCTTGAGGTCCCTTCCAACCCTGATATTCTATGATTCTATGACTGCAGGGTTCTTGCACCTTCCTGGGAAGCACATGCTGCTAGGCAGTGTTGGAGATAGGATACTGGCTGGACCTCGGTCTGACTGAGTCTGGCAATTCCCATATTCCTATGACGTTTAGAATCTCCTGTAAAATGGGCCCTCCAGCTGCTCAGTACCTCCTCACACTCTCCTGGGGTACCGCATCAGTCCTGACTGAGATGGAAGAGCACCATCTTCTGTCCATCTGCAGCATCTTCAGTTAGCCTTGGTGGCACCCCATCCCAGCACTGACTTGTGTACCAGACAATCTGCCGAGATTCCACCCCATGGTGGTAATGCTCCCTTTCTGGCACGGCATCGCCCACCTGTGGGAAATCTCTGCCCTGGGTGGGTTGCTAGGTGTCTCGTTGCAAAGTGCTGAAAAATTGACCCTGTTTGGGAAAATGCCAGTGCAAGTCTTTGAGGAGCGTATTGCAAACAGGTCCAGTGATCACCCTGGATGCTCAGCTCTGGATGTATTAAATAAAATAGATTTTCATTATCTAAGCGGCAAGAAAACTGCCAGAGACCCCAGTGTAGTAATTATGATGTCTTTTATTAGACGTGTGGAAAAAGATGAAGATTGTATAGCCCTGGAGACCTCCTGCAAGTTCTTTGAGGTCGGAAAATCTCCTGTGTTTTTGTCCTCTGTTTTAGACTAATAGGAGATGTCATGATTGCATTCCCCATGCTACAGTTCATTTTATGAGGCTGTGCGAATCTGGAATCTGATAGGTGTGTGTCTGTTATCATTACTGCAGTTGTGGCCTAGGAACCTCAGTCATGGACCAGGCATAGGCACTGTACAGACATGGAACAAAAAGGCAGCCCTGTCTCTCAAGAGCTACAATATATATTGTAAGTATAAGACAAGAGACAGTAGGTGGAGACACATAGACAGATGGGGGAGCACAAGGAATTAACGAGACAATAGTATATCTATTTGGGTGTGGTTTTGTGTATATACAGGTATGTGCAAGTCTCTTTGTGTTGTTATTATTGCAGTAATGCTTAAAGGCCAAGCAAGACAGGCCCTCATTGTGCTAGGTGCTGTACAAACAAAATTCCCCTGAGATGCATTCCATATGTTCACCTGCCCTCCCCTCCCATGAGAGCCATGCGGTGGGAAGATGGGTTCTAATATCAAGCATGTAGGACCAGCATCTATCTCTCAAACTGCCAGAGCTGTTTCCTTACCCCTTCAGAGGGCATTAAGATGAGTGTGCCCTGTGTATTCTGGATCCATTACAATAATAATATGCAAAGTCTCTTGGAAATCACTGGGACCTGTGCACATGGCCTCTATGATGCAGAGCTGTCCTGCCCATGGCATCATATGACATGGGGTGGGGAGGGGGAGATCCAGGAGAGAGTCACTTTCCTCTAGCACTGAACAAGGAACTTGGGAGACAGCGTTACCCCTAAAACTATTCTGGCTTCCTTCTTGCCTCTCTGAAGAGCTTCTGGATAGCACCTTCCCCAGCCCCCTGGCTTCTTGCTACCATTTTAAAGGCATGGGACACATGTCCTCACATATGGAAATGAGCTGATTTGGTGGGCACATGGGCAGACAGGCTGGGCCAGATCCATAGCTGGTGTAAATCAGCAAGCAATGATAGTATGGAGGAATGCAAACCACTATGCAGCAGGCCTTCTTTGCCAACCTGGGTTGTGATCTCAGACTTAAGCAGGGTTGAACCTGGTCACTACTTAATGGGAAACCCCTAAGGAACTTGTAGACGCTGTGCATGATTCACTAAGAGGCACTCTCCCTCCTGAGTCAGGGCTGACTCAGTGTCCCTACCTCTTGTGAGGGGGAGTGGTGTGACCTCTGGGGTTGCTTCTGAAGACAGGCATGTAATCAGAGTGCATAATTCCCTGATATCCTGCACCTTGTGGTGTCCTTCACACGAGTGCAACCCCACACCCACTCAATACACACTTTGCACAGGTGCAAAAGAATGCCCAAGGAGTGACAGAATAGAAAATCAGTCCTAAGGAGGGAGAGAGAGCAGAGGTGTTAAACCTAATGTTCTGGCTAAATCCGACCCTAGGTCATTCTGCTCTATTGAATGAAATTCCCTCTGGTGCCTCAGTTAGATACAGGATTCTTGTCCACCTCCTACCTTCAAACGTGGGTCTAGCATTGCTGGGCACTGTCAGAGAGCTGCCGTGTTCTGTTCCAGAAATGGATGCAGTGAGCAGTGTCAGCATAGACAGATGTCCATTCCCTCCCTTAACATATATGTTGTCTTGGCGTAAATGCACATGAATCGCTACAAATGATGGGTGAAATCCTGGCCCTAGTGAAGTCAACGGCAAAACTCCCACTGGGAGGAATGGGCTGGAATGATGACTCTTGCAGCTCAGAGGTTTCTATATACCAAAGCCACGATGGAGTAGGACCAGCAGCAATGCGTCTCACCCTGCCCCATCGAGGTACCTCAATGGACCAGCCCAGAAAACCGGAGGGGAGTTCATACTGTACAGCTCACTCAGTCCTTGGCCTCTTCACTGGGACTGACAAGGCGGCCAGCAGAGACCCCCCTGATGCTGATTATAGTGGCGCTATGCAGTTCCTGTGTTCTCTTCAAACACCTTCGAACAGGCCAAAGAGGCTGGCGGTGTTGCTTCTCCCAGCTGCCCCATTGTCTCCCATGATCCTTTTCTTGCCGGTCACAGCAGTGCCCTTTTGACCCTCCTGGCGGGGTCTGGAGATTGGCTTTCAGGTGCCTGGTGTTCCCCCAGCCACTGTGCTGCTCTCCAGGCCTTTCGGCTCAGGTCCTCTCTCTGCAGCCAAGGGCTGGTGGTCTGGGCTCCAGGGGACACTGAGGGGTGGAGGCAGCTCTCACACTCATGGCTGGTTTGTGCAGAGGGAGCACGAGGGATTTAAACATTCCCCTGTGGAGCATCTGGTAGATGAACAACCATGTGTCTGGAGGCCCCTTCGGAGGAGCCATTTCATCACAGACCCAGGCGGCTGCAGTTATTTTGCAGTGTGCGGGAGATGGTGGGTGTCACAGAGTCACCAGGTCAATGCTCTGGAACTACTCTGTATGAAGCCAGTCAGGACTCTGCGGGAGCCTCCTCTCTCTGAGCACACTGTCACCAGGGCAAGAAGCTTACACAGCTTCAACCTTCCTGGGTCTGACCTCGGAGCATTCAGCATTCCCTTCCACATCATGCGCTTTCAACAGCGAGTCTGCACAGGCGAGGCTCCTGGAGAAGCCAGAGGGCCCTACACCCCAACTCCGCAGTCAGACGTGACTCTCAGCCAGCTGGTAAAACAGAAGGTTTATTCAGGGCTGTCCCTAGCTATTCTGGGGCCCTATGCAGCCCCCCCCCCCCCCCCGCGGGGATGGGGGCAGGCCTCTGCAGGAGTTGGGGAGGGGCGGGGGCGGACGCCAGGCCTCCGCTGGGGGTGGGCGGGGGAGGAGCGGGCCCCTGGCCTCCGCAGAGGGGGGCGAGGAGTGGGCCCCAGGCCTCCGCAGGGGTGGCGTGGCTGGCTTGGGGGGTGAGGCACCCACCCCCCAGCACTCAGCAGCAGCGCGGCTGGGTCTGGGTCGCTGCACTCCCGCCGCCAGTGAGAGCAACCCTCGCCCTGCTGCAAAGCTCAGGGGAGTAGGGGCAGGAAGAGGCGGGGCGGGTGTGGAGCAGGGGCTGGGGCCCTGGGGAAGAGGCAGAGCAGGGGCTGGAGCAGCACGCAGCTGCGCAGGGCACCAGGAAATTTGGTGCCCCAAATTTCCTGGTGCCCTACCCAGCTGAGTACTTTGCGTATGGGTAAGGATGGTCCTGGGTTTATTAGTCAACAGGAACACAGCATAGAACAGAGCTTGGTATCACAGAAATCAGTGACATTCAGCCAAGTCCATCTTGGGAGTCCTGGGCCAGACGCCCTGGACTCCCCCTCCACGCGGACTGCCAGCTTCCAGCAACCCAACCTACGACACACCCCTTGTTGCTCCTCCTCCTTCTCTTTGTCTCACTTCCCCGGCAAAAGTTCACATCCCCCCTCTTGGGTCTCAGGTTACATAGGTGCAAAGAGCTGGGCAGCCTCACCTGCCCTGAGGGCCTCAGCAAAAATCACACACACCCAATTCCCACCACTGAAGTATTGGTGCAGCACACAGGGAAACTAAGGTACACACAGTATTGGTATAGGACAGTAAGACTCACATGCAACATAACAAGATGAATAAAACCCCACTTCATCACAGGGAGATAGATGTGGCTCCTTTCCACATGAGGCCGCCTCCCACCCCAGCTCCCTGCAGTCTGGGAAGACCCCACACAGCCAATGGTGCTGCACATTGCTGCCAAGAGAAGGACTGGCTAGGCCTGACCTGGGAAATATGGGCATCTCCTCCAGTGCCCATGGGGTACTAGCACGAGCAGGGGAGGTTGAAGGGATGGGAATTATGCAAATGGAATCTCATTCCCACTGTGTTTGCCCCCCACTGGGTGTGGGGAGAGGGCCTGAGCTCTGAGATCTCATTTTGCAGGATGAGGGTGCTTTCCCTCCACACACTGTTAGACAAACAATCTCCCTCCCCATCATCCTCCACTCAGGGCAGTGTGAACTCAGGGGGAAGTGTGATCTGAGATCCCAGCTCCTTCCACCCCCACATGCAGAGCCCTGCCCCTAAGCTCTGAGGGCCATGCCCCGGGGATGCGGGAGGAACTCAGCTGCCCCCAAAGCTCCCTCCTGGGTTGAAAGTTTTTTACAGGCCCAGCGAGTTTCCCAATTACATGTTCCCTTTCAACTGGCCTTTCAGTTCCTCCAGGGCTACTGGATGAGACTGCAAAGAGTGTGCTGAAATCTTAAGTGCCTCCGGCTTGCTAGGCTTCTACCCTGGCTTGTTTAACATAATATTCGCCATGACAACTCCCATTCTGCTCCCAGCCAGTGTATTTATGTTAAAAACAACATAGGCCAAAATCCACAAAGGTATTTAAGTTCCTAAATTCCATTGAAGTCAATGGAAGATCGATCATCTATCTAATCTATCTATCTATCCCCCTACACCCCCTCTATCTAATCTATCTATCTAATCTGATATTGGACAGACACCTAACCGTAACACATCTGATGAGAGAGTGGGATTCGATAAGACATTTCTGTTGTGTTCTGTCCCCTTATATCCCTTGTTAAAATGCAGCTGTTTCTGTCTGACAGACCCTAAAGTTGTCAGTTCATGAGCAGCTGGAGAGATCCTTCTTCTGATTGCACAAAGCCTCCCCTTCTGCACGGGGGCTGGAACAATCTGTATAGCCAGGGTGTTGAGAGCCAGTGAACCAAACTGTGCCCTGTAGGTGATGGAAACCACTTCTAGCCAGGGGTGTGCCCCTCCCCCCCTTTTGGTGCCGGCTGTCTGAAAACACACAAATGCTCTACCGGGAAGGAAAGAGGCTGGCAGCCTGGCTGAGTCCAAGGGATGTGCGTTGTGCTGGGTGCTGCCCCTTCTCTAGCCCCTGGTGTCTGCTCCTGGGGCCAGCACCCACAGGGCTGTCACTGCTCCCCTCCCACCGCCTTGGCATTTACTCTCTGCTCAGCTCCCCAAACTCTTCGTTTGCAGGGCCTCTGCCTCCGGCCTCTGCCCCGGCTCCCCCCTGCCCGCCCGCTGAGCCGCTCATGCATCTGCTGCAATAGTGGCTCCCTGTCCCCCTCCCCCCTTTGCTCTCGGAACGGCTCCGGCGCCCGGTGCCAGCTCCACGGAGCAGGCTGGTGCACCCCACCCCGCGCCCTGCCCCGCCGCACCCCTGGCACCCCCAACCCAGTGCACGGCGGAGCGGGGCTGGCACGGGGGCGGGGAGGGGGGTTGTCTCCCAGCTCCTGTCCCGCTGCCGGCTGCCCCCTCTGATTGGCTCCCGCTGCCTCATTATGCTAAAACCTTGCGTCTCGTGGCGGGCTAGCCGGCTGACGTCATCCGGCCGGGGGGCAGGCGCGAGCGGGGCGCGGAGGGGCGCGCAGAGGCGGCCCCGCGCGCGGAGCAGGAGCGCGGCCGGCCGCGGGAGCATGGCCACGGGCAGCGGCGGTGCCGCGCTCAGCACCGCGGACAGCGCCGCCAGGATGAACGGACTGAGTCCCGGCCCGGCCGGCATCGCCATGAAGGACCACGATGCCATCAAGCTGTTCGTGGGGCAGATCCCCCGCAACCTGGAGGAGGGGGACCTCAAGCCCCTCTTCGAGGAGTTCGGCAAGATCTACGAGCTCACGGTGCTGAAGGACAGGTTCACCGGCATGCACAAAGGTAGGGGCGCCCCCGGGCCCCGGCCTTGGCCCCGGCCCCGAGCAACAAAGGGCCGGCTGCTGGGGGGAGAGGGGCCCGGCCCCAGCCCCCGCCTGCACCGTGCACCTAGCCCCCAGAGCCTCCCAGATTGCCCACCCTGCCCTGCTGCAACTGCCCCAGCTCCCCCACCTGCACCGTGCACCCAGCTTCCGAAGCCGGTTAGCTCCCCAGGCCCAGTGTGTGCAAGGGGGAGAGGATCTGCCCCCCAGCATCCACACCTGCACCCAGAGCCCCTCCCCAAACGCCCACCCAGCCCCGCTTTACCTGCCCCCAGATTGCCGGGCTCTTAGCCATGGGGAGGGTAAAGTTGGGTCTGATGAAGAGCAGGGAGCCTGATTATACATCCACCGCCATCCCATCCTTGTGGGGCTGAGCCCCATGTGTGTGCCATCAGTAACTGCTGGATTTGCCACATTTGCCAGGAGTGGTCTGGTTCAAGCATGGATGGGGGCTAGGCACTGGGAGTTGCCTACCTCTCCCTCTTTGTCTAGTGATTTAAATTAGTGACAAAAATTGTGTTTTTGTTTAGAAATCAATATTTTCGTGCCCGCGGAGGGGGCAGCTTTTCAGTTTGGTTTCTAGCTGGAGAGAAAATCACTTCAAAATAGAGAATAAAACCTCTTGATCCCTTTAAATAATAATAATGGGGTGTTTATGGCTGGGCTTATACTGCAGTTGAGGAACAACATTTTGCAGGGAAAAATGGTGTGTGTCATCAACTGGCACCTGGTAACCTCGCTGAATGTTGAAAGTCGGGGGGAAGCAGTCCTGGAAAGGATTACCTGTTGGGTGACTTCCTGCAACTGTTGTGAAAGTAGCAGCTTGCAAAAAGCAAAGGGGTAAACCAACTGAGTAGCAGCAGCCAAAGAGCTAGGCGAGGGAAGCAGACTCAGTTTGCCTCTAGGTAAATGCTCTGATTTGTAATACAATAAATGTTCCCCATCCATCCCAGCTAAGTCCTTAACAAATACTCTGGTTTGTATTTTTAAAAGGAATAAAGAAGTAAGGCACTCCCTCTTGATTTGTAAAAAGCAGAGGATCCAAATCTGACTCTGTTTGATAACAGATTCCCTACTTGTGTTTCAAAATCTTGGTTTAGCTTTAAATGTGTCATGGAATATTCTCTGCTCGTCAGAGGGATTCTTTTCAAGGGAGAGGAGTAATGAAAGCTGATAAATTTCAGAACACCCTGACCAAGAGGGAGCTTAGATCATTGTCCCCCATTCTCAAAACTGCCCCTCTCCAAACATCTACAATAACAAAATCACCCTATGCCTTTCCAACTTTTCCTCGGATGGCTGTTTTGAAAAGCTCCCCTGCTGAATACAAACCAGAGACCTTGTAATCCTGATTGCTTTTTTCTTTGCAGAATTAGGAGTTAATACCCTGTAGCATGTGTGAGTGCATTACTCCTTGATTTCCAATATTTCCCAGGTAGGATTCCTGAGATGAGGTGTTTATATAATGCTGAGCCCCAGTTCAGGTAGAGGCACCAGATGACTGAAACGGAGGGGGAAGCACAGAACTGGTACATGGGAGGTTATGTTTCTCCCAGATGGAAAGAACAGAATGGTTTCCAAGACATAAAATGAGACTCCAGGATGCAGGTAGCAAGAGGTATTCTCTGGAGTTTCTAGGAAGCCAAAATGAAACTTAGTCTTTAACATGATAGATAGATGACTGTTCCACAGCTGGTAACTGTCTGGCCATTTTATCTCTTTAGTTCTCAAGTCTGTTACTGAGCATCCCAAATTTCTCTGTGTGCTTTCCTGGGTCTGGTTTACACATCTAATGCTAACAAGGCAGGGCCAGTTGACATTTCAGTACAAAAAGTGAATACATATCTTTCTTTCTTTCTTTCTTTCTTTCTTTCTTTCTTTCTTTCTTTCTTTCTTTCTTTCTTTCTTTCACATCCATCCATCTATCTATCTTCTGGAAAACCCTTCCCCAAGCCACAAAAATAATCAGACTTATGCAACTTTAAATATCATGCTGAAAAAATGCCATTTAATTTGAGACACTCATCTAATTAAAATGTCATCCCTCTTTACTTTTTAAGCTTTGGAGTGGAGCTAGCTTGTGCATGTGCACTCAGAACTTCTACCAGGCATTTCAGGATGATTAGATAGATAGATACATTCATGCAAACTCCCCTCCCCCCTGAGGAGAATGCTGAGTTGGTTTGAAATGGTAAATATTGTAAATGCAGACAGCTGATATTAAAGGGACATAAATGGCTAGTAGCTAAACAGCTTTAGTTGGATATTTTCAATTTTATATCAGCAACTTTTCTAAAATGCCAAAAGATAATTTGTGCGAGTGCACGTGATCTCCCTGCCTTACACAGGAGAGTAAATACATTACACATAAAGGAAGGTTAAAGATTGTTAAACAAACAGAACAAATTGTCCGCCCCAAATTGCTGTTGTCTATCCCATTGCAACACTCCTTGCATTGCTCCACTCCTGAATTCATTCTATTTGAAGGCAAGTTGATTGCACTTATTAAGAGTTATTAATACTTAATCATCTGGCAGATTTAATAGTGCCAATATTAAAAATGCATCAATGTCAATTTCATTCATTAAATATTTACTTTTTTTGAAGGGAAACTGTTTTGCTGCTGTTTTAATATCACTTTAAGAAGCTTTGAATATGACCTAATAAAATAATTGGAAGAGAAAGATGGGTGATTATGTATACAGCGTTCAAGGAGCCTGGCAAAATTCTTCTTTCCTGCTTGCTTTGGCTAATTTTTTTTGTGAAATCCTAGTGAAATATCATTCATTCATTTCATCAGCATAATAAAGACAGGGTAAATAGATTTGTGCCTGGGCTGGGCAAATTGTGCTGACAATTTTGCCAGCCAAAGATATAAACAGTGCAGGTTAAATTGTGCAACCCTTATACATAACAACAAGCATTTACTCACATGACTATGAGAGAGTTACTCATGTGAGTAAGAGCTCACCATATTGACAAATCTTACACTAGTTTCATTTTTGATTCACAAACCAAAGCATGTGATATTGAAAGGGCCAGAAACCAGTTCTCTTTCTCACACTGAGTAGCACCTCTCCCCAGGAATAACCCCTTTACAATCAATAGGAATTACTGAGGAAAATGCTACTAAGAGGATCAGAATCTCCCAAAGAGATTAGGTCAAAAGATGTTGAAATTCAGCCTTGTAATTTAGTCCTGAAAATAAAATAATAAATGTGTAGTGTAGCAGAAGGTGGTTACATTCTCTAATCTATCTATCTATCTATCTATCTATCTATCTATCTAAAGGGTGTTTTCTTAGCACTCAGCACTGGAAGGAGCTCAGGTGGACTAGGCTTGACCCATAAAGACAAGATTTCTGCTTGCACCCCTTTCCCCCTTTAAATTTAAAATACCAATCAAACCTTTCCTGGAATAGTTTTGCAAACCCTTCCCCTGCAGCACTAAGTACTGTCCATCATCCCCGAGTATTTCCCATCACAATAACCCTCAAACAAAAATCTGGGGCACAAATGATGTCTCATAAACAGCAAAGCCCTCTGAATTCCCCAGAATTGCTATCCCTTCATTTTCGCTTTCTTTCATTTTTTCCCTCTTCTTACTTTTCCTTTCTCTTTCCCCTTCACTCTTTGATCTGGCATCTGCACCGCCCCTCCTTGCTCCTTCCTTCATTGACAATTTTTCCATACAGTGTCACTGCTGAGATTTGGGCTCTTCCTTCAGTCTCCTTCAGGATTTTTTTGGTGACTGAATTGAAATGTGCTATTGAAATTTAGCCTCTGGACCCAGATTTGGTGACAGAGCTGACCGAGGCTGGAGAAAGTGAATCAAAATGTCTAAAGAAAGAAGAAAAGGAGCTGTGAAGAGAAGGAAATAACCGGCAGCACCAGTTTTGCTCCTTTCAGCACGAAGACACAGGGCCAGGGAGACCACACACACACACGATCTGCACCAACATAGATTGCGCTTTCTTCCTGTGGATTATAGTAATTAATACCAACAACGTCCAATCCCCTGTATTGGTACATAGTGCCTTTTGCAGGGAAGAATTGGTGCATGGTGCGTTACACACTGCTTCTGGGGACACAAAGAGGTGTTTATTTCTTTGCCTTTGCCCACCACTGAAATGCAGCTGCCTCTGGGGACCACTGCAGTGCAAGTTTACTGGTGCCAGGCACAACAACTTTGGGAGTGTTCAGCGAATAGATGCCGCAGTAGACAGAGTCACAATTCACGCTCCTGATCAGAGACAGCTGGGAAAATGTTGTCTTTCTTGAAGGGCCTAGTCCAAAGCCCATTGACCTCTGTGGGGCTTACTGGTCTCTGATGACAAACTAACCCACGCAAGGCTCCCTCTTCCCAATCCCCTGTTGGTTAGAGGCACATCAAAGCCCTTCCTTGCAGAATTAGCATACACAATGCAAACCAAGCTGGGGTCTGGTCCCTGAAATGCCTTTGTGCCCATCTGAGGAGCTGAGGGGACGTGGCCGAGATGGGTTTTGTTCTCCTGAGATGTGGGGTGACCCTGTCCTACAAGGGCACCCCAGCCTGGCTCCTCGGCAGAGTCCTTCTCCTGATGCATGGAGAGCTTCCTCGGTAGAGCGCTTTCGGAGTCAAATAAAGGTTATGCTGGGAAAGAGGCCTTGGATTGCCAGCCATGGGGATATGTTTGCAGTGGTGTAGCCAGGTGGAGGGAACAGGGGGAGCAATAAAAAAAAAAAAGGCGCCACCCGCTGCGGCACTTTTACTCACCTGGTGACGCTCCGGGTCTTCGGCGGCGGGCCCTTCACTCGCTTTGGGTGTCTTCGGCGGCACTGAAGGTCCCGACGCCAAAATGCCGCTGAAGACCCGGAGCGCCGCCGGGTGAGTAAAATAAAAGCGCTGCAGCAGGTGGTGCCTTTTTTTTTAATCGCTCCCCCGGGTGAGTACAAAGGCGCCAGGAAATTGACAAGGCGCCACTTGTGCTCAGTGGGGGAGTGGCCGCTCCCCCCCCAGCTATGCTACTGTATGTTTGTCCATAGAACAGGGACTGCATGGGCGACTGCAGGGTAAGCATCCTCCCAGATTGCCCACCAATGTGCGACACTGCTCCGGTGAGAGGGAAGCTCGCTTTCCACATCACAGTCACTCCTTGGTGACTCTCAGCCAGGGGGGCCAGCTGGCGCCAGCTCTCATGAGACCACTAGGACCTGGCCTGAGACCCATCAGCTCAACTCATGCTGACGTCACCATCCAGCCATCGTGGTCTGGACATTGGGTTACTACAGTGTCACATCCATTGCCTGACAGAACAGCCGCTGCCGGTCTTTGCTAGTGGCCTGCTGGGAGAGAAAGAAAAGGAGAGGCAAGGCTGTAGGAAGATGAGAAATGGCCAGAGAACCAGAGTCTAGCTGCCTGAAGCATTCTCAGCCCCGCGGGCCAGGCATAAGGGGAGGGATAGGCTGGCTGCCCTCTTGGCTTGTGGAGATAGGGAACCTTTCTCTTTCCAGTGGCTTGGCTTGCTGAGGGAGAAGAGGTTACGGTGACATGGTCTCCCTGGTTACCAGCTCCCTGGAGAGTCTGGGAAGGTCTGTGTGATACACAGCACCCGCAGGGGAATGCTGTGTGAGCCACTGATGACAAAGCTCCAGTGGCATGGGTGTAATGCCGAGCAATATCCCCCCACCCACCACGGGAAGGAGTGTATGGACACTAGATACCAGAGTAGCTGCAGCACTCATGCTCCCTGAGAGAGGGTGTGTGCTGCCAGCGTACCTAGATGTACAGACAATACAGATGGCCAAGGCTGGATCAGCCTCTCTGCTTCCTTAGTAGAGGAGACAGATCTAGGGGGATCAGGCCTGGGGGGCCATCCGGGGGGAGGAACCCTGGAGGTCACCTGTGGGGATCAGTGCCAGTTTGGCGGCATCTTCCCACCTTCCTCCAACCCAGTAAAAGTTTCTCTGGGAGGTGGAGGCTCCCCTGGATACCAAGGGAGGGCTGGGCTAGCAGTATGGGGTGGGGAGCAGCCTCTTAGCAGCTCTGTTGCTGCCCCCAAGGATCTCTGAGCTGGAGCTAATGCTGCATCAAGCTGCATGGACCCCTGCTGGGCCTCTCTGTAGCTGCTACATTAGCTGTGCTAATGAGGGGTGGTGAGCACAGCAGCTGTTCACTGCGTGCTGGGGACCCATAGGATGCTCAGGAGATCTCCCCTAGGCGTATGAACCCTCCTTCCTTGCCCAAGCAGGCCTGGGGCACTGACAGCCCCTTGCTTTCCTTTCTTCTAGTTTGCCCAGCTCTGGAGTGGACATACCCTGAGTGATGTTCTGGGCCATGTCAGTGCTCGCTAATTTCTCTCTAGGCAGCAAAACATGCTGGGGAGGTGACACAGCTTGTCTGAGTATAGGTGGAGGTAATAGGTGTCTTGTTTGGAGTATGGGTCTGATCTGAAATTCAGTGGCAGAAAACGACCTTAGCACAGAGTTCTGTTTGCTTAGTGATTGGTCGTTCCTGCTGAATGCTGAGCTGAGCAAAACTCAAATGTCCGAAAAGCGGTAAGCTCACCCCGACAACCTTAACTGCCCCCTTTCAGACCTGTTAATGCACACGCCTTCACACTGCCAGCCACACCATTGTTGAAATATACAAACTCTTCCCCTCCTTTCATAGCCTATTCACTCACCCACAGGACTCCATTAGACACTAGTCAAGGGCAAAAGGGAAATAGAAAACCCCAAGAGGCTGCTCACCCCACCTTCTCTGTGTTCCCCTGGAGTGGGCAGTAGCTAGGGGGGATGCTGCGGGTACACTCCAGATGCAGGGAGGGGGTTAGGAGTGCCAGTGGAGGCAGTAGGCAGGCCTGCTTGGCATTGTAAGGTCCAGGATACACTCACACACTTAGCCACGGCCCCAGAAAGTGTCCCCATGGATTCAATTTCAGAAGCACTTCACAGCCTTGTACAACTCCCTTATGTGTACCTTCAGAACACCATCACCTAACCATCATTAAAGCATTAGCATCCTCTCATGTTCCACCTCACGGCTGGCAGGATCTTTTGGAATCAAAGACATGCCCTGCAACCGCCATAACCCAGGCAATTCTGCACGGACATGGTGCATCCTGTACACCAGGGGTCGGCAACCTTTCAGAGGTGGTGTGCTGAGTCTTCATTTATTCATTCTAATTTAAGATTTCGCATGCCAGTAATACATTTTAATGTTTTTAGAAGGTCTCTTTCTATAAGTCTATAATATATAACTAAACTATTGTTGTATGTAAAGTAAATAAGGTTTTAAAATGTTTAAGAAGCTTCATTTAAAATTAAATTAAAATGCAGAGCCCCCCCGGACCGGTGGCCAGGACCTGGGCAGTGTGAGTGCCACTGAAAATCAGCTCGCATGCCGCCTTCGGCACGCGTGCCATAGATTGCCTACCCCTGCTGTACATGCTCCCCTTCCCTTTCCTCACACAGGAGGGCGTGGAAAACATGGATCTCCCCTCAGATCACAGTCACAGCCCTGTCACAACCCCCCTATGTCCTCACAGCACGAACACTCCTGTACCAAACAGGCAGTGATTCCCGTCGGTCATTGCCCGCTCCAGGGGAAGAGCGGGCGAGTGGCATGGGCAACCATTTTATGTTGTCCTTTAATAGTGTTTGATGGAATCCGGGGTGGGGGGCGTGACTGGGTGTTGAGAAGAGGGGAAGAGCTGGCACATTTCAGTAAGTGTGGAGAGGGCAGGGTGTTGACAGGGCTTGTTGGGACCATGCTGGAAGAAGGCTGAGTTGCGGCTGCCTGGGCACAGCCAATTCCGAGAAAAGTATCACAGCTCCTGGGCGCAAATCTCTGATGCCGTCCACAGCTGCTCTCATACGTTGTAGGAGGGGCGCACCGGGAATAAGGGCCAGGTCATTTCTGCCTGAGTGAATTACCACAATGGCGGGTAGATCACAACCTCCTTAGACACTGCAGAGTGGGCTGAACGTGAGGCCAATGCGGGCCACCTCTCGCCACCCAAATCAGCCTGCGGTCAGCAATCCCCATGCAATGGTGTTCTCCTTGCTCTCCTGCAAACTTCTGCAATCTCAGGATCCAGGAATTGTCCTGAACCCACACGTTGGCATTGGCAGCCCTGCCAGTGCAGATAGTTCTTTTCCCTCAGTGGTCACAGTCCTTGTGCTTTCAGTTCCAAACCTCTGTACTATGCCTTTTTGGAGACACCACATTCGTCTGCCCCGAGATCAGGAAGTAGATACTTGCCTACCCTCCTCCTGCAGAGACTAGTAAGATACAGACTCCCTCAAACAACCAATCCAAGGTTTGCCTACCACCCAGGCCCATGTCCTGCCCCCTCCACAGCCACTCTCCCTGTCATCCCCCACCCCACACGCATACAGTCCTCTCCCTCCAGCTCCTCTTCACCCCACAGAACACAAATTTTGGTTAGACTGGCTGCTGACTATTCCGCTGCCTTCACAGTAACCCTCCCATAAACTAAACACATGTTATAACAGAGACAACTTGCAGCAAGCAACATGTGTTCTTCAATCTTTATTGCACAGATATACAAGGGTTCGGACTAGAAACGTGTGTGGCAGAATGCTGAAGAAGGGAGCACCCGTAGGATCCAGGAGAGGGGGCGGGGACAGAGACTGTAATCCCAATTTGCCCAGCGTCCCAGCACCCAAGAGGGAATTCCCTCAGGGTGTCATCTGGAAGGAAGGGGCGTGACTTGGGCTAAGGGGTGTGTCGGAGAAAAACAGAGTTCTTACTTTTAGGTTGGGTGCAGCAAGTCAGATACTTTACTTTTTTTTAGCAATTGCATGGAGGGAGAGAGCAGAACAGGTCTCTCTTCAGGTAAACAATTACAGCAAGCATTTATACCTTTTGTTACATACAATAATGGGCCACAGCTGCATTTTGTTTATACATGTGTCCTCCTGACATTTTATTTTTCTCAACAATTTAGACTGTAGTCTACATTTCATACTTATTTAACACAAGGTCACAACAACTTTTCATACATTTTTTTCCACTCGCCTTACACAATTCTTGCTTTTACAAATCTTGCGTTATTAGGGTTACAGCTAGCCTGACTTTTGCTTACATAAGGGGACTGTTTGAATATGAAATCCCCTTTAAATTCCTGTCAGTTCTTTTTCTACTGCCACAGGTGGGATTTGGTAGGAGGGGCTTGAGCATGTGTTTTGGTAACCCAAAGTAAAGCCGTCTCCAGAAGGCAGGAAGTTAGTGAAGGAAGTTAGTGTCAGCCAATGGGACCTCACTTTCCAAAGACTGCAGGTTGTGGCTAGGAGGTGGGAAAGGTCTGTGTAATGTCCAGGGGGCAGGCCCTCCAGATCCCTGACCAGGACTTGGCAATATCCTAGGGTCCCGCAGAGCCCAGTGCATGCTGGGGCGGGGCTATGGGGATGCCCGTGCAGTGGAGGGTGGAGTCAGACACTCCATTTATGAGCAGCAGGGTGTTGAGCAGCCAATATCCTGCCTTGTTTGGAGGGGACTGGCTCCCCTCACCCTGGAGACAACTCTGGACACTACAAAGAGCGGGGGAGGAGGAATGTGGCACTGTTGGGTTTACCCAAGAGGTACAGGATGAATCGCTACTGCCTGGAGGGAGCCTTGTCTGTGCCCACTGCTGCTGTCAAAACAAGCGCCCCACTCCGGGCTCTGAGAGCCCCACTCTTTTCCTCTGTAAGCTGGCAATTTCCATCCCCAGCCTTAGGCTCCCTGTGTAAGTCACTGGTAGGGTTGCCAGGTGTCTGGTTTTCGACTGGAACACCCGGTAGAAAAGAGACCAGGGCAGCTCTGGTACTACTCACCAGGCTGCTAAAAGTCCAGTCAGTGGCACACTGGGGTTAAGGCAGGCTCCCTGCCTGCCTGGGCTCCGCACGGCTCCTGGAAGCAGCCAGCATGTCCGACCCCTAGGTCTCCACAAGCTGCCCCTGCCCCTGCCCCAAGCAAGGGCTCCGCAGTTCCCGCAGTTCCAGTCTCTTTTCAAAGCCAGGATGTTTCATTAGCTTCAGTTGTCCCCTCTCTCCCCGCCGCCAATGGTGACTCTGGACATGCTTTTACGTCGGTCTACTTGTATCTTGGCTGCTCAACAGGGTCAGACATGGTCACTGCTTGGCTGGGAGACCTTGGTGGAAAAACCCGGGACGCTCCAGGAAGTGGCAGGTGGTGCTCTCCCGTCTGGGTCATGCCCAGGCTTCAGGAGAGGCAGGATGGCCTTGTGGGACACAGGAGAGGGACACAGATCTGGGTTTGAGTCCAGCTTCTGCTGCAGGCTTCCTGCCTGTTAGGCAAGTCAGTTAGTTCTCTCCAGCCCTTGGATCCCCATCTGTGAAAAATGGAGATAATAAACATTTCTGACCTTGCAGGGTGTGAGCCGGATAAAGCCATGTTGGTGGGGTGAAGGGGCTGTAGAAGTAGCCAGGCAGCACAAGGTTAAAGGAAGAGGAGTTTAAAGATGTTACCCTAAGCCCTGGGTCAGAGCCCATGTGCACTAGAGAATGCTTGGTGCACACGGAGTGGAGCATGCACAGGTCCACCCTCTCCCCTGCAATTTTACCTGCCTGTAGCACTAATTAGAGCATCCTTGGGGCTGCTGTAACTTGTGTCTGCAGGACTGGCTCCCAAGGAGCCACTCCACACGCGCCAATAGCAAAAATCCCCAATGGCGGGAGACGGGACAGTACATGGGGAGGGCTATGAGTTACTATAGGGAATTCTTTCCCAGGTATCTGTCTGGTGGGTTTTGCCCACTTGTTCAGGGTCTAACTGATCTCCATATTTAGGATTGGGAAGGAATTTTCCCTCAGGGCAGATTGGCAAGAGACCTTGGAGGTCTTTTTCCCTCTTCCGCAGCCTGGGGCGTGAGTCACTTACAGGTTTAACCTAGTGTAAATGGTGGGTTTTCTGTAACTTGAAGTTTCTAAACCATGATTTGAGGATGTCAGTAACTCAGTCAGAGGTGGACCTAATATACCTGGATTTCAGTAAAGCGTTTGATACAGTACCCCATGAGGAATTATTGGTTAAAATGAAAAACATGGGGATCGATATGAAAATCCAGAGGTGGATAAGGAATTGGTTAATGGGGAGAATGCAGCGGGTCATATTAAAGGGTGAATTGTCAGGTTGGAGGGAGGTTACTAGTGGAGTGCCTCAAGGTTCGGTTTTGGGACCCATTTTATTTAATCTATTTATAACTGACCTCGGGACCGATTGCAAGAGTGGGCTGATAAAGTTTGCGGATGATACGAAGGTGGGAGGAGTTGCAAACTCGGAGGAGGATAGGGATATTCTGCAGGGAGACTTGAATGAGCTTGTGAATTGGAGTGTCAGAAATAGGATGAAATTTAATAGTGAAAAGTGTAAGGTGATGCACTTGGGGATGACTAATAACAATTTTAGTTACAAGATGGGGACGCATTGGTTAGAAGTAACGGAAGAGGAGAAGGACCTAGGGGTCCTTGTGGACCGCAGGATGACTATGAGTCGACAATGTGACGTGGCGGTGAAAAAAGCCAATGCGGTCTTGGGATGTATTAGGCGAGGTATATCTAGTAGGGATAGGGAGGTCCTGCTTCCGTTGTATAAGGCGCTGGTGAGACCTCATTTGGAGTACTGTGTGCAGTTCTGGTCTCCAATGTTTAAAAAAGATGAACTCAAACTGGAACGGGTGCAGAGAAGGGCGACTAAGATGATCAGAGGAATGGAAAACCTGTCGTATGAAAAGAGATTAGAGGAGCTTGGGTTGTTTAGTCTGACAAAGCGAAGGCTGAGGGGGGATATGATTGCTATCTTCAAATATATCAGAGGGGTTAATACAAGGGAGGGAGAGGAATTATTCCAGCTTAGTACTAATGTGGACACGAGAACGAATGGATACAAACTGGCCGGGGGGAAGTTCAGGCTTGAAATTAGACGAAGGTTTCTGACCGTCAGAGGGGTGAAATATTGGAACGGCCTTCCGAGGGAAACGGTGGGGGCGACGGAACTGTCTGGTTTTAAGATTAAGTTGGATAAGTTTATGGAGGGAATGGTTTAATGGTAAAACATAGTAGCCAAGGAAAACCAAGCAATGGTACATGAATAGCATAATGGCCAACAAGGGTCAGGCTAGAGACTCTTGCCTATATGCTCGGGGTATTACTGATCGCCATATTTGGGGTCGGGAAGGAATTTTCCTCCAGGGTAGATTGGCTGAGCCTCTGGAGGTTTTTCGCCTTCCTCCGCAGCATGGGGCAGGGATCACTAGCAGGAAGGTCTCAGCCGATTGAAGTCACTAAAACACAGGATTGGGGACTTCAACGGCAGAGTCCAGGGAAGGGTCTTGCGGCCTGCAGCATGCAGGGGGTCAGACCAGATGATCATAATGGTCCCTTCTGACCTTAAAGTCTATGAGTCTATGAGTCTATGAGAGGTTGTGGGTCTATTATTGGAGTCTGTGGGGGGGTGGAGGTTCTGTGGCCTGCGATGTGCAGGAGGTCAGACTAGAGCAGGGGTAGGCAACCTGTGGCACGTGTGCCGAAGGTGGCACGTGAGCTGATTTTCAGTGGCACTCACACTGCCCGGGTCTTGGCTTCTGGTCCGGGGGGCTCTGTATTTTAATTTATTTTTAAATGAAGCTTCTTAAACATTTTAAAAGCCTTATTTACTTTACATACAACAATAGTTTAGTTATATATTATAGACTTAGAAAAAGAGACCATCTAAAAACGTTAAAATGTATTACTGGCACGCGAAACCTTAAATTAGAGTGAATAAATGAAGACTCGGCACACCACTTCTGAAAGGTTGCCGACCCCTGGACTAGATCATGATGGTCCCTTCTGACCTTAAAGTGTATGAATCTATGAGTGCATTGTGCAGCAGCCAACCCTAGAATAACTGGGGCCGGGCTGTCTAAGCCAGCTGCGGATTTCCCTATGCTAAGCATTAGGTCCCCACTGGACTCCTTCAGGAAAGTAGGAATCCAAAAGAAATACCCCATCATCCCCCAGAAGCTGACTCTGAGACCGGAGGGGATGACGCCCACGACTCACATGGACCCATGGCTGGCAGTGGGAATGATCACTGCTCTCTGGCTAAAGGACAGCTGGGCAGCTGTCTTTTCTAGGCAAGCTAGTTCCCAGAATCCCCACGCTCAAGCCCCTATTCTCCAGGTCTGTTAGCCATTTGGTACTACATTTCCCAGGATGCCCTGCACTTGAGCCTCCCACAACCAGCTGACTATGAACCCAAGCCAGGGACTGCCTCTTTGGAAACAGCCATTGCTCCCAAGGAGAGAGCGCATGCAGTGCTGCTGAGAGCACACAGAGGGCTTCCCTCAGGGCTGGGTACCTGAGCCGACGGGACACCTTCAAACAGCAACCCTGCCACCGCTTGCCTGGAGAAGAGGATCTGGCTGGCCCTTAATGAATGGAAGTGAGGAACCCCCCGCTTGTGCTAGACATGCCCCGTCACAGGCTTGGCTAGCTTTGGCCTGTAATGGGCAACTGACGGTAACAGGGTTGGGCTTTGGACCTGTCCAGTTGCTATCCAGATTTCAGAGTCTGTTCCAGCCTGGGCCTTTAGCTCAAGCCGTGAGGGCTCCTGATCTAGATTCCTTAGTCCTTTGGCCAGAGGACCCAGGCAGGGGCATCATTGCAAGTGGGCATTATCAGTTCTTCTAGGGAGGAGCAGAGGGTATCAGATGTCCAGTGAAGCCTCTTTTCCAGGAGGCTTCCTGGCCTCATAGAAGCACTATGCTGGTGCAGATGCTAGGACATGTAAAAGTGAGGTCCTGAGCATTCCTGGCCATCAGAGATCATCCCGAGACCCTTTTCACAGGGTCAGGGGGCTGAACCCTGGGGTCCTGGCCAAAGCCCACCTTCCCAAATTCCCCACGGCAATTTCAGGTGGAGATTGGATCACCCTTGGTAAACCTGATGGGGCAGTGTTGCTGTGCTCCGTTAGTCTGCAGAAGAGAAGAATGAGGAGGATTTGATAGCTGCTTTCAACTGCCTGAAGGGAGGTTCCAAAGAGGATGGATCTAGACTGTTCTCAGTGGTACCAGATGACAGAACAAGGAGCAATGGTCTCAAGTTGCAGTGGGGGAGGTTTAGGTTGGATATTAGGCAAAACTTTTTCACTAGGAGGGTGGTGAAGCACTGGAATGGGTTACCTAGGGAGGTGGTGGAATCTCCTTCCTTAGAGGTTTTTAAGGTCAGGCTTGACAAATTAGTTGGGGATTGGTCCTGCTTTGAGCAGGGGGTTGGATTAGATGACCTTCTGAGGTCCCCTCCAACCCTGATATTCTATGATTCTATGAAACAGCTGTCCTGACTGGCCCCAGAAGGGGCTGCTTTTCAGGAGAGGGTGAAGTGATCCCTGGATAGGGTGTGTGGGGACGAAAGGTGAGAAATGCTTGTAAAATAAGGGGACAGATTTATCCCTGGTGTAGTCATTGGCATTACATCGGGGGTGAGTTGGACCCACCCTCACTGTCCAAACCCCGACTGGATGAAGAGCAATCAGTCATGCTCTTTGAGATCAGTGCTTACCGCTGCTTCCACAGCTGATCGCAGGGAGAGCAGTTCCTCATGGACTTAGTCCACTAACCCCTCAGTGGCTGAAGTCTTTGACCTACTAAATGACTGAAAGGTAGCCTCTGTCTGGGGGAAGAGTGTTTGTGCCGGGGGCAACTGGGGAGGAGGCACCCACTTTGGGTCTAACAGTCTGGGCCAGATCCAGGCAGGGAGAGTGCCCTGTAGTCTGCCCCACACCCTGTCATATCGCCCAGCGGCACTGAACAGCCCGTCCCTGGTCTGACGTGGGCATTATAGGCCATTGCATGGGGCCAGCTCCCGGAGCCATGTGAGGAAATCAGCTTTCATTAAAAACCAATAGGAAGATTCTGGGCCACCTGGCTGGGAAGAAAAGCTTGAAAACATGACCTGGGTGCAACAATTTCACCTGCGTTTGCACAGAGTCTGAGATAATAGCTCTGAGAGCCCCAGGCATCTCAAGGGAGTGTTAACTCCCAGCCGTTCTTCTCTGGGGACCCAGCCAGCCCCACCCCAGCAGCACAAGAAGAGCCCAGCCCCAGGCAGATACACACCCAATTATGGGGGTAAATACTGCGGGTGCCCTCTGCCTCCTTGGGGGACAGAGGGTATGCCTGCTGCATCGCCCAAGGAGAGGGAGACTGGGGCTGCTCTTGGGGATATGGGAGACATACTTGGGTGACCCCAAGTGCAGGTGGGGGTAATGGCATGAGGGTGGGGCTGTGCTCAAAGGAGGGCCTTGTCTCAGGACAGCCCGCTCCCCACAGCTTGATCCGATCCCCATCTCCCCACATTGTCTGCCTAGTGCTGCTGATTTGTTAATCTGGAGGGATTTGCTTTAATCCCGGTGTGTTTGGCTCTGCTCGCTGATTTCAATTAACCAGACCTGGCTAATGCACTCCGATTGCCTTAAATCCAAGCCCGTCTCCCCTCCCCCTGACCCAGCACTGTCCTTGCACAGTGGCCAAATCCACATCACTTCATTTATGATTTAGACACAATCCCATGGACAGGTGAGGCCTGTATCATTGGTCTCCATGCCAGGGGAGCCGGTGCCAAGCACTGGGCCCCTCTGGGTGGACAGCCAAATCCCAGTATCAATTCTCCAGGGCTTATAGTCAGTCTCCATGGCCCATCTAGCCCCGGGCTTCCCCAGGGGCAATGCCAGTGATGGTGCCAATGTAGTGGTAGTTGTGGCATCGTGTTAGTATGCGGTGAGACTGCTCCTCTGCCCACGGGTGGTAGGAACGACTGGACTGACTCCCTAGTAATAACAGGAACAGCAGGCAGTGCTTTGCTGCAGCAATCCCCAGCACTTCACCAAGGAGGGCGGCATCAGTACCCCCATTTGATAGGTGGGGAAACTGAGGCATGGAGCAGGGAATTGATGTGCCCCAAGTCATTCAGCGGGCCAATGGCAGAGATGGGACTTGAATAAACACCCGCCCACCCCATTGGCTTCACTGGGGGCCACGTGCGTGTGGCCCTGACAAGTGAAGGTGATGATAAGAGACCCGGCATGAGGGACAGACATGTCAGAGCCTCTTTGGTGCCCCCTAACAAGGGCCCTTGCTGACCCCTCCCTGGCGAGGAGCGCAGGACTCACCCTTGTTAGGCCTCCAACTCTTGGAAGTCTGCAGGTGGCCAGGTCACTGCCCGCTCTCTGGAGCCCTCCCTCCCACAGCATTCTGCTCTCTCTGGTCAGTCACGATGGGCTCACCTCCAGGGTTTGGAGAGCCCAGCTAGTGAAACCGGCTGCCAGTGCGAGTGGGGATGTCTGGGGAGTTCCAGTGGTTATGGCCAGAGGGCATGGCTACAGGGATGGGGTGCACAGTTGGTGGAAGGACCCTGCAGAGCAAGGGGTGCTGTGTGGGGGCCTCATAGGGGCAGGTTGTGTGACCTGGGGGACAGAGGGTGTGGATGCTTCGGGGGGAGGCTGTGTGGATCAGATGCTGTGGCTCGGGAGGTAGGGAGCAAGGGTGCGTGAGCATGGAGGCCGGGTGTTTGGGTGGTGACAGCAGCCAGCCGACGTGGGTGTTTGCACATAGGAGGCAGATGTGGATAGCATTACTTTCTGAGGACACATGTTGCAAGTTGCTCAGTGTACACAGGGCTGGATTCGCAGCAGGTGCACGTTGGCATGGTGCTGTTACATTGACAGGCGAACACTGATTTACACCTGCTGGGCAGATTTCAGGGACAGAGTATAAGCGTCTGCTGCAAGCGGCGGCTCCATAACAGTTTGCCTAGCGCTGTTGCTTCCCCCCTGGACTCTGGATCTGAGCAAGAGGGTTAGTTTAAATGGGGGATCAAGTGAATCGATTCCCCCACCCAAGGAGGCCATCTGGGTGGGATCCCTTGTTCCAATTCCGATAGCGCATCACTGGGTATCCTGATTGACAAGAACCCCAACCGTGCACTGTCCCGTGTCAAGACTCGCGGACCCTTGGCTTGCCCGGGTCCTCTGTGCCGTGCCATGTTCTCTGCCAGTGGGGATGCTAAGCTCCAAGCAGGCAGAGCCCATGGTCCTTCTTTGCTCCGTGTGGTGCTGAGCTCTGAGTGCTCCACTAACACCCTGCAAACATGAGCGTGTCCCAGAACCCGGTGAATCCAGACCAGTTTTGTCCAGAGGGACCTGTTTGGAGCCCATGAGATCAGCCCATGGGGACGGGCTGAAAAGTGGCCATTTCCCAGGAGTTTGGGTTTGGCTGAAGCCCATACTAAAGCGAGAGGCCAGGATGTGAATACAGGGCAGCCCGGCCCTGGCCAGCACATACCGATCCCGCTCTCCGTCACGCGGGTGGAAAGCCGAGGGCGTCGCTGATCTCAGTGCAGTTACCCTGCTACAATAGCAGCATGATCAGAATCAGCCCCCCTGGCTTCCCAATCCCCACACTGTCCCCCACAGGCTCCAAAGTTGTCAAAGTCCCCCCTGTCCTGGCCTCACAATCACTCATGCAGCTCACAGCCAGGCTCAGCCGGCCCATTAGTTTCCTGTCTCTCTCTCACCTCACATATAGCATGGCTGCTGGATCTCCTGTCTCTCCACTTTAGAAGGCACCTATTTACATCTCCTAAACAGCTGGTTCCAGATCTCCCCTTGCCCTGCCTCTCGTGCCCTGACTGATCTCAGGACAAAGTGGGCACAAAGCACTATGCAATCTGAATGGGGACCATTTCCACATGCCTTGCACTGACATAAGGATGCTAGGGGCAGGGCAAGGAAGAACGGGCCCCAAGCCCCCTCTTGGGGACACTTTGGAGTACAGGCGGTCCAGGCCATGCTGGTGCATGATCTCGGTGTCTCTCGCTTGGCATTTATACCATGCGCAGTACCTGGGTTTTCTGGCTCTGGGTAGCCGCTGGAGGCCATTTTCCCTGTTCCAGCACTGCCCATGCTCAGCGGACCAGTAAAGAGATTTGTTTGCTGCGCCCCAACCCAGTGCGCTCTCCAGGGCGTGGCAGGACCAAGCCGGGCTCTGTGTGGCTCCTGCAACATTCCCAGGGTGAGATCCTGCTGCCCAGTCCTGCCCTCGACTCCCCGGGCAGCGTCAGTGGACGGTGCAGAGTGGGAGCTGAGCGCAGAGCGGGACTCTGCTGGTTAACTGGGGTGATGAGGACCAAGCCAGAAAAGGGCAGTGCTAGCTCTTCGGGGCACGAAAGGGGCTCAGGAGATGCACCAGGGCGGATGTGCTCAGGAGAGGCCATTGTTCAGGGTCATTGCAGAGCAGTGGGAATCTGCAGTCTGCCTGGCCGGGGTTTCCCTAGGACTAGCTATGGTTGGATGGATGGAACACCTGCCTGCGTACATTAGTCGCCCCTCTCCGTGCTGCCATGTGCCCTTCGCTGCAGCTGGGGAGAGGTGCCATGTCGACTCCATGCTGGGTTTGCCGTCTGGGCAGGAGCTCTGGCTTGGCATCTGTGCAATAACTTCCTTCTCTCCCCTCCTCAGGCTGTGCCTTCCTCACATACTGTGCCCGGGACTCTGCTCTGAAAGCCCAGAGTGCGCTGCATGAGCAGAAGACGTTACCTGGGGTAAGTGACACCAGCTCGTTCTTCAGGGAATCGGGAATGGCTGGTGGGGCAGAGTCCGCAGCCCGACATGGGTGGGTGGCATTGGGGCAAACCTTGGTTCACTACAGATGGGGAAACTGAGGCACACAGCAGGTTTGTGAGTTGCTCCCGTAGGAAGTCAATGGAAGAGCTGGGAATAGCAGCTGGGTCTCCTTACCCCTCTGCCCCACCAGTCTTGTGCCTCGTTAACGTGTGTTAAACATGATTACAGACTGTAGAGAAGACAAGCCTATAATGAACAGCTCAAAGTTCATATGTTCTCTGGATCGTTTGTTAGAGTAGACAGAGTTCAAGCCAAATCCTCAGTGTTGTGCCCTGTGAAATCCTGTTTACTCCAGCTGGGGAGCTGGCCCAGTGCATCCGCAGCTGTTTCAGGGCTACGAATTCTCCGCTGGCTGAGGCATCACTGGAGTTATTTTTTGGTTAATTTCCTTCATTCACCGAGGCCTGGCGTAAACCCCCTGGGTTTTCTCTCTGTTTGGAGGCATCTCTCCTACTCTAACATACCGGTTACTGAGCAGCATCCCAATGGCAGCCAGGCTGCTAGCCCCAGGGCCGATGTCACAGGGGGAGGGCAGAATCCAGATCCCCAGGCATGTGGGGTTGCATCCAGGTTTGGTGCGTCTCCTCCGCCTCCCTGAGCTGAATCTGCTTGTGAGGAGAGAACAGATCTGGGAGCAAGCTGGATCCGGGCCTTTGGCCATTTGCTATTGTAAATTGTACTTTAGCTCCTTCCCTGGTAGTTTCAGCCTCCAATGCACCTGAGAAGCGCTGGGGCTGTTATGTAATTTTCCTTCCCGTGTGTGCTGGGGAGGTTCACCCTGCCCTGGCCCAATCCGGGATGCAAGAAAACCTGGATTTCAGCTTGTAGGAGTCCAGTGGCTGCTTCTGGATGGGATCCTCTTTATTTACAGAGGATGGGAGATTCAGCCCCTGGGCACGGGGCCAGCACGAGGCCAAAGCTCTGCTCACATCTGGCTGATGCCTTGGCCCCCTGTCCAGCAGTGAATCTCTCCCAGAAGCGCAAAGATGCCTGGAAATCCAGGTGTGAATATGAACTACCAAAGCAAAATAACACTGGGCAGCATGTTCCTTGGGGCAGCTCTCACCTCCCTGTGGTCACATTCTCCACTCAGCCTGGCCCTGGGGGCCTTCACTCACTTGCGGGGAGAGAAGGGGATAAGATACGGTGACCAGGTGATTTGGCTGGGACCCAGTGGGGCAGGTTTGGTGGGAACAGGAGGTCCAGTTCCACTCGGCTTAGCCTATTCCCAATGCCCTTGGGATGTGATGCTGGGAAGACCGAGCTGGCGTGGTCCTCAGCTGCAGTAGAGAGCAGTGAAGCTGTGTGTGTAGCCCCTGCGCTCCTGGTTGGGTTGTCAGCGGTGGGCATCAAACCTGAGACCTCACGAGAAAGCAGCCAGCTCTGTTAGCTAAGGCCGTAGCATCTTCATCAACCTGTACCTGTGACCAGGCCACCATGCAGGGAGGACAGAGCTGTTCTCCTGAGCTCTCCAGCCCAAGGCAGTGCTGGTGCGTTCAGCGCAGGCGACATCTGAACATAGGGGTGCTCTCCTTATGAACCTGCTCCCTTGCTACATGCAAAGAGTCCAGCCCAGGCAGAGATGGGAGCTGTCACAAGGATCTCGCTCCACCTTGTCAGGCTTTGGTTGGGGTTAAGAGGGTTCATTCTGAGTGCAGCTAAGAGGGGTACAGGGATTCATGAGATGACACAGGGGGCAGGAATAATAGCAGCTCGCTCCCCTATGCTGCCTTCTCTCTCAGGACTCACAGAGCTCTACAGACATGAATGAATTAAGCTTTGCTCCCACCCCCGTCCCACAATGAGTTAGTCCTTGTCCTCATTGTACAGATGGGGAAACTGAGGCACACAGCAGGTTTGTGAGTTGCTCCCGTAGGAAGTCAATGGAAGAGCTGGGAATAGCAGCTGGGTCTCCTTACCCCTCTGCCCCACCAGTCTTGTGCCTCGTTAACGTGTGTTAAACATGATTACAGACTGTAGAGAAGACAAGCCTATAATGAACAGCTCAAAGTTCATATGTTCTCTCTAGCGTACCTGTGCAACACTGCAATCTACTGGCTGCAATCAGCGCTGCTCAACTGTGTGTCATAGCCTCACTACTGCTAAGAGATTCATCTGTAGTTCACGTGGTGGTGGTAGAGAAGGGATGCTTTTGGAACAGAGGCTTCATAGTTCAGTTGTTGAGTGAGTTCAGAGCAGCTGTTGTGTCACAGTTCTCATGGTGAATGTAGCTTCTGTATGTTGTTGCCCTCTGCCCAGCAGTAACAAATGTTGGGGTCTTGCAGGTCGGCTTTTCATCAGAGGAGAAATGATGGGGCGGAGTCTGGCTGTATTCCTAGTACAGCTTGTTTGTTTACACTTCACACAGCCGTCCTGGAAGAGAGGTGGTCCCATGCAGCATGCAGGCAGTCCCCTCTCTGCAATCATGGCCCAAACTCCAATGCCCGGTGCCCAAGGGACAGCTCTGCCGCAAGAATTAACTCTGGTTAAAGAGCTCAAGGCACAGTGCAAACTCCTGTGCCATTTGCCACAGCTCCCCAAAATAGAACGTACATCACAAAACTAACAGCGATGCAGCATTTCTTCCAAGACTGCTTGCATGCTTAGAAAAACCTTGTCAGTTCACCACCCAGTGACCCCTGCCACGGTGACATGTGTCACCAGAGGTAGCTTCTTTCTTCCATGGTGGTGTTAAATGTTTGTGCTCATCACATACTCCTCTCCCTGTCGCCTGCATCCAAAATCACTAAGGGTATTGTTCATCCATTCTATCCTTTCCATCTTCGCTCAGTAGACTGCCTGGAGTGCAACACTATAAACATTCATTCGCTCTCTGGCCTTGTGCAAGTCATACAATCGATCTGTGCCTCAGTTTCCCATCTGTAAAACAGGGGGAGGGGGCTCCCTGATGAGAGAGTGGTGAGGTTTCATTAGTGACTGTTTGCAAAGTGCTGGGAGATTCTTGCATGCTGGTAAGTGCATGGTTAAAATGACTGCCCTCAAGGTATTTTCCACTGTGAGCTCTTTGCGGGGCTGTGGGGGGGAGGGGGGGAGGAGTCTGCCTCTCTGGCTATAAATTGCCTAGTACAACAGGGGCTCTGGCAGGGGTGAAAGTAAGTCCAGTGACTTACCTGTAAGTTGGGGCCAGCTCTGGCCCCCAGAAGGGGCGGAGCCTAGGGTGGAAGGGGCGGGGCTGAGGGAGTCAGAGCCAGCCCCAGCTCACCCTGTAAGGTAAGTGCCCCCTCCCCCCCCACCGGGGTAGCAGCAGCAGTCCGAGGCTCTAGGAGCTATTTAACCGGCAAGAGCCGGTTTGCCGTACCGGGACGGCCCAGCTTCCCAAGGGGGCAATTTTCCCTGGGGCAGGGCTGCGGGGCTCTGGGGCTATTTAAAAAGTCCGAGGCTCCCCTGCTTCTACTGCTCTGGCCCTTTAAATAGCTGCCGGAGCCCTGGAGTAGTGGCGGTGGGGCTCCAGAGGCTGTTTAAAGGGCCGGGGTGGTAGAAGCAGCAGGAGCCCCGGACTTTTTAAATAGCCCCCAGAACCCCGCAGCCCTGCCCCAGGGAAAATTGCCCCCTTGGGAAGCTGGGCCGTCCTGGTATGGCAAACCGGCTCTTGCCGGTACGCCGTACTGGGGCGTACCGACTTACTTTCACCTCTGGGCACTCTGGGAATATCGATATTAAATAATAAGGATAGGAGCAGTTCGCTTGTGGCTAGAGCTCGGTGGGAGAAATGTCCATGAATGGGATTTTTGGTAGTGACTTAACTGGAGGGCCAGGTCACTGCAGCAAGTCACCTCTATGGCGGGAGGAGGGCAAAGATAACTGTTTTCAGAGTAGCAGCCGTGTTAGTCTGTATCCGCAAAAAGAACAGGAGTACTTGTGGCACCTTAGAGACTAACAAATTTATTAGAGCATAAGCTTTCGTGGACTACAGCCCACTTCTTCGGATGCATATAGAGTGGAATAAATATTGAGGAGATATATATACACACATACAGAGAGCATAAACAGGTGGGAGTTGTCTTACCAACTCTGAGAGGCCAATTAAGTAAGAGAAAAAAAACTTTTGAAGTGATAATCAAGATAGCCCAGTACAGACAGTTTGATAAGAAGTGTGAGAATACTTACAAGGGGAGATAGATTTAATGTTTGTAATGGCTCAGCCATTCCCAGTCCTTATTTAATCCTGAGTTGATTGTGTCTAGTTTGCATATCAATTCCAGCTCAGCAGTCTCTCGTTGGAGTCTGTTTTTGAAGTTTTTCTGTTGTAAGATAGCCACCCGCAGGTCTGACATTGAATGGCCAGACAGGTTAAAGTGTTCTCCCACTGGTTTTTGAGTATTATGATTCCTGATGTCAGATTTGTGTCCATTAATTCTTTTGCGTAGAGACTGTCCGGTTTGGCCAATGTACATGGCAGAGGGGCATTGCTGGCACATGATGGCATATATCACATTGGTAGATGTGCAGGTGAACTGTGGGGATACTGAAGCAGAGCCCTGTAACGCTGGGTCTTGCTGCAAGGGGGCGCTCTAAGTCGGTGAGGCTGTACCCCAGAGTTATCATAATTAGTGACAACAATAATTTTGGAAAGGAGATTATACCTCATGCGTCAGGGCTTAACCAAACTATTAGAGTTCATAGTGAGACCTCGGGGGTTGAGGTGGGGTGAGATTATCCACATCTGCCTGCTGTGGGGTTTTTTGCACCTTCCTCTGAGCTGCTGGTGCTGGTTACGGTCAGAGACAGGATATGGGCTAGTTGGGCCTTGGGTCCAGTCCAGTCAGGCAGGTCCTGTATTCACAGGAGTACCCAGTTGTTAACAAATTTAGGAGAACTCTGTCTGGGCTTGTCACCCAGAAGGTTTGTAGCAGAAACCAGATTCCAGGACCTCCCCTCCTCCTATCAGAGAAGAGAAACACCGAGTCTCCTGAACCTCCAATCGGAACAGCTGGAGTTTCACATGCTGACAAGGAACAAACCAAAGAGTGCTTGTGGATAGGAATTATTTCAAATAATGCCTCGATTGCAGGAAAGCCAGGGCGGCTCCAGGAACACAAACCCCGACCGCATGAGTTGAGGAAAGGATCTGTTCTAAATGATCCAGCCACAGCACCTGGGTCTGTCACCAAGCAAGCCAGAGCTGGGCTCTCATTGGCCTCCTGCCGAAAGTGGATTCTGGCTCAGTTCCCTGATTAGGGACTGATCATAGTTTCACAGGCCCAGCAGTGTACTAAGAGCATGAGCCCATTCCACTATTGTCAGTGACAAAACTCCCCCTGACTGCAATGCAAGAATCAAGTCCTCAGCAGCTTCTGGGGGCTTCTGAGCATCCTCAGCCCCTTTGACTCCAGTGGCGATCAGAGTGCTGAGCACCTCACAGAATCAAACCCCGAGGCCCCAGTCCCTTAACTTTATGCACATGCTTGAGTCCTTCCCCATTGAGCAAAGCTCTTAACCGCAGACTTAAATCCCATTGATTTGATGGGATGTAAGCTCACACTTATAGCTAAGCACATGCATCAGCATTTCACTGAATTGGGGCCTTGATGAGGAAACGAGCAGGAGACTTCAGGGCAACAGCTGCTCTCCAGCCAGGGACAGGCAGGGGTTTCCTCAAGGCATGGCGCTTGATAGGTGAAGCGTAGAGGTCATAAGACTTCCTTGGAAGCAGTGAGCAGAGGCAGGTGAGTAGACTGGATGGTTTGTCTAGTACTGCAGGCTCTGAGCTGGAACCTACCAGGTGCTCATTCCAATGTGTATGTTAGCCAGGAGCCTGCTCTTGGGATCAGCAGTTTGGGAGGTCATTGCAGACCTGGTGAAATGAGCTAGTGAAATGAGCCTGCACAATTGCTTCTCCTCTCCACTGGCTGCTCTAAGACCCCACCTGGGGCAGGGGAACCCCTGGGAGCGAGTTAAGGGGCAGGATCCCAGCCATTGAATTGAGAGTGAGGGGGCCAGTCCAGGCAGAGAACTGAACCGAGTGCAGGAGGGAAAGCTGCAGTGACGGACGCTGACTAATTTAATTGTTCTGGATTTTGTTAGATCCTCCTTGTTTCACCTGTGGCTTGCTCTGCAGCTCGCTGTCTGTCTTTCTGCTCTGCAGCTGGAAGAAGAGTGGTGAAGGACTCGGGAGTCACTTTCTCTGGGACAGTTAAACTGTCTCTGTAATTCTACTTCTTTGGCCAAGCCCTGAGTCTTTCCTGGCATGGGGCGTGTTTGGCTTACATCAGAGGCGGGCATTTTGAGCCAGGGCTGAAGGCAGCTGGGTAGAGCGGGGAAGACAGTAGAGCATCAGCCATGCAGATGGATCCATGAAGGCCCGGCTCTGTGATGGTTTGGATGCAGGAAGCAGCCCTTGATGGGCTGTGGAAGATGTGGGGAACTCTGCAGTGAGGCTGGCCAGTTGCGCTTTGGGAACCTCCTGGGGAAGGTGTTAATTGCTCTGGGCCTTGGTTTGGTTCCTCATACCCTCTCCTCTCAGTGGGGGAAGGAAGGGGCAGGGGAAGTGGTAAGAGACAAGAGTGCTGAGGGTCTGGGATGGGACTGGGGAGGTGAAGGGGATTGGGGCTAGGAACCAGGGACTGGGAGTAGGTCTGAGCTGCTGCCCTCTGGAAGGGCTCTGAGTGCCCTCTAGGGGCAGTGCTAATCACACCACTGCTGCGCTCAGGGGTGCCTGCTGGATGGCACCACTTTGATCCTCAGCCAGGTGGGGCAAGTGTCTGTGGAGAGTGGCAGAGCAGCTTGGAGCTCCCCTCCCCCACCTCTCTGTCCCTTCTCCCTCCCCCAGTCCCTGATGGGACTTCTAGATTTCAATTCCCAGGGGCCAGATTCTGAACCAGGTGCCAAACTGGGCCATGCTGGAGGATCAGTGAGCCCAGGAGGGCGATGGAACTGACAGGATAGTGGGGTGAGAATTAGGGCAATGCAAACCCTCTTGAGTGACCTTTGACTTCCCTAATGGATATTCAGGGAGGCCCAGCTATTCCTTGCTCCCCCCACCCCCCTCCACTCTTCTCTGCTGTATCCGGCCACTGGGGGCCAGGTGAATAGGCAAGACTTTATGCCATCCCTTCAGGCTCTTCAATGGCAGCTAGCTGGCCAACCTAAACTCTCCTGCATTAATCCTAGGGTAGGAATCCACCTCTCTGCCCTAGAGATTTTGCCCTCTTGGTAGTGCAGTACTAGATTCGTCCCCCAGCTCCCCAGAGTCCATTTTAATTTTCTGTGTTGGGAAAATAAATAAAGCAAAAATGAAAAATCTTTTGCTTCTTTGTTTCCCTTCCCCTTCCACTTTCCCCAATAGGGAGGGGTCATTAACCCCGCCCTGAGGAGGCGGGGGAGCGGCCAACAAGGGCCGGAAGAAAAGGAGAACTAATAACATCTTGCATGTCTCAAGCAGCTTTCCCACCTCGTGCTGCACATGCCGTACATCAGTTCTCCTACCATGGAAATGCAACCATCTCTGAGGTGGAACTCATCATCACCATGGCAAATCCCATAGGGCGGGGGCCTCCTGGCCGGTTGAGTGCCTCCTGGGGCCATCTCTGGCTAGGTCCTTAATGTGGTCTTGCTGGGGAGGAACTCACCATCTGTTTAAATGCACCTAGCAACGCTGCACATCAGCTTGGGTGAGGAAGCCTGCCACTAGCTGGAAGCCCAGGAGAAATTTTGCTAGGGAGGCCATGTATGGGCCGTGGCCAGGGGATACCAGGGGCTTCACCCCATCCTTGCAAAAGAGTGTCATAATCTCCGCAGCAGCACAGCTCCCCCTAGCACCAGGTCCATGAGGCCAGGGCCACTTATTGGATTGCCGTCAGCACTCCCAGCGTCCGGGTGAGCCATGAAGTCTCTGGCCCAAGTGTCAACCCAACCTGCTGTGTCTTAGCTTGGGAAGTGGGCTAAGAGCCCAGCCCAAGGGGGCAGAGCTGCAAACACTCAGCTCTGCGGACTCCAGCGAGGTCTCTCCCACGCGGCAGGTGAGAGCTTCGCTCCCCCCAGCTCCTAATCTGCGTGGGTCTTGCCAGCTGAGCCCTACATCCTGCTTGAAGAGAGGCTGCATGGAGAGCTATTGACCTGCTGTTCTAATTGCCTGACATTCTGTTTAGTAAACCCTAATTACTGCAGCCAGGAGTTAAATGGGAGGCTGTTAAACGGGGATTGACAGCTGGGGCCAGGGACCTAATTACAGACGTTCCTCATGCCCAGCACGAGTGTGCACTGCCGCTGTTGCCTTGGAAACACGCAGGCCCCACATGCCATGTGGGAAGGAAATTGCAAGCATCAGACAGCCAGGCCCGGTGGGCGCTTGTTCTTTAAGTCTGTGTGGGCAGGTGTTTGCTTGATGCTGCTAGGCGAGGGAAGCACCTGGGGGATCATTAGCGTAAGGGGCACACATCAGGAGCGTGAGGCCCGTGTCACTGCTGCAGCAACTTTAGGGGGCTCAGACCGGACGCTAAGATGAAATGCCCTGAGGGGAAGGCAGGGCTAGCAGTGAGCAGGGTGCTGGCGCTTGATGCAGTCAGTGCTCCATGCCCACTGTAAGGGCTCGTGACAATATCCAGCCCCAGGCCGTAGCCTTGCTGCAATGCCAGGGATGGAGCGGAGGATATGGCAGCCAAGCTGGCTGGAACACATGCTGTAGGGTGGGGGCGCCAGACACTGCTGAGCTGGGAGACAAGGAAGCGCAGGAGGATGGGAGATTAGAGTGCTGCTTGGTTGTCAGCCCTGGAGCAGGTACTACATGGCTAGAAGCAGCGGACACTGCCTCATGCCTGACCTGGAGGGACTGTCTGTGAGGCTGGGAGGGAAGTTTGGCCTCCCATAAGCTGTTCCGTCCTTGGCTTCTCAGCTGGGGCTACCACAGGGAGCACAGGCTGAGAGCCACCAATTCATCGGCCATGAAGGGCCCCCAAGAGCTGTCAGAGGGGGCGATTCTGAGCCGCTCCGCAGCTGAGCTGCAGAGCTGGGTTCCTGCGGTGAAAGGCTCCAATGCTATTCCTCTGGCACACAGGGTACATCTCTACCGCAAAAAGCACCGGCGGCAGCAACTTTCCAAGCCCGGCCTATAGAGGTGGGCTGATGATCTGGTGCTAAAAATTCCCACTCAGGCTCTGACACCTGGCCAGGGGGTTGGTCTCTGAGCCCAACTGGGAACATCTGCACAGCGCATCTTAGTGCCATAATGTGAGCCCAGTGAGCCTGAGCCTGAAGACCCGTCTGTAACTCACTGCTGCGGGAATGGTGTTGTTTGTAGTGTAGACGTACCCACAGAGGTGCCAGCTCAGATCAGGGCTGAGCGCTGGACAGACACACAGACAGTATGTAACAGCGTGGCCTGGAGCTGGATAGCCCTGTTCAGTCAGCCCCGCTTGTTCCATAATTAGCTGCCTCCCAGTCTCAGGGGCAGGACTGGTGGAGGTGGGTGACAGCCTGAAACACCTGGGCCTCAGTGAAGGGCAGAAAACCCAGCTTAGAGAAGGACACACAGGAAGCAGCTTGGGTTCCTGTTGAAGGCCCAGGAAGGACTCTGGGGAAGCAGTCTAGGAGTCAGTGCCCTACCCCAGGGAGGAGATTCAAAGGTAACCTAGAGGGGCTGGGAACGGAGCCCAGAGGGCAGGCTGTAGGCAGCCTAAGCAGGGTGGAAAAACCTCATTACTGTGGAAGGGGATCGAACTCTGAAGGGGCTGCACCCTGTGAATCCCTGGGAGAGACAAAAAATCCTGCGGAGGGGAAACTGAGGCAGGGTGTGCCTGCAGCCCCATAATCAGCCAGCATTGGGTGCTACAGGGCAGCATATCCTGTGACACAGCGGCTGCCCCAAAGAGCTTACAATCTAAACATACAGACAGGGCAGGAAGTATCATTGTTCCCAGCTTCCAGAGGGGAAAACTGAGGCACAGAGAAGCTAAGTCACTTGCTCAGGGGAGCCTGTAGCAGAGCAAGGAATTGAACCCTGGTCACCTGAGATCTGGGCAGTGCCTCAATCCTTCTTCCAGCTCCCATTAGCCAGAGGGAGCAGGTATTTGTCAGTAATGGAAGGCAGGCAGCATCCCAAGTTTGATTTGTGTGGCATGGGCCGGAGTGCCCACAGTCACCTGGGAAGGGTGTCTGAGCTCAGCTGCTGTAACAGGGATCGAAGCGCATACATTAGCCAGGTGCACAGACCTTTCTCAACTGGTCACATTTCAGGCTGAAACGTTCTAGCTTTCGGAGAGCTCGGTGAAAATGGCGCTGCTGCTTTGAGTCAAAGATTGAACAGAAAAATTCCTCTCCCTTTTGTTTTAAAGGTGGGGAAGAGAGAGCCCCCTTGCCATCCTTTGCGGGTTAGCTAGGGGGCCCCCGGGACTTGTGTTGGCTTGCTCCAGGATGATTTCCCTATGTCAGGCAGCACCAAGAGGATTTCACATGCTGGGAACAAGGGAAGCTGGTTAGCAAACCTGCTCTTACAGGTTCCAGGGTCAGCAGGGACCATTGTGATCATCTGGTCTGACCTCCTGCACAGCGCGGGCCAGAGTACTTCACTGAATTAACCCCTGCTTGAACTAGAGATGATCTTTTAGAAAAACATCCACATTTTGATTTGAAAATTGCCCATGATGGAGAATCCATCCAAGCCTTGGTCAGTTATCCCAGTGGTTAATTATCCTCCCAGTTAAACATTCACGCCTAACTTTCAATCTGAATTTGTCTAGCTTCAACTTGAATCTTGTTATGCCTTTGTCTGCTAGATTGAAGAGCCCATTGTCAAATTTTTGTTCCTGATATAGATACTTACAGACTCTGATCAAGTCATCCCTTAACCTTCTGTAGGTTAAGTGAATTAGTCAGAGCTTCTTGAGTCTCTCACTGTAAGGCAGGTTTTCCAGCCTTTCTCTGCTGAGTACCCCACACCCTGATCTCAGAAAGCTGGCCTGAATCCACCCTGCAGTTCCACTTTAAATGAGCCTCTTCCAGCCTCTGTCAAAATGGCTGCTTGTACTCCACAGTTTTGATTGTGGTTTTTAACAGGGGCAGCTGAGCCCTGGCAAACTCCGTGCCTGGGTGGGTTTGCAGTATTGTGCATATTCCCTTTAAGTGTGGGTGTCTGGAATGAGCATGTGCGAAGTGAGGATGATGGCAGAGCAGCCTGGAGGTCCGCTGTCATAGCCACTGGTCTGGGTGTAGCAGCACCGTGCACCAGGGATGCACTTAGCAATGCAGGAATAAAGGTAGGGATTAAAGATTATTTCTGGGGTGAGCTCAGCGCGTGCAGCTCTCTGGAGATGTCTGCAGATGCTGGCAACTGGAGATTGGCTGGGAAGCTGGGGACTAGCAGGGCTGCGCGTTCGTTCTTTACACGTCTGTGCAGATTAGATTTCATGCCCTCTTTTTGATAAGCAAACCAGGGGATCTAAACCCTGCAGTGGTCCTCCCTTTGGCAGGCCCCGATTTATTGAGGAAATATACTGTGGATTGGTGCCCGGAAACTGCCTCCGGACCAGAGCTCCTGGTCTCTGATTAGATCCCTATCCTATATTACGTTTCCCTTTTGTGTGTGTGCCCTGGTGGACTGGCCCTTCAGCAGGGGTGCCCGAGGACTGGCGCTGGCTATCAATCGCTGCTCAGCATCTGGCTGGCAGGGTGCAAAGTGGGGTTCTTTCACAGGGTGAGTTTATTCCATGGGCTCTGCTCCTCCTCTCCTCCCCAGCGTTCCCGCTGAGTCTTGCAGGCCTGATCCATCCCCTCCCCCTGACCTGATCCAAAACCCAGCAGAGTCGACGCAGAGCCAGCTCTTGACCTCAGTGGGCCTGAGCGCCTCAGAGCTGAGAGGGATTAAACGCAGTTGTAAGAATCAGGGGAGGGTGCTGCATCTTGGTATTCCAGCATCAGCAGGGCAAATAGATCCAAAGGGGCCCTGTGTACACACAGGTGTGGACTGTGGGGACCGGCTCCCAGCATGCAATGCTCCTTCGTGAGCTGGGCGGCAGCTCTGCGGAGGGGGCACCGCACCCAGAGTCAGCTAGGGCAAAGAGGGGTTGCTGGACAGAAGTCAAGCATTCACCCACGGGGTCCTAGAGGCTCCCCAGCTGGGAGGCGGGCTAGCCCCCCACGGAGCCAGCTGGGGGGATTCGGGGCACTTGCCTTGGGTAGCTGCTCTGGAACATGAGAATCTGATGCTATTGACTCCAGCGTAGTTATTCCTGATTTACACCGGTGTGTCGGGGGGGGGGGGGAAATCTAGCCCTGCACCATGCATTGGAGTGGGGGTATACAACAGCTCTCTCTCTCTCTCACACACACATGCACACATGTACACAACTGCACACACTGAAATTCACAAGGCTGGCTAGATGCAGGGCCACTCCCTAGCCATACTGGGCTGCACCCCTGATTCTTGCATCTTCCCCTGTCCCCGCCCCTCCAGCTCTGACTTTCACCCTTCCTGATCCAGGGGGCTGGCCCCCTTCTGCCAGCTATGGTCCCACCCACAGCAGGTAGGTAGGGGGTGTCTCTTTACAGACTAGCTCCCCCATCCGGGGTGTCCCTGTGTGGCTGCTGTTGGATCCCTGCAGACTGGCCTTGCTGGCTGAGCGTGGGGGGAAGCTGGGCTGGGGAGGGAGCTGGAAGGAATGAATGGTTCCCATGCCATCCCCGGCTCCACAGGCCTGACCAGCTCCCCTGGCCTCTGTTGTCTCTGGGTTTGGTTTAGCAGCCTGCTGCTTGCTTGGGAGCAGGATACTGGGGTGGGAGTGAGGGGGCTGCTGGAGTGTTTTCTCCTGGGGTGGGGGTTCTTGGGCCAGTTGGGAGAGCTGTGACATGCTGCCAGTGTCCTGGACATTCAGGTGAACAAGAGGGAATGACATTAACTTGGACTGAATTGGGGTTAACCCCTTTGGGTAGGGTTACCATACGTCCGTTTTTTCCCGGACAGGTCCGGCTTTTTGGTAATCAAACCCCCGTCCGGGGGGAATTTCCAAAAAGCTGAACATGTCCGGGAAAAATACTCCCTGGCTTACCTTAGAGCGGGCACCGGGGGCTGCTGTACTCCCTGACTCCTGGGCTCTGTAAGCGCCGAGCTGCCTGAGCGCTACCAGCTTCAGGCAGCCCCCATGCCTCTGGAACCTGCGCCCCCGGCCAGACACTTCACCTCTCAGGCTCCGGGGGCACAGGGTCCAGAGGCATGGGGGTTGCCCGAAGCCGGTAGAGCTCGGGCAGCTCGGCGCTTACAGAGCCCAGGAGTTCAGGGAGCACAGCAGCCGCCAGAACCCAGGAGGAGAAGTGCCCGGCCGGGGACGCAGGGTCCGGAGGCATGGGGGCTGTCTGAAGCCCGAGCGCTACCGGCTTCACGGTTTGCCGGGCAGCCTCCAGACCCTGCGCCCCCGGCTGGGCGCTTCCCCTCCCGGGTTCCAGCTGCGCTGGGGAAGCGCTGGCCGGGGGCACAGGGTCTGGGGGCTGCCCGGCAAACCGTGAAGCCGGTAGCGCTCAGGCAGCCCTTTTCGCGTGGCTGGGAGGGAGGAGGGGGAATGCAGGGTGCTCAGGGGAGGGGGCGGAGTTAGGGCGGGGCTGGGGTGGGAAAGGGGCGGGGCCAGGGCCCCGTGGAGTGTCCTCTTTTTTTATTTTTAAATATGGTAACCCTACCTTTGGGGCCCAGTGCAGTTGTGTCTGTGTTATGTGGCATTGCATGCACCTTCTCTAGTCGGGAGCCGGGAGGCTTGTGAACATCCATCATCAGCCTGGGAGGCCACCCCGGGGGAGATTTGCATAGGTTAGGTCAAACAAGGCTCTCCAGAGACCAGCAGGCAAAGCAAAGTCTTTTGGATGAATAGCTAGAGTTTAAACAGGCTCAGGGCCTTCTTCCTGGCCCAGGGAAGGAACAGGACCGCTGGCCCACAGAGGGCCCCAATCCTGAGGGGAGGGTTGGAGGGACTGGGCCTGCCATGGTCAGGTGACCCCAATGAGCTTATCAGCATGCGTATAGGTTCTTGTGGTGTTTCTCCAGTGCTTTCTACCTGAAGACTAAAGTGGGCTGGCTGAGAGCGGTAGCTTTTAGCTGTAGCAATCAATCCAGCAGTCTCTGAGGAGAAACAGACTGGTCTCTCTGGGCAGCCTGTCTGTGCTAGGAATACACAGTGAAGGCAGGGGACTGTGCAGCCTGGAAATACCCCGCTCAGAAGGGAGTGAGGTGCAGATCTGCACCCAGCAGCCAGGGAGCTGGGCTCCTGAGGGCGGGTATGGACCACTGCCAGAAGCTACAGGTGCAGTTGCCCTGAGCTGTAACAGCACGCACCAGGTGCCATGATTTCATAGTGTAAGTGCTGCCCTCTTATGGGCTCTAGACACACCCAGGCCCCATCCCCTGTGTGACACCATCCCTCAGAGTGCATTGCCAGGCATGCTGTTGCTAAGGAAGATGCTGTAGGTGCTTTGGTTGCTAAGGCTGCCTCTGCCAATGGCCTCCAGCGCCGCGCTCCTCCCAATATCCCCAGTGACCAGCCGCAATCCCCAGCAGGCTGCAGAACAGGCGTCCATGGCACGTGGGCTCCCACTCATTTCACCGGCTCGCGGTCATTGCTTGAGCTAATGAGGCAGCACCAGGGAGTGCTTAGAGCAGGCTGCTGCAGGCTGGGAGACTTGGGTTCTATTCCTGACGCTGCCTGTGTCATCCAGGGCCAGTCGCGGCCCTTCTCTGGCCTCGTTTTCCCCATGTGTGCAGTTGGGATGCTGCAGCTCTCACTGGGTTCTGTGGGGAAAGGCATGGTGTAAGTGATGGATACAAGGGCCATCAGCAGAAAGGGGGACCAGTGGGTCATGCTGGGAGCCGGGGCGGGGTGGGGTTGAGTGAAGGAGGCTGAATAGTGAGAGACACGTTCCTGACCGGGCGCTCTGGGAAGAGGGAGCTCACTCGGCTCAGTCCAGAGTGGAAGGTGCATTTGCAGGCGGTGTGCCACGGACAGCCCTGTCCTCTCCCGATGGAGCGGGCTGGGGGCCCCAGAAATCTGCCAGGTCTGTGATTGAGGGAGGGTTCCTGTGATGCATGAAGGGAGGGGGAAGTAGCTCTCTTTGATGGACACCCAGCCAGCCAGTTAGCGGTAAAATCTCTTTTGGTCAGGCACCCACTCCTTTTTTTTTCTTTTTACCTGTGGGCTTGTTAACCCTTTACAGGAAAAGCATGCAGAGAATGGACCAAGAGGGATTTTATGGATTTTACAGCTAACTGTCTGGCTGGGTGTCCATCAAAGAGAGCTACTCCTCCCCCCACACTTCATGTATCACAGTTCCCCAGAGGGAAGGGGCCCTCCTGTGGCTCCGGCAGCCACCCCGCAGAGCCTGTGGCAAGGGCGGCCTCAGGCAGGACCACGGAGGCAGCCGCCTAGGAAGCTATGTATAAGGGAGCTGGCTGGGGGATTGCTCACTAACAGGCATGCCCTGACCCCTGCCTTTGCCCACCCGCCGCCCTTCCCAAGGGGGTGCCCTGGGCATAGGGTGACCAGATGTCCCGATTTTATAGGGACAGTCCTGATTTTTGGGTCTTTTTCTTATATAGGCTATTACCCCTCACCCCCATCCCGATTTTTCACACTTGCTGTCTGGTCACCCTACCTGGGCACTGCTGGGTCAGGTGAGGCCTCAGGCACATCCCAGAATCCTTTGCACTTAGCTGCCATGGCTTCCTTTGAAACTTGAGAGCAAAGGATTCTGGGAAGCTGTGGGGCACTAACGGCATGTGCAGCGTGGGAGTGAGCAGAACCGGAGACACGCCTGCCCCTTGGGAGGAGGATGGAACCAGGGCTGGGGGTCAGGAAGGATGATGCAGCCCCACTGTCCTGTAGGCAAAGAGGAAGGGGACAGTGCCAGCTACGGGGCTGTTGTAGCACTGCCCATGGCCGCCCCGCATAGCTGCCCCTAGGGCAGGGTGGGGGAGTCTCTTTGTGAGCAGTTTGGTGGTCTCTGGCGCAGCGTGGCTCGCTCTGTCTGGCTCGGGATGCCTCTGAGGCAGAGCCTGACAGCTTTACTCATACTTTTTACAGTGCACTGACAGATGGCTGCGTTACGGAAGGGGAGAACTGTCCATAAATTACCAAGGAAACATCTCCCTGTCCCCTAGGGCGCAAGCTGCAAACACATTCTGATCCTAGCTGGGAACTGCCACGGGGTCACTCTCCTCCACTGATTTCCAGCTGCCGAGCGTACCTGAGGGGAAAGGAGCAGGGTAGGGGAAGGGAGATCGGTCAGTCTCATCTGGGATAGGGGGCCAATTGAGACCTTGAGATCATGTCTGGGAAGCTGTGATCTCTGGAGACACTGGTGCTGTTCCATTGCCCAGAGTCCCAGGATTGACTGTCTGATCTCTCTGGGTGGTGCTGACATGAGAGCTCCCTTAGCTCCAGCATCAGAGCCCCTTGGAAATCTCACTGTGTTGGCAGGAAGAAATGCCAAGCAGCTAGGTAACCAGTTTGGGGTGCTGAGCAGAAAGAGCAAAGCTGAGGAAGCTCAGTTTTTATTCAAAATGGGAACTGGGCCGCCAGTTCTCCTGGATGGCTTTGGAAATCTCAGCCCAGGTGCCTCCAGGCTTGGAGAAGGTAGGGATCAGCCCTGATCGAGGTCAGGCATTTCCCTCACCCTGATCCTCTAACTCTTGGGAGCCGCCACCCTGGAGGTCTCCTGTTCTGCACGTCCTGCTCTGGAAGCCCACGCTACAATGAAGGGTGGCATTGCCCCCCCCTTTGGAAACACATGTCGCTATGTAGGAGGCTCTGTGTTTCCTGTAGCTGGGGTTACCGTGCGTTGCAGTCTGGGGCAGCGCTCATCTCCAGGAGCCTGGGCTATAATGTGGGAAACCAACCTTCAGAGCAGGGGGGAATGGCAGGCTAATGGCTGAAAAACTTCTGTTTAGCAAGAACCTCTTCGGCCAAGGTAATTTATAAAGAAATGTTGATCCAGGACTGGATGTACTTGTAACCCCAACTCAGGGGATCTGGGCTCTGTCCCTGGATTGGATCACTCTTGTGAAAATCCCAAGCTGTGCCTCATTTCCCACATCCAAAGAGGAGAATTATTGTTCTCTACCTCACAGGGTGTTGTGAGACTAAATTCATTAATTAAATGAGGTGCTTGGATACTAGACTGATGCATGCCAAAGACAAGCCCATACATACCTCTGGGGTGAAACCAAGCAGCTGTTTAATAGCCCCCGGTCATGCTTAACAACAGGGTTTGGGTCAGGAAAGGGCAAAAGAGCTGCAGAACAGGCGTCCATGGCACGTGGGCTCCCACTCATTTCGCACCTACAGCCGTCCTTTGTGCCGCGCTGCAGAGCCAGGAAACAGCAGCAGCAGCAGCGCGGCCTCTCCTGTCACATGGCGGGCTACGCTCCCTGCCTGCCCCTGCTGCCGCGGAGGCTGCTGCAGCCCTGGGCTCGGGCCACCCGGCTCCCCCCAAGCGGCGCCCGGTTCCTGCTGCTCTCGGCCGGCAGGTGCGGGGCCCTAGCCGAGCCCGGCCCCTTGCGTCTCCTCCGCAGTGGCGCCCCCCGCCCATGTCCTCCCAGGTGGCCGCGGCAGCGGCCGCGGCCGGGGAGCCCAAGAGGAGGAGTGGCCCCCAGGCAAGCAGGGGAGACTCCGAGGTGAAGAGGCTGCTAGCGCTGGCGTGGCCGAAGCACTGGAGACTGACAGGTACCTGCCCCTGCCCCATCCCGGCACCACCTCCCCCCAGCCCAGTGAGTGTTACCTGCTCCACCAGCCTCATCCCACACTCCTCTTGCCTTGCCCCATACTGTCAGCCACCCCAAGCTCACTATGACACCAGCACCCTTTGGCAAAGGGCCCCCTGATCTTCACAAACAGCTGTCACCGAAGGCCTGACAAACTCACTGCACCCCACACGTGTCTTACAGGGCACTTACCCACAAAGAGGAACGTGGAAGGGATCTACACAAGTCTGGTAACTTGTCAAGAGTGAGGATCTTTGTGAGATGGGTGCATGGGTAATATTGAAGAAATAATGTATTTACCTTAAAAGTCTGCTTTATAGACTTGGAGTAGAAATTAGTCACCAGGAGATAATGGCCCTTTGGGGCAAGGGGGATTTGTCACCCTGCCTAACCTGGCTGGTGATGCAATGCAAGGCTCAATTGTTTAGCTTTGCACAATAGTAAGACTTTGAATGGGACACCATCAGAGGCAATGGCAAACAATTGAAACGCCTTAAAGGTAAAAAAGAAACATTACAACAGCCATTACCCATTCTGACAGGCTGTTTATAATGCTAAGTTTACTAGTTTTCGGAGGTTTTGGGGGCGGGGGTGTGCGCAAGGTGGAAGTTTCGCCTAAGGCGCAAAATATCCTTGCACCGGCCCTGGTGGTCAGGATCAATGTTGATCATCTCTGTAGAACAGGGGTTATTTTCTGCGGCCCGCGAGCCCCTCGCAGCCCTCCCCCGCCCTCCCCCAATGTTTACCAGAGTGGCCAGACGAGCACCAGGAGCAGGGCACGTTTAGCCTTAACACTGCTCTACAGCCAAAATGCTTCTGAAATAAATGTAGTCAAACTTTACTAATTCTGGGTCACTGAGAACAAAAATGATGCTTAAAATTGTTGATTGGCTCTAGTTTTTGGGTCAGTATATACGACCCTTGACTTGGGAATGGCGGAGGATAAGTGAGTTATAAAGGGAAGGGATCTCAATTTAAACCAGAAATGACTAAAATACATCTTTGACTGGATCTATGAATAAATCTATGACTGGGTTTGGACAGTACTTGCTTTTTAGGCAAAACAATGAATGATGCAATCTGAAGCTGGTATCGCATCATACATGATATGAATTGCATCATGTTATTCCTAGAAGTCATGGATGATGCAATCATAACGAATCTTACATCACTCTGCTGAACAAATTGCCCTATATCAGCTCTAGAAATCATACAGTGTCGTGCTCTCTTATTTGTCAGTGTTTGATTTTTGCAAAGGGACACATTTCTGTTTAGCCAAAGTGAGCAGAGATGCCTTGTACTTGTGTGAACAGTGCAGATAACTTCTGCTATGTTTGTGGTGAAGTGACTTTTGCATCACAAAAGCGCAGTATAACCACTATGGTTAAGAAAGCCTATCGCCTTTATTTTGGCGGCAAAATTGGAGATCAGGACAAGAGGTGGGCCCCACACATATGCTGCAACACTTGTGCAACAGATCTTCGCCAGTGGTTGAACAGGAAAAGGAAATCTATGCCTTTTGCAGTGCCGATGATTTGGAGAGAGCCAACAGATCATACCAGCAATTGTTACTTCTGCATGGTGCCTCCAGTTGGGAAAGGTGTGTCAAAGAAGAAAAAGTGGACTGTGCATTATCCAAACATTCCATCAGCTATACGCCCAGTACCCCACGGAGAAGGACTGCCGGTTCCTGATGCACCAGAATCATTCTCAATTGAGTCAGATGAGGAAGAGGATGAAACTTCTGGTCCTGAACCATCAATGTCACAGGACCCACATTTTCTCCCATCCTCCTCCTCTGAACCACACATAACACAGGGTGAACTGAATGACCTTGTCAGGGAGTTGAAACTACCCAAGAATAAGGCAGAGCTGTTGGGCTCCAGGCTATAGCAGTGGAATCTCCTGGCAGGTGATGTTAGGGTTTCCAGTTCCGTGACCATCAAAAGGATCTTGTCCCATTCTTCTTCATGGAAGGTGATCTTGTAGCCTGCAACAACATCGATGGTGTGATGGTAGCCCTCAACATCGTTCACGATCCAGATGAGTGGAGACTGTTCATTGATTCATCGAAGACGAGTCTTAAATCTGTTTTACTGCATAATGGCAATGTTTTGCCATCAATTCCAGTTGGTCATGCAGTCCATATGAAGGAAACCTATGACAACATGAAACAACTTTTGAGGTGCATAAACTATGACCAACATCAGTGGCAGCTTTGTGGTGATTTGAAGGTTGTTGCTCTCTTGCTTGGTCTGCAGACCGGATACACAAAGTACTGCTGTTTTCTCTGTGAATGGGATAGTTGTGCAAGAGATTCCCACTACATCAAGAAAGACTGGCCACTCTGACAGTCATTGGAGCCTGGGAGGAAAAGTGTTCAGCATCCAGCACTTGTTGAATCAAGGAAGATTTTGTTACCACCCTTACACATCAAGCTGGGTCTGATGAAGAACTTTGTCAAGGCCATTGACAAAACACAAGCAGCTTTCAAGTACCTCCGTGGAAAATTTCCAAGGTTAAGTGAAGCTAAGATAAAGGAAGATGTCTTTGATGGTCCTCAGATTCGTGAACTTTGAGATGATGCATTTGACCATGCACTGCGTGGCAAGGAAAAGACGGCATGGAAAGCCTTCCAGTTAGTGGCAATAAATTTTCTCGGAAACAAGAAGGCAGACAACTACAGGTTGTTGGTGGAAAACTTCCTCAAGGCATACAAAAGCCTTGGTTGCAACATGTCACTAAAGATACATTTTTTGCACTCTCATCTAGATTTTTTTCCACCGAACTGCGGAGCAGTGAGCGACGAGCATGGCGATTTCACCAGGACATTGCAACAATGGAGAAACGCTATCAGGGCAAATGGAGCCCATCAATGCTTGCAGACTATTGCTGGACAGTGACAAGAGATGCTCCATTTAAGGACTACAAGAGACAAGCCAAGAAGCGCCGAGTAGACACTGAATAGGACTAAACTATGTACATAATAGTTTTTTGCGTTTTGTTTCATAATAAATTTTATTTATATAACCCTTTTGCTGATTTTTAAAGTGTTACATAAACAGGACAGGTGAAATATTATCATGTAAAGCAACCATAAACACATGAAAAGACCTAGGTTTACAGTTTATGATTAAAACTCTACTATCTACACAATATGCATGGACATAAAATGTAAAAACTTAAATATCTTAGAAACAGTAGCCAATCAGTTGTTTTAATTGTCATATTTGAATTCAGCACAGCAAAATACATAATAAATAGCACATTTTATCTCTGAAGCAGACGACTTCTCAAAAATTGTAGACCAGTGTAATTGAACTAGTCCCATGCCCGGTAACAATGGATTCTCTCCTTCCCCACCTCATCACATGAAAAAAAAAGCCTGTGCCATGAAAGGCTAGATATGTAAATACGGTGAGGTTTTCAAAAGCGCTCTGTGCTATCCATACTCTGGTACCATTAAATCAATGGTAAAAGCTAATGTTCTGTTGTGAAGCTACTCTGTATAAAGTAAAGACTGCCAGTCGTGGAGGCAAAGTCTGTATTCAGGGGTCCCTTGGCTTGATATACCTCAATGAGGTATTCATGGCAGTTTTACTGAAATTCTCTATGGGTAAAATAAGGCAGAATGTGTATTTTACCCACCCACCCAATCTGCCAATCAGTCTTGCACTTGCTTAGCTGCTAAGACCTAGCCTCAGTAGTCTGTGATGTCCTCACAGATGCAGAACGTGGAGCTGAATCTCTGGTGCTGGAGTAGTTGGAGGAATGGAGAAGAAAACCCTGCCCCAGGGCTTGGCAGGATAAATTTCATCCGCTGCCCTGGGCTCAGGAACCCCTCACAGGCGTGCAGGCTGGGAACTTGCTGCTTTATTCAGCTGCATCACAGGAAAGTGCCGGAGGGGCAGGGGAAACTCCCCCTGACATACAGGAAGCAGGGATGGGTAGATGGTGTGGAGAAAGTGAATAAGGAAGTGTTATTTACCCCTTCACATAACACAAGAACCGGGGTCACCCGATGAAATTAATAGGCAGCAGGTTTAAAACAAACATGAAGAAGTATTTCTTCACACAATGCATAGTCAACCTACGGAACTCATTGCCTGGGGCCTGTGGAACTCATTGCTGTGAAGGCCAAAAGTGTAACTGGGTTCAAAACAGAATTTGCTAAGTTCATGGAGGATTGGTCCATCAATGGCTATTACCCAAGATGGGCAGGGCTGCAACCCCATGGTCTGGGTGTCCCTTACCCTCTGACTGCCAGGTGCTGGGAGTGACAGGGGATGGATCACTTGATAAATTGCTCTGTTCTGTTCATTCCCTCTGAAGCACCTGGCACTGGCTACTGTTGCATTAAAATACAACCAAATTAGCCATGGGATCGTCAATCTTTAATGAGCCCCCATCCACAGCTATTAAAGGGGAGCTGCTGGGAGCTGGCGTCCGTGGAGAGGGCTGCCGTGCAGCGCATGACTGCATTACATGGCTAGAAACACATTGCACGTTCCTTCTAGCCATGATACATGACAGACCTGGTAAACACATACGCTTGGTGTAATGTGAACTGATGCCTTCCTGGGGCTCCTTCGCCTGCTCTCCCGTGAGCTGGAGAGGTGAATGGGAGACCAGGGAAGCACTTGCTGTTTGCTCATAAGATCCTTGTAAGTTTCCTGCAATGGCACCTATGCATTCTTGGGTGCACTGAACATTGGGGTGGGCTGAATCTGGGGCACAGTGAGTCACCTGGCTTTCAGCAACCTTCAGCTGTTGATTGCAGCTGACTGCCAAATAAATGGACCCAAACAGCATTGGAAAGCAATGAACTGAAAAGTGGCGAGAGCCATAAACGACAGCATCTCTTGTCTCGTGACTGACTTAGGCACAGTTTTATTAATAACAATCAATCAATCTACAGCCTTTTGGGTAGAGCCCGTTTGAATTTCTTGTTCCAAACTTATTTTCAGGAAAAATGGCCCCCCTTCTCCCAAAAGAAAATATCCTCATCATTTGGGGGGGGGGTGTTATTTTTGAATTTTCTGATTGTTCTCAACAAGGAAACTGACAGTTTTTTCAGTTTTCAACACTGAAAGGGAGTGTTTTGTTGTTGTTGTTTTGTTTCCCTCTCCTTTTCTCTTTCTTTTTCCTGCCTTCCTCTTTTTTCAGTGGCAGAATGGAAAGGGAGGGGACAGGGAGAGGATGAAAGGAGGAGGGGAAAAAAAAGAAAAGGAGGTTTTCACTTTTGGTTTCAAAAATTGAAAACATTCTGTTTTCGTTCTTTTGTCAGGGAAAAAAATGGAATTTCTTGACGAAAAGTTTTGAGGAAACTGTGTTTTGGCCTGCTGTACCCCTGGGCTAACAGCAATCTTGTTAACCTGGCAGCCTCTCATGGGGCATAGAGACCCCACGCTCTCCCCACCACTGAGCTCCTCAGCTGGGGCTTATTGGTGACCCCACAGCAGCTGATCAGATAAAAAGGCTGCAGGTCCGAAAGACGGGTGGCTGCTAGACAGGCTGAAGCACCACTGCCTGCAGCAGTCTGGAGGGAAGCCGTCCAGCTAGCAGGGCCTCCAGAAGCAGAGGATCATGGGGTGGACTAGAAAGGCGTGGCAGGAACCAGTCAGGAATTGAGAGAAACTGGCCTCAACTGTTTCATACTGAGTCCCTGCACTGTAGCCCGGAGGACTAGGCAGCCCTATCAAACCCAACAGAAGAGTTAGCAAAGCCCGTGGGTCAAAGGGGTCTGGACCCTCCAAGAGTCCGGAAACTGTTGATGCATTGTAGAGTTATTGGCCTCCTGACTCATTAGCCACTCTGTTGCCCTGAGAGGGGAGAGACTATTCATGAGCTGGCTGGAGTCAGAGTGAGGAAATACCAGACCTGAAGCCAGGGCCGGCTCCAGGCACCAGCCGAGCAAGCTCGTGCTTGGGGCGGCAGATTCTACGGGGCGGCATTCCGCCCAATCCTAGGGCGGCACGGCCGCTTTTTTTTGTTTTGTTTTGTTAGCCGATACGGCCGCTCTGTAGGGGGCGGCGGCACAGAGGTGGGGAGCGCCCTGCTGGGAGCGGGCTGCGTGCTCCGTCTGCCCCAGCCGGTGCCAGGTCTGTAGCAAGCCCGGCAGGGCAGCCCACGTCTTTCCCTCCCCGCCGACCAGAGTGGCGCGGAGCCCTCCCGGCAGGCGGCGCAGCGGTCGGGGCCACGTGGCGAGCACCCCACTGAAGCCCTGACCGCTCCGCTTCTCTCTCTCCCCCCACTTCCTCCTCCTCCCCCCCGCTAGCCAGGGCATATCTGCAGCACCGAGAGTCCCCCTGCACCCTGGCTCCGGTTGCCCCACAGGTTTTTTTTTTTTTTCCTGCTTTGCCGCTCCGGCCGCGCTGCAGGTTTTTTGTTTTTGTTTTTGTTTTTTTTCCTGCTTTGCCGTTCTGGCCGCCCTGATTTTTTTTTTTTTGGCTTGGGGCGGCAAAAAAGCCAGAGCCGGCCCTGCCTGAAGCTAAATGATTGGTTGAACAAAGGGGAAACTGAGGCAGACTTTCCATAACACCTGCTCAACTGGGGGGAGGAGGCGCAATCCAGTAGCTGAAGCAGCCCCAGACCCTGCCCCAATGGGAATTCCCTACATTGTGAAAATAGCCCATGTTCCTATGCTCTATTAATGAGGGGGGAGAAGATGAATTACAACTTTTTCCCTCTCCCCCATCCCCTGAGTGCACAAACTGGAGCCTTGTTTCTGAGCTGACTCAGCCAGGGCTGCTTGCAGCCAGGTCTGGAAACGGACATGCTAAATTCCCAGCAACGCAGCTGTGCTCGTGGGGCCCATGGCCACGCAGGATGTGAAAGAGGCTTTAAATCTCATGCCACAGGGAGACTTTCTGCCTCATTTTCATAGGTTCATAAGTTTTAAGGCCAGAAGAGACCACTGTGGTCACCCGGGGTGACACATGCCCCATGTGACACAGACAGGGAATCTCACCTAGGGAGTCCTGCAGCAAACCCAGAACGTCTGTGGCCGATGCCAGGCCCACTGCCCCTGGAGAGGAGTCAGCGTGGCTCAGGGCGGGGATTCAGCATCAGTTCACTGGGGCTCTGCTGGCTGGTCTTGGCTAAGTTGCTTCATCTGTGCCTCAGTTTTTCCATCTCTAAAGTGGGGATAATGACACTTCCCCGCCTTTATAAAGCATCTTCAGAGTTTCCTCTGGGCAAGTCCGGTGAGGTTCATCCAGCACTGCCATGGATCCCTCTCCAGCTGCTGTGCCTGAGAGCTGCTCAGCCGCTCCCACGAGGGTTTGCTTTAGGAGAGCCCACTGAATGCTGGGATCTCCTGGAATTTACTTGTGAGGCACCTGCTGCTCCAGGCAGGAGAGCTGAGAACCCAGCTGTGAATGAGGGGATCCAGCCTGATGCAATTGACTTCATGGGGAGCAGGGCCGGGCCCAGCAACTCCGCACAAAGTCATCTCACCACTTCTCTGGCTACAATCGCTGACTCTGCCTCCTACAGAATCTCAGCCAAGCTTCTCCCTGGGGTCTGCTCCCACTGACATCCTGGGGGAGCCGCTCATTGGTTTCAGTGGGGGTCAGGATGGGGTGACTTGGAGGCACTGGGGCGGGAAAGTACAGATCTAGACCAGGTGCAGCAGAGATGAAATATTCCAAAAGCCACAAACCAGAGCATTGATTTTCTCCCGCGTGTGTGCTGTTCTGCTTTATGTGGGCTTCGACCTCCTGAGCTTAACAAAGTGAAAATAAATATTTAATTATTCTCCTAAATAAAAATCAATAGCGCTGCTGGTTGGCTAAGTAAATCGCCAGGCCCATAAATTCCCCCCCCACGCAGCTTGCAGATCTTCTATTAAGGTTACGACTAATGGAGAGAGACCTTCACTAAATGGTGCTGCACAGAAGCAATAATTAAAGAGCAAGAGGGGAGCCTGATGGACCACAGGGAAAACATCGGCCCAGGCTGGATTTGCTATAGGATTGGGCATTGCCTCCCCTACTGTTGGTCAGAGAGGAGTCCCTGGATTTTGCGTTACATGGAGTAGCTGTGACGCAAGCACACTGTGGTCCTTAAGGATAAAGAGATGAGTTATACAGTACCTCTATAGACATGTGAGTGAGAATGGAGCATGTGTGTTCTCGCAACAGGGCTGGAGTGTGTGTGTGCAGTGGAGAGGGAGTGTGTGTGTGTGTGTGTGTGTGTGTGTGTGTGTAATAGAAAGGGAGTACAAATGTAAGAACCTCAGAACGGCCATACTGGGTCAGACCAATGGTCGATTTAGCCCAGTATCCTGTCTTATGACAGTGGCCAATGTCAGAGGCTTCCAAGGGAAGGAACAGAACAGGGCAATGATAGAGTGATCCATCCTTTGTTGTCCAGTCCTATCTTCTGGCAGTCAGAGGTTTAGGGAGCATGGGGATGGAGAGCATATGTCTGCTGCATGCACCCATGAGCTGCATGTGGTCTGTAAGGAGTGTGCTGTTCATATATGTTGCATGTACCCATGGCAGTATCTGGTGTGTGTGCATGTTTTCAATGGATGTGTATGCTGCAGGTCTGTGATGGGTACAGCATTTCCCCCCCTCAGTATGTAGCCTTATGTAGAGATGCGGGTTTTGGAGTGGTAGATGCATTGGACTGACATGCATAGGAATTGACTTGAACTCTAAGTCATAGCAGGCTGGGCTAGAGGAAAGCATGTAATAGTCCGAAGCTGGCCCATTGCAAACCCCTGGCTAGGCACTACTTTACCATCGTGCACTCCTACATATCCATGCATTTGGGAAAGGTTCTTCCTTGGCACACCCTGGGTCTTCTCTGGGCAGTCCCCCAGCCGCCTACAGGCCAGCTCGACAGTGCCTAGCTTGCTAAAGCTCCGAAACAGGCGTTAAGCGACAGCACTTTCTTAGTGCTAACAGCAGATCCAGCCTTGGTCTGCTGGTGCCCAGCTAGCCTGGTGCTGTCTTCACTCAAAGGCTTCCTGAGGCATGTGCCCACCCGGCATGGCGCCTGGAGCCAGCTGCTGCTGGAGTTCAGGAAGCAAGTTTTTAATCTTGGTATAAAATTGAATCTGATTTTTTTCCTTTTTTAAGTTCATCCACCTAAGTCTAATTCACTTTGCACAGCCAATAGCTGTCAGCAGCTGACTTAGATTGGAGCAGAGCGCTGGCGAGAGGAGATTTCGGTTCCAATGCTCAATCACTGACAGACGTCTCTGCCTTGATTATCTCTGTGCAGTTCCTCTCCTGCTCCTCATGCAGCTCCCTTGATGTCTGTCTTGCGTTCTGTCCCATCTCTCTGCCGCGGGCTCCAGAAATTCCTGCTGCTGACAGGAGACACAGTTGTATGAAGGGTTGATAGGCGGAGCATTACCATTAGTCGTCACAGCTCTGTGGGGCTGCGGATAAGCAGCAAAGCTATGGAACAGGAACACTGGAGCCTTATAAATGTGAACCAGGGTGGGGAAATCTCCTTCTTGTAGGAAATTTCGGACCACACCAGAAATATCCAATGTGCCCTTTCAGGGATAGGGAAACACATAATGTACTGATATGTGTATATACAAATGCAAGATGCACAGAGATATTTCTGAGCACTATAGAAAACCTTGAGAGAGGTTAGATTGCTTATTTAATGAGATTGTGTTTTCCCACAGCACCTAGCACAGAGACCTCAGGGCTGGAGTTGGGGAGTGGGGGATCAGACTGGGAAAACAGAGAGGTGCTCCTCCATGCTCTACCTACAAAATAAGCTCTCCTGCATGACACACGGCTCTGAGTTGTTTGTGCAGACGTGCAAAATATGATCACAACTGCTCTCTGGGCTTGACTCTCTCTCACTGGGATCCGAATGTGCACTTGGCCCTGCTGGGAGCCTCATGCTTGGCTTCCCCTCAGTGCGCTGGGGTCTCGGGGGGAGCCTCTGCTAGGCTCCTTAGGCATGGCTCCTTTTCAGCTGGCGGAGGAAGGAGTGGGGGAATCTTCCAAGCCCACACACGTCTGGTCCCAAATAGCTATCACTCACAGGAGGCTGTGGAGAACTTCATGGCACAATTGCCCTCTCCTTTCTTGGTGACGAGTGGAAAAAGGTAACACTGTAACTGTTAAGTATCAGGGGGTAGCCGTGTTAGTCTGTATCTACAAAAACAACAAGGAGTCTGGTGGCACCTTAAAGACTAACAGATTTATTTGGGCATAAGCTTTCGTGAGTAAAAACCTCACTTCTTCGGATGCATAGAGTGAAAGTTACAGATGCAAAACTCTATGCATCCGAAGAAGTGAGGTTTTTACTCACGAAAGCTTATGCCCAAATAAATCTGTTAGTCTTTAAGGTGCCACCAGACTCACTGTAACTGTTGGCATTGTTATCCTGGAGTGTCTGAGCTGGCTCTCACTGAGATGAATGGGGCAGTTCACACCTCTGCTTTTCTGCTCTGCGTCCATTATGCTCCAATCACATAGAGGAGGCATGCCAGGATACCTCGAGAGGCTCTGTTTTTAAATGAAAGCTTAGGTTCTGGAGGATAAGCGGGCTGCCAGTGCACCATACCTGGAGGTGATAGTGGACAGCATATTAGACATGAGCTTGCATGGGGATAGTGACACAATGTGCCAAAGCACCGGCAGGGGTATCAGTCACAGAGCAGGTAGGGGCTGGGCTCCTCTGCTGAAGGGAATTCACAGCAGAGCACCAGAAATGAGGAAGGAGGTGAAAGGATTGGCATGGAAGGAGAGATCAAAGCCTGGCTCCTGTTCCCTTTGAACTCGCATTGATCTCCATTATGTGTCTGATCCACCTGTCACTGACAAGATGCCCATGGAGTTCAGTGGGGGTTGGATCGGTTCCTCTGTGCATAAGTTGGTCAAATGGTGACGAAGCAGGAATCTGACAACTTGCGAGGTGTGTAAATGTCTTAGAATGGCCTCGGGTGTCTGACTGTGTCTCACATAGAATCATAGAACTGGAAGGGACCTTGAGAAGTCATCTAGTCCAGTCCCCTGCACTCATGGCAGGACTAATTATCTAGCCCATTCCTGACAGATGTTTGTCTAACCTGCTCTTAAAAATCTCCAATGATGGAGATTCCACTGTGATGTTTTATGGAAATATGCTAATGAGTGTGAATATAATGTAACTGGAATATGCTTCATTCAAAAGGTCTCTTGTAAGGTATCATCACAAAGCTTATAATCTACTGAGTGTGTTCATCCTATTTGAATGTATGTATCATTCTTGTATATAAAGCTAGAAATATGAAGTATTACTCTAAAGTCCTTTTGTAACTATGCAAAGTGTGGGCCATTAATAATGGCTTGGAATCCTGATGGCTCCCATTAACCAGGACAATTGGTTGTAAATGGCTCTGTTTACTTGCAAACCTTCCTGGGTATGTGCAGGCCAACCCTGAAAGAATGGAGAATGAAGTCATAGAATCATAGAATATCAGGGTTGTAAGGGACCTCAGGAGGTCATCTAGTCCAACCCCCTGCTCAAAGCAGGACCAATCCCCAGACAGATTTTTACCCTAGTTCCCTAAATGGCCCCCTCAAAGATTGAACTCACAACCCTGGGTTTAGCAGGCCAATGCTCAAACTACTGAGCTATCCCTCCCCCGTCACCTGGTACTGGAATCCATCTTAAACCTTGTGCTTTTCCATTTAGAAGGAAGGGTGGGAACCCAGAGAGAGGCAAAGGATTCCCGCCTTGTGCCAAAGCTATAAAAGGGGGTGGAACAGAACAAAGGGGGTTGCCAGTTATGAGAAATCCCCTAGTTACCACCTGAGCTGGAACTAATAAAAACTGTACCTGGGAAAGGATTGGGCCCAGACTAGGAAGGAGTCTTGTCTGTGAAATAAGCTTATTGGAACATCTTTGAGGGTGAGTTTTACCTGTATTCAGTTTCTTAATTTATTAGGCTTAGACTTGCATGTTTTATTTTGCTTGGTAACTTATTTTGTTCTGTCTGTTATTATTTGGAACCACTTAAATCCTACTTTTTATTCTTAATAAAATCACTTTTGTTTATTATAATAAACCCAGAGTAAGTGACTAATACCTGGGGGAGCAAACAGCTGTGCATATCTCTCTATCAGTGTTATAGAGGGCGGACAATTTATGAGTTTACCCTGTGTAAGCTTTATACAGAGTAGAACGAATTTATTTGGGGTTTGGATCCCACTGGGAGCTGGGTGTCTGGGTGCTAGAGATAGGAGTACCTGCTGAGTGGTTTTCAGTTAAAGCCTGCAGCTTTGGGGATGTGGTTCAGACCCTGGGTCTGTGTTGCAGCAGGCTTGCATGTCTGGCTTAATAAAACAGGGTTCTGGAGTCCCAAGCTTACAGGGAAAACGGGCTCAGAGGTAGTTTCAGCACGTCAGGTGACAGTCCCAAGGGGGGTCTCTGTGACCGAACCTGTCACATCCACAACCTTCCTACGCAATTTATTCCAGTGCTTAACCACCCTGACAGGAAGTTTTTCCTAATGTCCAACCTAAACCTCCCTTGCTGCAGTTTAAGTCCATCGCGTCTTTTCTTATCCTCAGAGATTAAGAAAAACAATTTTTTTCCTCCTCCTTGTAACAACCTTTTACATACTTGAAAACTGTTATCATGTCCCCTCTCAGTCTTCTCTTTTCCAGACTAAACAAACCCAGTTTTTTCAATCTTCTCTCATAGGTCATGTTTCTAGACCTTTAATCATTTTTGTTGCTCTTTTTAGGACTTTCTCCAATTTGTCCACATCTTTCCAGAAATGTGGCGCCCAGAACTGGACACAATACTCCAGTTGAGGCCTAGTCAGAGCGGAGTAGAGTGGAAGAATTACTTCTCATGTCTTGCTTACAACACTCCTGCTAATACATCCCAGAATGTGTGCAACTGATTGTTCCTTCCTAAATTGAGTACTTTGCATTAGTCCTCATTGAATTTCATCCTATTTACTTCAGACCGTTTGTCCAGATCATTTTGAATTTTAATCCTATCCTCCAAAGCACTTGCAACCCCTCCCAGCTTGCTATCTGCCGCAAACTTTAGAAGAGTACTCTGTATGCCATTATCTATGTCATTGATCACATGACTAACTGGGCCCAGTGGCTACACAGTTTCCTACTCTATCAGCACCAGAGGAGGTCTCTATTCCCTTGGGTAGCAGAGGCTGTATTTTCACGGTATAAGGCCCTGGGTTCAGTTCCCCATGATAACTGTAGGGTACTTGCTTGCTGTTTGTCACACACCCACCAAGGCTGAAGAGGCTCTCTTTAGTGTAACTAGGAGAATGGGGTGGATGCAAGCAAGGGCAAATTAAGGAGGAATATCTAAACAGCCTAGGAGTGAGATCTGGTCAGGTGTGGACGCACATCCCAGGGGAAGTGATGGAAGCCCTCTCACTTGAGACATTTACATAAGAGGAACATAAGAATGGCCATACTGGTTCAGACCAAAGGTCCATCCAGCCCAGTATCCTGTCTACTGACCGTGGCCAATGTCTGGTGCCCCAGAGGGAATGAACCTAACAGGTAATGATCAAGTGATCTCTCCTCTGCCATCCATCTGCACCCTCTGACAAACAGAGGCTAGGGACACCATTCCTTACCCATCCTGGCTAATAGCCATTAATGGACTTAACCTCCATGAATTTATCTAGTTCTCTTTTAAACCTTGTTATAGTCCTAGCCTTCACAACCTCCTCAGACAAGGAGTTCCACAGGTTGACTGTGCGCTGTGTGAAGAAGAACGTCCTTTTATTTGTTTTAAACCTGCTGCCCATTAATTTCATTTGGTGGCCCATAGTTCTTATATTATGGGAACAAGTAAATAATTTTTCCTTATTCACTTTCTCCACACCACTCATGATTTTATATACCTCTATCATATTCCCCCTTAGTCTCCTCTTTTCCAAGCTGAAAAGTTTTAGCCTCTTTAATCTCTCTGTTACAGCCAGACTGGACACAACATTAGGTAGTGTGTTGTAGAGAACAATCCACAGCTGCACAGGGGATTGGGATGGAGTCCAGCTGTGTAGCCAACGCTCATGATTTTCTTGTGAGTCTGGCAATATTTGGGGTTTCTCTTGAAACCCCAGCTCCTGGATTCATGTGATTACGTGAGACTCTCAGCTGTCATTTAAAAAAGCCCAAAGTTCCTAGAAACTCATGGTTGTAGAGCAAAGCTTCTATGTATTGAGCAAGGCTGGTCCAGCAGTTAGGGTACTAATCTGTGACTTGCGGGACCGGGGGTTAATTCCCTGCTTGGTTGCCAATTTCCGGTGTGATCTTGTGCCAGACACTTAGGTTCTGTGTGCCTCAGCTCACTACCCCTCCGTGGTGTGTGTGAACAAATACATTCAAGATCTGGGAGACGCTGAGATTCTCTGGGAATGGGGGCCCATAAGCAGCTTAGAACAGACCCAAGTGACTTCAAAGATGCAGAAATGAATTCAAATGTTCTTGTTTTTAGACCTCTCCTGGTTTTTGGAACATTTGTGGTTGGCAGTGCTGGAGTCTGTGAGTCAATGGGTTATTTTTAACGACTCGGGGCCTGAACAGCTGCCATTGTAGTCAATGGGAAGATACCCATTGACTTCAGCTAGTTCGTTTGGGCCCTCTGATTCCTCACTGCAAATAAGACTCCATGTAACCCAAATGCCAAGCGTCTCTAGACACAATAGATATTTACTCTGCAGAAGGATGGGAACATAGGAACAGAAGGGATCTCCTGTGTCATCCAGGCCCAGCTATCACAGGCAGCATCCAATCCTGTTTATAAACTAATCAAACACCATCTTCAAACTAGGGAGGTTGTTTGCCCCCCACATCTTCTCTTGGGAGGCAGTTCCTGAATCTCCCTCCTCTGGTGCTTAGAAACTGTCTTCTAATTTCCAGCCTTTGTTTATTCATGGAGAAAGATTAAATAGTTTGTGTCAAGGACTCTGGCATCTTAAATTTCACCCCAAATTTAAGCCTGGTGAAAATGAGCTTTTACAAATCGTGAGACTAATAGACATGTTTTCATGAAGTTTCATTTGGATTCAAGTTCCACCAGAAGCAGAGTTTTAAATATGGAACAAACATGCACCCCGTTGCATAGGGTTACCATACGTCCGGATTTTCCCGGACATGTCCGGCTTTTGGGGGCTCAAATCCCCGTCCGGGGGGAAATCCCCAAAAGCTGGGCATGTCCGGGAAAATCGGGAGGGCTCGGCCGGGGCCTCTTTGGCCGGGGCTGGTGCGGGGCCAGGCCAGGGTCGCGGGGCCGGGGGCATGGTGCCGGGCCGGGTGCGGGGCCGGGCGGGGAGCCGGGGGCGCGGGGCTGGGCGGGGAGCAGGGCCGGGCCCGCGGGGCCGGGAGCCGGGCCGGGCCCGCGGGGGGGTGCGCTGGGCCGCGGGGCCGCGAGCCGGTCCGGGCCGCCGGGGGGTGCGCTGGGCCGCGGGGCCGGGAGCCGGTCCGGGCCGCCGGGGGGTGCGCTGGGCCGCGGGGCCGGGAGCCAGTCCAGGGTAGCGGGGGGGTGCGCTGGGCCGCGGGGCCGGGAGCCGGTCCGGGGTAGCGGGGGGGGTGCACGGGCCCGCAGGGCCGGGAGCCGGTCCGGGGTCGCGGGGGGGGTGCGCTGGGCCGCGGGGCCGGGAGCCGGTCCGGGCCGCCGGGGGGTGCGCTGGGCCGCGGGGCCGGGAGCCGGTCCGGGGTAGCGGGGGGGTGCGCTTGGCCACGGAGCCGGTCCGGGGTAGCGGGGGGGTGCGCTGGGCCGCAGGGTCGCGGAGCCGGGAGCCGGGAGCCGGTCCGGGGTCGCGGGGCCGGGCCGCCGGGGGGTGTGCCGGGCCGCCGGGGGCCGGCAGTGCTGGGCGGGCCGGGGGTGGTCGGCCGGGGCCGGCACCCCAGGGCCCGAGCCGACCCAGGCTGGAGCGGCCGGGGGGCCAGCCTGGGCCGCGCCTCCTCCCCCCACACTCCCCCTTACCTGCTTCAGGCTTCCCGCGAATTAAATGTTCGCGGGAAGCAGGGGAGGGGGCGGAGACTTTGGGGAGGGGGCGGAGTTGGGGCGGGGGCGTGGGCGGGGCTGGGGGGCGGGGCCGGGGCCCCGTGGAGTGTCCTCCATTTGGAGGCACAAAATATGGTAACCCTACCGTTGCAGAGCCTGTGACCCAGCCATTGCCCTGCTGAGTTGGGGTCTGGTGCTCCAGATGTGCAACTGAATAGCAACCAAAGCGATACTGACTTAGGGCGTATTTCCTCCATTTCTGGCAGTCTCAGGCATTCCTAGTAGACAGGAGAGGTTGTGTTGCTCGGGGCAGGGAATGCTCCTGCACTGCACAGGGGGTTGGGCCTCTGTTCTTTGTTTCTGCAGCGTCTGGTACAATGGGGCCCACTTCACGAATAGGGCTCTAAGGTATTACGAGAATAATGATAATAGGTAAGAAAGGGCCAGATTTCAGCTTGTGTCAATCAGTGCAAGCGCTAGTGACCTCAGCGGAGCTACCCCTATGGATTCTTGAAAAGACAGTACAGAATTTTTCACCTGTCCATACTGCTGTAGGTTCGTAACAATTCCTTCCCACCCAGCGTCCCCTCAAGATGTATCAGGCCTGCAGTGACAAAGGGCCTGTCTCCGCAGTTAGCTGGCGGGGCCTGGTGCACCCTCTGTGTGCAGCATGGCTGGGCTGGGAGCCCTGGGCCAGGTGGGCGAGTGGGTCGGCGGGTTACAGACGCACTGGGGTTGAGCAGGGCTGGGTTTTCTGGCTGGTGGTTAGGGCCTGCGTGGGAGGGAAAGGCACTACATACAGCAGGCCCTGGAGAGTCAACGGACTGGCCACCTGGCTGCCACAGACACATCCCCGTGGACAGAAGGGGACGGGGGCCTTTGAAACCGGAGGAAGCCCCAGCCCCAACTAGGCTCTCAGCACTGAACAAACATGTCTGCACCAGGGATGCGTTGTCAGTGTTTGGAGAGTGCTGATAACTGATCCCTGGGGAGGTGGGCGCCTGAGTTGGTCAATTCATGTATCCCTAATGACTCCTGACAGCTGCTGCTGCTGCTCATGTCCTCCTCGGCTTCTGCCTCCCAGCCCCTGCGCCCAGGCTTGCTGGCGCACGCACACAGTCACACACACACACAGTGCCACACACACACATTCACAGTCAAACACACACACGCTGGCCTGCACTCTCTGGGCTTCCCAAACCCCACCCCCAGTCACTTATGTCCTGCACCGAGCCACGCAGATTCCAAGCTGTATGCTCACTTTTGCCTGGACACTTTCTTGTACGCACTCCTCCCCCATCTACACTCACTTACACCCCTCCTCTGCCCAAGTTCTCCAGCTTTGCCCCCCCCATACCTTGTACACATTCCCCCCCACAGACACAGTCCGCCTCTGCCCCTGCTCTGCCAGCCCTCATCCCATACACTACCCCCACCCCGTCCTCTGCCCTGGCACTGCATTCGCTGTGTCCCTGCTCTGCCAGCGCTCCTCCAGCCTACACTACCACCACCCCGTCCTCTGCCCTGGTACTGCATTCGCTGTGTCCCTGCTCTGCCAGCGCTCCTCCAGCCTACACTACTGCCACCCCATCCTCTGCCCTGGCACTGCATTCCCTGCTCTGTCGCCCTTCCTCCCATGCCCACCTGTGTGGCCACTGCTCCCCCTAGCTACACGCATGCATTGCCCAGGGCCAGCTGGACGAGGAATCCTCTCTCCAGCTGACACTACAGGGGAGGGGAGAAGAATGGAAGGCAGAATTAATTCCTCTAAAAAGCAAGAGAGGGTCCTGTGGCACCTTTAAGACTAACAGAAGTATTGGGAGCATAAGTTTTCGTGGGTAAGAACCTCACTTCTTCAGATGCAAGTAATGGAAATCTCCAGAGGCAGGTATAAATCAGTATGGAGATAACGAGGTTAGTTCAATCAGGGAGGGTGAGGTGCTCTGCTAGCAGTTGAAGTGTGAACATCAAGGGAGGAGAAACTGCTTCTGTAGTTGGATAGCCATTCACAGTCTTTGTTTAATCCTGATCTGATGGTGTCAAATTTGCAAATGAACTGGAGCTCAGCAGTTTCTCTTTGGAGTCTGGTCCTGAAGTTTTTTTGCTGTAAGATGGCTACCTTTACATCTGCTATTGTGTGGCCAGGGAGGTTGAAGTGTTCTCCTACAGGTTTTTGTATATTGCCATTCCTGATATCTGACTTGTGTCCATTTATCCTCTTGCGTAGTGACTGTCCAGTTTGGCCAATGTACATAGCAGAGGGGCATTGCTGGCATATGATGGCATATATAACATTGGTGGACGTGCAGGTGAATGAGCCGGTGATGTTGTAGATGATCTGGTTAGGTCCTATGATGGTGTTGCTGGTGTAGATATGTGGGCAGAGTTGGCATCGAGGTTTGTTGCATGGGTTGGTTCCTGAGTTAGAGTTGTTATGGTGCGGTGCGTGGTTGCTGGTGAGAATATGCTTAAGGTTGACAGGTTGTCTGTGGGCGAGGACTGGCCTGCCTCCCAAGGTCTGTGAAAGTGAGGGATCATTGTCCAGGATGGGTTGTAGATCACTGATGATGCGTTGGACAGGTTTAAGCTGAGGACTGTAGGTGATGGCCAGTGGAGTTCTGTTGGTTTCTTTTTTGGGCCTGTTTTGTAGCAGGAGGCTTCTGGGTACACGTCTGGCTCTGTTGATTTGTTTCTTTATTTCCTTGTGTGGGTATCGTAGTTTTGAGAATGCTTGGTGAAGATCTTGTAGGTGTTGGTCTCTGTCTGAGGGGTTGGAGCAGATGCGATTGTACCTCAGTGCTTGGCTGTAGACAATGGATCGTGTGGTGTGACCGGGGTGGAAGCTGGAGGCATGAAGGTAGGCGTAGCGGTCGGTGGGTTTTCGGTATAGGGTGGTGTTAATGTGGCCATCGCTTATTTGTACGGTGGTGTCTAGGAAGTGGACCTCCCGTGTAGATTGGTCCAGGCTGAGGTTGATGGTGGGGTGGAAGCTGTTGAACTCATGGTGGAATTCTTCCAGGATCTCCTTTCCATGGGTCCAGATGATGAAGATGTCATCAATACAGCATAGGTAGAGAAGGGGCATGAGTGGACGAGAGCTGAGGAAGCGTTGTTCCAGGTCAGCCATAAAAATGTTGGCATATTGTGGGGCCATGCGGGTGCCCATAGTGGTGCCACTGGTCTGGAGGTATATATTGTCACCAAATTTGAAATAATTGTGCGTGAGGATAAAGTCACAGAGCTCAGCAATAAGTTGTACTGTATCATCATCAGGGATACTGTTCCTGACAGCTTGTATTCCATCTGTGTGTGGGATGTTTGTGTCGAGAGCCTCTACATCCATGGTGGCTAGGATGGTGTTTTCTGGGAGGTCACCAATGCATTGTAGTTTTCTCAGGAAATCTGTGGTGTCACGGAGATAGCTGAGAGTGCTGGTGGCGTAGGGTCTGAGTAGGGAGTCCACATGTCCAGACAGTCCTTCAGTGAGAGTGCCAATGCCCGAGATGATGGGGCGTCCAGGATTTCCAGGTTTGTGGATCTTAGGTAGTAGATAGAATAACCCCAGTCGGGGCTCTAAGGGTATGTTGATTTGTTCCTGTGTTAGTGTAGGGAGTGTCCTGAGTAGATGGTGCAGTTTCTTAGGGTATGTCTACACTACGAAATTAGTTCGAATTTATAGAAGCCGGTTTTATTGAAATCGGTTGTATACAGCCGATTGTGTGTGTCCACACATAAAATGCTCTAGGTGCTCTAGTCGGCGGACCGCGTCCACAGTACGAGGCTAGCGTCGACTTCCGGAGCATTGCACTATGGGTAGCTATCCGACAGCTATCCCACAGTTCCCGCAGTCTCCGCCGCCCCTTGGAATTCTGGGTTGAGATCCCAATGCCCGGATGATGCAAAACAGTGTCGCGGGCGGTTCTGGGTACATCTCGTCAGGCCCCTCCCTCCCCCGTCACAGGAACGGCAGACAATAGATTCGCGCCTTTTTACCTGGGTTACCTGTGCAGACAACGTGGAGCCCGCTCAGCTCAGCTGAGCTCACCGTCACCATATGTCCTCTGGGTGCCGGCAGACGTGGGACTGCATTGCTACACAGCAGCAGCTGCTAACTGCCTTTTGGCGGTAGACGGTACAGTAGACTGGTAGCCTTCATCGGCGATCTGGGTGCTGGCAGCCGTGGGGCTTGCCTTTTGGCAGTAGATGGTGTATTACGACTGTTAACCGTCCTATTACAAGTCGGGTCATCGCACATTAGCAGAGTCTTCCCCGAGCAGCCAATCGTGCAATAGGCCTGAAGACCATCGTCATACACCGCCCCGTATTTGCTGTCAAGCACCCAGAAAGATGCCGAGGGCTATCAGTCACGCTGCACCGTCGTCTTAAGATGTAAAAAATAGATTTGCTCTGTATTCATTTGCTTCCCCCTCCCTCCGTCAAATCAACGGCCTGCTAAACCCAGGGTTTTCAGTTTAATCTTTGGGGGGACCATTCTGTGTGACAGTTGTTTGTGTTTCTCCCTGATGCACAGCCACCGTTCTTGATTTTAATTCCCTGTACCTGTACGCCATGTCGTCACTCGGCCCGCCCTCCCTCCTTCCCCTAGTCCGTCAGATACTACTTTCGCGCCTTTTCTTTGAATTCTGGGTTGAGATCCCAATGCCCGGATGATGCAAAACAGTGTCGCGGGCGGTTCTGGGTACATGTCGTCAGGCCCCTCCCCCCTCGTCACAGCAACGGCAGACAATAGATTCGTGCCTTTTTACCTGGGTTACCTGTGCAGACAACATACCACGGCAAGCATGGAGCCCGCTCAGCTCAGCTGAGCTCACTGTCACCATATGTCCTCTGGGTGCCGGCAGACGTGGGACTGCATTGCTACACAGCAGCAGCTGCTAACTGCCTTTTGGTGGTAGATGGTGTAGCATGAGTGATAGCCATGGGGCTGGCAGCTGTAGGGCTGCATTGCACCAGCCCCTTGCCCTTTGGTAGGCGATGGTATATTATGATTGGTACCCATCATCGTCGTACTGGAGTGGCTGTCAATCATGGCCACCTGGGCAGACATGTTTCGATGATGATGGCTACCAATCGTAATATACTATTTTCTGCCAATTGCCCAGTATTATCTGCTAAGCACCCAGAAGAGGCCGAGGGCGATGCTGGGTGCTGGCGGACGTGGGGCTGGCAGACGTGGGGCTGCATTGCTACACAGCAGCAGCCCCTTGCCTTTTGGCAGACGATGGTATATTATGACTGGTATCCGTCATCGTCATATTGGAGAGGCTATCACTCATGCTGCACCTTCGGCTGCCAGCTTAAGATGTAAAAAATAGATTTGTTCTGTATTCATTTGCTTCCCCTTCCTCCGTGAAATCAATGGCCTGCTAAGCCCAGGGTTTTCAGTTTAATCTTTGGGGGGACCATTCTGTGTGATAGTTGTTTGTGTTTCTCCCTGTTCCTGTACCTGTACGCCATGTCGTCACTCGGCCCTCCCTCCCGCCCTCCCTCCTTCTCCTGGTCCATCAGATACTACTTTCGCACCTTTTTTCTGACCAGGCGCCATAGCTAGCACTGGGATCATGGAGCCCGCTCAGATCACCGCGGCAATTATGAGCACTATGAACACCACGCGCATTGTCCTGGAGTATATGCAGAGCCAGGACATTCCAAGGCGAAACCCGGACCAGCCGAGGAGGCGATTGCAGCGCGGCGACGAGAGTGATGAGGAAATTGACATGGACATAGACCTCTCACAAGGCACAGGCCCCAGCAATGTGGAAATCATGGTGTCATTGGGGCAGGTTCATGCCGTGGAACGCCGATTCTGGGCCCGGGAAACAAGCACAGACTGGTGGGATCGCATCGTGCTGCAGGTATGGGACGATTCCCAGTGGCTGCGAAACTTTCGCATGCGTAAGGGCACTTTCATGGAACTTTGTGACTTGCTTTCCCCTGCCCTGAAACGCCAGGATACCAAGATGAGAGCAGCCCTCACAGTTGAGAAGCGAGTGGCGATAGCCCTGTGGAAGCTTGCAACGCCAGACAGCTACCAGTCAGTCGGGAATCAATTTGGAGTGGGCAAATCTACAGTGGGGGCTGCTGTGATCCAATTTGCCAGGGCAATGAAAGACCTGGTGATAGCAAGGGTAGTGACTCTGGGCAACGTGCAGTCAATAGTGGATGGTTTTGCTGAAATGGGATTCCCAAACTGTGGCGGGGCCATAGACGGAACCCATATCCCTATCTTGTCACCGGAGCACCAAGCCACCGACTACGTAAACCGCAAGGGGTACTTTTCAATGCTGCTGCAAGCCCTGGTGGATCACAAGGGACGTTTCACCAACATCAACGTGGGATGGCCGGGAAAGGTACATGATGCTCGCGTCTTCAGGAACTCTGCTCTGTTTCGAAAGCTGGAGGAAGGGACTTTCTTCCCGGACCAGAAAGTGACCGTTGGGGATGTTGAAATGCCTATCGTGATCCTTGGGGACCCAGCCTACCCCTTAATGCCATGGCTCATGAAGCTGTACACAGGCAGCCTGGACAGGAGTCAGGACCTGTTCAACTACAGGCTGAGCAAGTGCCGAATGGTGGTGGAATGTGCATTTGGACGTTTAAAAGCGCGCTGGCGCAGCTTACTGACTCGCTCAGACCTCAGCGAAAAGAATATCCCCATTGTTATTGCTGCTTGCTGTGCGCTCCACAATATCTGTGAGAGTAAGGGGGAGACCTTTATGGCGGGGTGGGAGGTTGAGGCAACTCGCCTGGCCACTGATTACACGCAGCCAGACACCAGGGCGGTTAGAGGAGCACAGCAGGGCGCGGTGCGCATCAGAGAAGCTTTGAAAACGAGTTTTGTGACTGGCCAGGCTACTGTGTGAAACTTCTGTTTGTTTCTCCTTGATGAACCCTCCAAACCACCCCCCCCCAACCCGGTTCACTCTACTTCCCTGTAAACCAACCACCCCACCCCACCCTCCCCTCCCCAATTCGAGCACCGCTTGCAGAGGCAATAAAGTCATTGTTTTTTCACATTCATGCATTCTTTATTAGTTCCTCACAGAAGTAGGGGGATAATTGCCAAGGTAGCCTGGGATGGGTGGGGGAGGAGGGATGGAAAAGGACACACGGCATTTTAAAACTTTAACTCTTATTGAAGGCCAGCCTTCTGATGCTTGGGCGATCATCTGGGGTGGAGTGACTGGGTGGACGGAGGCCCCCCACCGTGTTCTTGGGCGTCTTGGTGAGGAGGCTATGGAACTTGGGGAGGAGGGCTGTTGGTTACACAGGGGCTGTAGCGGCGGTCTCTGCTCCTGCTGCCTTTTCTGCAACTCAACCATACGCTCGAGCATATCAGTTTGATGCTCCAGCAGACGGAGCATTGCCTCTTGCCGTCTGTCTGCAAGTTGACGCCACCTATCGTCTTCAGCCCGCCACTTGCTCTGTTCATCCCGCGATTCAGCCCGCCACCGCTCCTCTCGTTCATATTGGGCTTTTCTCATCTCCGACATTGACTGCCTCCACGCATTCTGCTGTGCTCTATCAGCGTGGGAGGACATCTGCAGCTCCGTGAACATATCGTCCCTCGTCCTACGTTTTCTCTTTCTAATGTTCACGAGCCTCTGCGAAGGAGAAACATTTGCAGCTGGTGGAGGAGAAGGGAGAGGTGGTTAAAAAAGACACATTTTAGAGAACAATGGGTACACTCTTTCATTACAAGGTCGCATATTTCGGCTTGCAGGCAGCCATGGTAGGCCACAGTGTTTTGGCTTTTTTAACCTTCTTAACATGCGGGAAAGGTTGCAAACAGCAGCGCATTTCCCATATCAAGGATGAATTGGGTTGTCCATTTAAAATGGGTTTTCAATGTAAAAGGAGGGGCTGCGGTTTCCCGGTTAACATGCGGCACAAACACAAGTAACCCCCCCCCCACACACACACACACACACACGATTCTCTGGGATGATCACTTCACCCCTCCCCTCCACCGCGTGGTTAACAGCGGGGAACATTTCTGGTCAGAAGAGCAGGAACGGGCGCCTCTGAATGTCCCCTTAATAAAATCACCCCATTTCAACCAGGAGAGCTTTCTGGAGATGTCCCTGGAGGATTTCCGCTCCATCCCCATACACGTTAACAGACTTTTCCAGTAGATGTACTGGCCGCGATTGCCAGGGCAAATTAATCATTAAACATGCTTGCTTTTTTTTTTGTAATGTTTACAAATATTTACAAAGTTACACTCACCAGAGGTCTCCTGTGTGCCCTGAGGGTCCTGGGTGAGTTCGGGGGTTACTGGTTCCAGGTCCAGGGTCACAAACATATCCTGGCTGTTGGGGAAACCGGTTTCTCCGCTTCCTTGCTGCTGTGAGCTACCTACAGTACCTCCATCCTCATCTTCCTCGTTCCCCGAACCGTCTTCCCTGTGTGTTTCTCCAGTGAGAGAGTCATAGCACACGGTTGGGGTAGTGGTGGCTGCACCCCCTAGGATCGCATGCAGCTCCGCGTAGTAGCGGCAAGTTTGCGGCTCTGCCCCGGACCTTCCGTTTGCTTCTCTGGCTTTGTGGTAAGCTTGCCGTAGCTCCTTAATTTTCACGCGGCACTGCTGTGTGTCCCTGTTATGGCCTCGGTCCTTCATGGCCTTGGAGATCTTTTCTAATACTTTTCCATTTCTTTTACTGCTACGGAGTTCAGCTATCACTGCTTCATCTCCCCATATGGCGAGCAGATCTCGTACCTCCCGTTCGGTCCATGCTGGAGCTCTTTTGCGATCCTGGGACTCCATCATGGTTACCTGTGCTGATGAGCTCTGTGTGGTCACCTGTGCTCTCCACGCTGAGCAAACAGGAAATGAAATTCAAACATTCGCGGGTCTTTTCCTGTCTACCTGGTCAGTGCATCTGAGTTGAGAGTGCTGTCCAGAGCGGTCACAATGAAGCACTGTGGGATAGCTCCCGGAGGCCAATAACATCGAATTCCGTCCACACTACCCCAATTCCGACCCGCAAAGGCCGGTTTTATCGCTAATCCCCTCGTCGGAGGTGGTGTAAAGAAACCGGTTTAAAGGACCCTTTAAGTCGAAAGAAAGGGCTTCGTTGTGTGGACGTGTCCAGGCTTAATTCGGTTTAACGCTGCTAAAGTCGACCTAAACCCGTAGTGTAGACCAGGCCTTAGTGTATTCCTCAGTGGGATCTGAGGAAAGTGGCCTGTAGAATTTGGTATTGGAGAGTTGTCTGGCAGCCTCCTTCTGGTAGTCAGACCTGTTCATGATGACAACAGCACCTCCTTTATCAGCCTCTTTGATGATAATGTCAGGGTGGTTTCTGAGGCTGTGGATGGCATTGCGTTCTGCACGACTTAGGTTATGAGGCAAGCGATGTTGTTTTTCCACAATTTCTGCCTGTGCACGTCGGCGGAAGCATTCTATGTATAGGTCCAGACTGTCATTTCGACCCTCAGGAGGACTCCATGTGGAGTTCTTCTTCCTGTGTTGTTGGTGGGAGGGTATCTGTGTATCAGTGCGCTGTTCAGTGTTATCTTGAAAGTATTCTTTGAGTCGGAGGCGGCGAAAGTAGGCTTCCAGATCACCGCAGAACTGTATCATGTTCGTGGGGGTGCTGGGACAAAAAGAGAGTCCCCGAGATAGGACAGACTCTTCTGCTGGGTTGAGTGTGTAGCTGGATAAATTGACGATATTGCTGGGTGAGTTAGGGGTACCCCTGTTGTGGCCCCATGTGGCAGGTAGGATTTTAGACAGCTTACGGTCCATACTGATTTATACCTGCCTCTGGAGATGATGGAGATTTCCAATACTTGCATCTGAAGAAGTGAGGTTCTTACCCACGAAAGCTTATGCTCCCAATACTTCTGTTAGTCTTAAAGGTGCCACAGGACCCTCTGTTGCTTTTTACAGATTCAGACTAACACAGCTACCCCTCTGATACTTAATTCCTCTAGTCAGTGATGACCCAGGCACTGGGGCTAACCCCCCCTTTCTGATATAAACCACAAGAGGAGCTTTACTGACCACATGTGGCCATGGCCCTGTGTTACATCATCTCTGAGAGGAGAAACGGCACCTCCAGCCGCATAGAGCCTGCTACACCAGGCCGGGCAGCTGGCTTTCTGGGAACCTGTAGTGAATTGCCACCACCACTTCCTACCACAGCCACGGCTCTTCCCTGCTCCAGCCTGCCCCAGCTCACCTTGGGAGAGCATCGCAGGAGCTGTGCCGACAAAGTTGCGCACTGTGTGGTATGAATACAAGTCCTCATGCTGTCTCCTTGCACAGTAGTGTTATCGGTGCAGCGGCAGGGCAGGGAGACTTGGAAAAGATGTTGAGGGGAAGGCAAGTGGTCCTCGCCTGACCCAAGCCTGAGATTGTGTTATATGTAGTGGGGGGACATAGGGCATGGGTTAAGGCATTGATCAGCATAAGGTGCATTAACAGAGACCATGGTACAACCCACAATCCCAGTGGATTAACTGATCATGGTATGACCCACAATTCCGTTACATTAACAAAGACCATGGTATGACCCATGATCCCACTGCATTAACAGTGCCCATGGGTGACCCACCATCCCTGTGGCCAGCGATAATATCCCTCTGTTTATTTTGAATATGAGAAAGTTTGGAATGGTCAGCTAAAGTGAGCTGATTGGCTGGGCCTGCTCAGGGTGCTGGAAGGGGGCTTGATTAAAGGCGGCTCCAGGGACCTGAGGTCTGTTCCTGGCTCTCCCAGGGTCTTGGGTGAGGTGCTTCCCACTCTGTGCCTTAGTTTTCCCATCTTGGAAATTAGGCTTAAGTTAGTGAAGCAGCTGTGTGAAGAACTTTGAGATCTACAGGCGAACAGCACTCCATAGAGCTGTGCTGTTCTATCTCCACTCACCAGCACCCTGGAGATGCAGTGCAGATTTCTGGAGAGGCCTTACTCACAAGAAAGGTAAAAGAAGAGGTGTGGTTCCTCTTTCTTTAGCTTACTGGGAACACCAGGCCCATTTCCAATTGGGACCCAAGTGGTACCAACCCTCTGATATTCTCCTGACCTGCTGGTGCCTGGATTTGTCTGAGACTTGAGTATTGTCAGTTTGAATGACTCCTTTCTCCACTCTTCCCACCCTCTGCCTCATAGTGTGGGGTCTTTTCTCACTCTTCCTGTATGGCAAGTGGGTAGGTACCACTAGGTTGGGGGGAAATGAAAATGTTTGTACTCTGCCTAAGTCCTACCTTCCATCCCAAGAACTGGTGTCAATACAAACTCCAGTCACCATGCCAGGAAAACTGGAGATCAGCAGTGAGACAGTTAGCAATGTTGATGTCTCACTGTCCATCACTAGATTTCAGAGCCAATGCCCCACTCAGACGACTGGGGGCAGCTCGCCCCACTCTTGAAGCTGTGACTTTAATGTGTATGTCGACTCAGGAAAGCTACCGTTACAGCAGGCTAGAAACTTTTTTCTAATGAAAGCTGACGAGCTGCTCTGGATTTGCTGATTTGGGATTCCAGCCAATGCCAGCTTTGTCCAGTTGCTGTTTGTCCATCACTGTGCATTGATGTATCATAGGCCTCGTTTCTTGGGCTGGGCGCTGAATTAAAACAAGAGCGGATCTGTGTTTTGTGGCAGTCTGTGTAAGGCTTAGATATAAACCCCAATAAGCAAACACAGTGCACTCTAAACACCGTGATTAAAAATAGACCCTATCTGTAAATACAACCAATCCCACAGCGTGCTGAGCTCAGGCTGAGATTAGACCCAGAATCCTGGCTGTTCTCCGGAAGGCTGAATCAATGGGTATCTGTTTCCTTGATAATAAGGGGACAGATGGTTTAGGCAGCCCAGGAACTGCACATTATTCCAAGGTCCATGTGCGTGTTTGAACGGGAAGGAAAAGTAAAGCCAGAGAGAGATAAGGATGCAGCTATGGCTCAGTACGGAGATGACAGGGGAGGCGGAGGACTCAACAGAAGGCTTTGCTTGGGGACGTACTGAACTGTGTACTATGGTGTCTGGAACAGAAAGGAAGCGCTACCAGGAATAGTGCAGTGCTACATGTTAGCAAGAGGCCACCTGGGAAGCTGGTAGCATAAGATGGCTCGGATAACAGCCTGCTATTGCTACCAGTTAATGGAGTTGCTCTCTTAGCTGCAGTGACGGAGGTCCATGCTGCAGTGCTGGGTGTGACTCTGATCCGTGGTGCTGTTACCTGCGAGGCCCTTACTCTGAACTTCAACAGCAAGTTTGAGGACTCTGCCATGTGTGAGGGCAGGTAACAGGGTCAGTGCATGCTGCTGGCCCGGCTCCACAGGAGAAGGGCTAGTGGGGGGAGGCCCTGGTCTGAGAAGGTAAAAGAGCTGCTGACCAGAAGCTTTTGTCCAGTTCCTCCCAGTGGTGGGAGACGTGAGAGTGGTGCCCAGCTATCTCCAACATCTCCTATCCCCTCTGGCTCTCAAAGCACCTACTCTTCCATCTTCCCTGGAGAGAGATGCTGAGCTGGCATTAACCGCCTGCCATGCCATGGTTTGGGGACATATCTCGTGTCTTTCCCCACGGCAGGGCCACGGTGCAATGGAGGAAAAGCTCCTTCCTGCCTCCCACACTCAGACTGGGGGGATTCACCTGACAGAACTCTGGCCAGGGATCCGAGAGCCAGCAGGCCCAACAGGGGTGGGATAATTCGGGATCACGTTCTTGGCAGGGAAACCAAACCTGTCTTCCAGGTGACTGGCACTGGAGTGCCCAGAGCCCCAGCTTGGCTTTAGCGTCCTGCTTTGGGGGCCAGGCCTCCTTTTCTGAAATAGTGCAGTCATCCAGCATGCAGGGGCCAGCACAATGCCTAGGTGCCACCCCCGCCCCCCTCCCGCCAACAAGGCCTGGGCCCCACCCCTGCCTCCCTCCCGTCATCAAGGCCTGGGTGCCATCCCCACCCTCCTCCCATCAACGAGGCCGGGACCTCACCCCACTCCCACGAACAAGGCCTTGGTGCCAACCCCGCCTCCCTCCTGCCAAAGAGGCCAGGGCCCCACCCTGCTCCCAACAAAGAGGTCTGTGTGCCACTCCCGCCTGCCTCCCATCAACAAGGCCTAGACGCCACACCCATCCTCCTCCCACCAATGAGACCCAGGCACCACCCCCACCCTGCTCGCACCAACGAGGCCTGGGCGCCACCCCCGCCTCCCTCCTGTCAACAAGGCCTGCGTGCCACCCCCACCCTCCTCCCACCATCTAGGCGTGAGCATCACCCCGCCCCCTCCTGCCAATGAGACCTGGGCACCATCCCTGCCCCCCTCCCACCAACGAGGCCTGGGCCCCACCCTCTTCCTGCTCCTGCCACTGGGGACTGGGGGCCACTCGTGTCCTTGGCATGCACCTGCGGTATATGAGGGCTGCCTAGGCCTCGTGCTGTGCTGTGCTCTGCCTAACTGATGGAAACTGCCTTCCCCAGGGGTCACAAGAGGCTCCATGAAGACAAAGCCAAGGGATTCCCCTCCCCACAACCCCCAAACCAATTTGTTTGGTACATTTCCAACCCGATAAGCTGCCATCTTGCAGAATCTATTAGCCCCTTGCTGTGGCAAGGCTGCAGCTCCTGGGAATGAATGCTTGTTATGCTGCATCTAATGACAGCCGGGCTTCCTGCCTCAGAGAAATGAATCCCCCCATCCCCCGATGCCAGCAGTCAGGCTGGGACACAGGAGCTGCAGCACTTTGGGTGGGATCGGCTGGGCTGAGCAACTTGTAAAGCCCATGGGTGTCTGTCCGGCTCTTTCTAACCACACTGCAGTTATAATTACTCCCCTTCATTCCCAGCCAATGCAGCCAGGCCCCACACTGAGCCCTTGGGGGTGGGTGTTCCAGGCACTTTGCTCTGGGGCAGAAGGAATGAGTGAGGGGGGCATTTCCCCTGAGGGCGAAGCCCAAACATGGGTGGTGCTGGGGGTGTCGCAGTCCGGGAGCAGTGCATGCGGCGCTCAAGCTGGCAGCCTGCCTTCCCCGCTAGCTTCAGCCCTGAAAATTCCGCACAAAGAATCTTGTGGTGCCTGATGGCAAAGTGGGTATCCAAGAGCTGGAGAAAAGGAACAGGGCCACGGACTTACAGTGCTGGGGACTTTAATGGAAGAGGCTTGCTCCGCGTAGCATACACATGGTCAAACACAGGCCCTCATGCACCCAGGCACTGTAAGAACCGCGGGACTAGAACCACCTCAGGCAGGGTGTTTGCTGGGGGGTCTCTGTGACGCTAGGCTCTGCAGGAAGTATTGCCCAGCAGGGCCTGAGTGGCAGCCCCTCACAGCCCACTGATTGGCTGATGCTAGTATTTAAACCAGGAAGCCAGTGTGGGGACTTGGTGTTTGAACAATGCAGACTACCTGATCCGGATCCGGATCTTACTTGCTGCAAGACTCTGGCTTCTGACCCTGGTTTGTCCTTGACTTTGCTATTTGCTTGCTGTCTGTAACCTCGTGCCTGACCCAGGTCACTCCTGACCCTGCTAGCTGTGTCCTGACTGCAATTTAGCAGCTGACTGGTGCGGATAAGCCACACTGGTCTAGCTCTGACATGCACACCTTTGTACCTACAGCCAGATACCCCTGTGCACACATTTATCTGTACACACTTCCGCAATGGGGGGGGGGGGGTTGTTACATCTTGAGCAAGGAAGGTTAATGAGTACAGCCGAGTGCATCAGGCTCAAAGTTCACGAGCAGCCCTACCATAACAAGTCAGGGTGCATAGCCCATTGCAGTAGGCACAGTCCAGTATTTGTGAGCAGACCTACTGTAAACAACTCCTGCTGCCTCATTTCTAACCCCAGTGTAGAACAGCCTTTTGCCTGCCTCGTCTCTTGAGAATGGAAGTTCAGGGATTATGCAAATGTGCCATACTTAGCATGATAGGGCCTGGATCCTGGGGGCAGTCTAGGCGCTACCATGCCATGATAAGTGATAACCATTTGCAGGATCCAACAGGTGGCCTGGATTTGGGGGATAGAACCATGGGGATAGCTGGTGAAATTTACCAATGGGCTGGTCTGAGGCCTGGGCACTGTTTGTGCCTTTGGCCAAATGGTACACAGCACTGAAGCAGTGCCCAGACCTCATGCCAGCCCTCTGCCAAGGGGAGAATTCCCCCGTTGCCTTACCCTCTCTGCTAGGCAAGCGAAATCAGGTCCCCTAACATCCCCCAGCACCATTTGCAAGAGCAAGAACCCAAAAAAGCTCTGTGACACCACTAGGGGTATTTTGCCGGCTCCCACTTTGAGTAGGGTGAATGCCAAGCAGTAATTACTTCCCAGGAAAAATTAAAGAGTGCAGTGTTAGGGATATTGGCCCAGCTCCTCAAGAGGATTTAGGCACCTAACTCCCATGGGATCTGAGACATTGCCCTTAAAAACGTCCTTATCTGAGGGGGAAGGGAAGAGCATGGCAAGAGGGTAAGGCTATTCCAATAGCCCCATGGCAGCACAGGCATCCAGCCCCACTTTTTGCTCTTGCTCCCTTCTGCCTTGCTTGGGCATGGAGGTAACTGGGAGTTTGCACAGCTGCCCTGTTCTCCACACCATGCCCTCTCATTAGGATTCCGCCTGTCTGCCCGGCTGCTGTGTAAACCCTGCGGTTCTGCTAAGTGGGTGCATTTTTACATCCCATTTGCATCCAGTTACGTAAAATTGACATTTGTAATGAAGAGTCCTTCCTAAGCCGCTCAGCTCTGCCGGGCCAGATGGGAGCAGCTTTGTGTGTCAAACTCCACAGCGTCGAGGGGTGGTGAAGCTGTTCGGTATCATGTTCATGAACTGCGCCACTGCCCCTCCCCCTGCTGAGCCTCAGCACCGAAGCAGAATCCTGTGGATTCCAGTGCTGTGGCTGCCCTCTGCCCCTGCTGTTCCTCTGGGTTGGCTTGCGTTACAGCAGGGCACGGTAGGGTAGTTTTCAGGGCGAGAGTCTCTCTAGGCGGCGTTCTGAATTAAGGAGGCTGAAGCTGGCCTGGGTAAGGCTGGAGGTGGGCCGAGGCCAAACCCCTGCATCCAAATGGCTGGTTGGAAGCTGACCAGAGAAGGCTGATGGCTGTGCAGCATCTAGGGGGAAGGGGTTAGGAGGGCCAAGTGGGCAGGAGTTGGTGCTGTTCAGTGGGGAAAGAGCGCTGCAGGGCGTGCAGTCTGCAGCTCCGCGCCAGCTCTGCATTCTCTCACATACCCACATGCATGTGCATACAAGCATGTATGTGCACACGTCTGCATTCAGGTGTTCACACCCACCCCCTGGCATTGCATCCCAACGGGTGTCTCTGTCATTGCATGACCTCCTGCTGGAAAGTTGCCACTGAAATGGTACTTTGATTTTCTCTTGGAGAAAATGTATGATGAAGTCATATGAGTCATACGAGCAGTGTTTGGGGAGGGGTGTCCCATTCCCCCCCCCCCCCCCCCACAGTGTGAGGCTTTGTCTAGGCAGCTGTAGATATCTTTATTCATCTGGTCAGGCCTCTCGTTGATGCCTGTCAAATGGCCACAGGTCTGAGGCTGGTGACCAGCAAGGTGGGACAGCACCAACGTAACTTGTGCTGCCACCGGGAAAGTCTGCGCCTCTAGAAATGGTCTTCTAAACATGGACATGGCCCTGGATGGTCAACTGTTGAACCAACCTGTGGCTGCATGCCCATTCTTCGGTGGTGGTTGGGCCCCCTGGGTCTGTTAACACACTGCACAGGAAAGCAAGTCACTGAACAACATTCACACCCAGCTCCAGTGGCTGATGCCCACCCCCGAAGGGGCTACAGCCAACCTCTAGCTACACCCAGAAATCCCCCTGAGTCTCACACAGGCCTGGTGCATACAGCCAGACCATATTGTATTGCGTTCTAGCCAGTTCTCAACAGCTGAACAGGTCCAGACCTAGTTACTCCAGTAAATGATGCTGCTGTTTCAGGAGGTGATGTTTCCGTCAGTTTTTAGTCTCTCAAGTGTGAGTGTGTGTGAGGTCCTGACCCCGTTCCTATGAGCAGGGTTGCTGCTAACGCTGCTGAACACCTGCCCAAATTCCAGCTCCCATAGTAAATGTTGCCTTCCTGAAGTTTTAATTGGATTTGAGGATTCTTTACTTCCTCTCTAAATGTTGCTGTGCTCTGCTAAACAGTTGCTGCATTCCAAGCCAGAACGGGCTGCATTTCAGTGAGAGGTGAGATGATGAGTAATTGTGTGTGGGGGAGGGGATGGGCCTTAATTAGTAAATGTATGTGATGGGATTTGAGACACTGTAGGAGTGGAAAGTGGTTTCTATGATTATTCTTCCCCCCCAGTCCCCAGAGGAGCTAGCCATGTCCCAGTGGAATGCAGCAGGAGAGAGGCATGTTGGGTTTGAAACCACTCCAACTTCAGGAATTTTTTGCTAGGGATTTGGCTCCAGATTCCAGCTTTGTTTGCCCCAGGGATGCTGCTGCGCTGAGGGGTATGGGGGACGGGCCAGCCCACCATAACCCTGTTAGCAGCGCGATCCTGAGGACAATGGTGTAGTGTTGTCAGCGAGAGGAGCACATCAATGGCATATTGGGCTGCACGGAGTCAGGAGACAGGCTCCTACTATGTGGGTTGCTCCTAAATGAAGTGTCGTTTCCAGCGCTCTGTTCCCGTTAATGAAACTCTGAAATGCCTACTGACTAATGAGGCCTCCCTAATACCCAATGAGTTGTGATCTCTGGTGGGCGGGGTCACTCCCACACACTGAGCAGCCACACAGGGACTGGAGAGGCACCACATTGTCTTGAGTTGGTTGATAAGGACCAGTACTGGCCCTTACAGGGCAGTCACATGCAAAATATGAGTCATGCAACCCTCTTGTGATTAGTCTACATGGAGGATTACAGCCTGCTACTGCTGCCTGTGATTAGATTAGCTCCTTTAGCCCTGTGCTTTGGTGCCAAAGGTCCCTAGCTTAAGCCATGCTGAATGGGCTCATAATGCATATGTGTGTCTACATGCACAATCACATGCATGTGCACAGAGATACAGCCAGGCACACATGTTCGCATGGTGACTCACAGCTCATGACTGAAGCAATTAATAAAACAATGCACACGCTTCGGGCAGACCCCACGGGGGACTTCTACATTGCAGCTGGGCTCAAGCTGGTGTGCTAAAAGCAGCAGTGTGGATGTCTTTGGCTGGGACGGCAGCTCAGCCCTCCTCCCCCCAGCCCTCTGGGTCTGAGCTCAAGGGCCACGGTTAATGTGAATTCTGCTCGCTCCCAGCTGCAGTGTAGACACACCCATGGGGACAGGACAGAGTCTGGGAGTTGGGAGAATTGAGCATCAGGACCATGGACAGCAGGGCTGTGCATGGCACCAGGGACGGAGCATAAACCGAGGTGTTTCTGGGTGTAGCTCAGGGGTCAGCAACCTTTCAGAAATGATGTGCCGAGTCTTCATTTATTCACTGTAATTTAAGGTTTCGTGTGCCAGTAATACATTTTAACGTTTTTAGAAGGTCTCTTTCTATAAGTCTATAATATATAACTAAACTATTGTTGCATGTAAAGTAAATAAGGTTTTTAAAATGTTTAAGAAGCTTCATTTAAAATAAAATTAAAATGCAGAGCCCCCCCGGACCGGTGGCCAGGACCCGGCCAGTGTGAGTGCCACTGAAAATGAGCTTGCGTCCCACCTTCGGCACGCGTACCATAGGTTGCCTACCCCTGGTGTAGCTGATGCTCGGAAGTTGAGTTTGAAGATCATGAGTGTGTGTGTGTCTGTGTGTGTGTGAGTGGGGGGGATGGGAGGAGGAGGGGGATGGGAGATGACAGTGATAGATGCTGATTGACTGGTAAGAGCGAGGGAGGAGAGTGACTGAAAACACTAATATTAGTCTCCAGCTGGGGGGGAGAGCTAAGTAATGCTGCCAGCAGGACACTGCCGTCCAGTGCGGGAACACAAGCTGCCTCCCACCCAAGCACTGTGCAGCTGGAGAAGGTGGGAGGGCAGCCAGCAGGGCCCTGCGTGTGGGGATGGGCCAGCAGGAGCTCTACTGTCCGTTTCCCACAGGACTGAAATCTGAGCACAGGAATTGCTCCCCCATGTGGATTTTTGGCTGTTTACAGATCATCTCATTGGGGAAATCACACATGTGAGGGGAAGGGCTGTGAGAGTCACTGGCCATGTCTGGCCTGCATGGCCCTCCATGCGGCTTTGACGCTGCTCCCACAGTCCGGCTGCAGTGTGACCCTGCCATGGGCTCTGTTCTCTGGGTGTTCCCAAATCCTGGTCAGGAATGGATGGCTGTGTCCCCAGGACACTAACCTCCCTGAGGTCAGAGATGGGGTCACCCAATCCCTGACCATGTCTGACTCCCATCCGCTAGTGAATGTCCTGGCCCATGTACCAGGGAAGAGAAGGGCCCAGTTGTGAATGGCTCCCCTGGTGCTAAGCTGGCATCAATGGGGGCAGGCCCAGCTGCTTACTAGCAGTGGGGAGTAGGAGGCCAACACTGCAGACCCCAGACCCATGAAAGCAGGGACCCTCCTTCCTCTTTATAGGATGTGACAACAATATCCCCTTTCAGCAGAGAGAGACAAGTAACACTGCTGCTTAGGCCTTGTCTACATGGGGAAATTGTTCCAGTGTAAAGTAGGGTGGGAATTCAGAGTGCAATAGTTATGCTGGAATAGGGGTGTTCCCATTCAATATTTTCATTAGTAGCCTGGATAATGGAGTGAAGAGTATGCTTATAAAATGTGTGAATGACATCAAGCTGGGAGGGGTTGCAAGTACTTAAGAGGATAGGATTAGAAGACTTGGACAAACTGGAGAATTGGTCTGAAATCAACAAGATGAAATTCAGTGAAGACAAGTGCAAAATATTTCACTTAGGAAGGAAAAATCAAAGGCGCAACTACAAAGTGGGGAATGACTGGCTAGAGGGTAGCACTGCTGCAAAGTGTCTGGGGCTTCTAGTGGATCACTAATTGAATATGAGTCAGCGATGTGACACAACTGTGAAAGTGGCGAATCTCATTCTGGGATGTGTTAACAGGAGCGACATATGTAAGATGGGGGAGGTGGCTGTTCTGCTCTGTTCAGCACTGGTGAGGCCTCAGTTGGACAGAGCTGTGTGCAGTTCTGGGGACCAAACATGAGGAAAGATGTGGATAAATTGAAGAGAATCCAGAGAAGAGCAACAAAAATGATAAAAAGTTTAGAAAATCTGTGAGGAAAGGCTAAAAAACTGGGCTTGTTTAGTCTAAACAATAGAAGATCTGATAGGGGACCTCAATATGTTCATGGCTGTAATACAGAGGACAGTGATCAGTTGTTTTCCCTGTCCACTGGAGGTAGGACAAGAAGTAATGGGCTTAATCTGCAGCAAGGGAGAGTTAGGTTCGATATTAGGGAAAATTGTCCAACTCTCAGGGGAGTTAACCCTGTTAGGAATCATTAAAAAGGGGATAGAGAATAAGACTGAGAATATATTAGTGCCCTTATATAAATCGATGGTACGCCCTCATCTCGAATACTGCATACAGATGTGGTCTTCTCATCTCAAAAAAGATATACTGGCACTAGAAAAGGTTCAGAAAAGGGCAACTAAAATGAT